>NC_065595.1:33121649-33428449 GCF_024542745.1 Macaca thibetana thibetana | reverse complement strand
GGGCCAGAGGGGGCGGAGGGGGCGGCGGCGGCGGCGGGGCCGGGTGGTGGCGCTCGGAACCCGGCTCGTCGGGCTGCGGGGGCAGCAGCAGCAGCGGTGACGGCGGCTGCGGGGGGGTGTGGTGGTGATGGTGGTGGTGAGGATGGTGGTGGTGGTGGGGATGTGTCTGGGCCGAGTGGGGCGCGCCCGCCGACGCCCCGTGCAGCTTGGCCAGGCTCTCCGCGTCGTCCTTGCCGCCCACTGGCCGGAAGGCGCTGGAATGGTGGTAGCTGCCACCGCCTGCTTTGCGCCCCTCCAGAAGGTGGGGGTGGTGGGGCGCCGGAACCCGGGAGCCCGCGGGGCCAGCCCCGGCAGCCGCGGCCCCTGCTCCGGCAGCTGCCACAGAGTCAGCGGGCGGCGTGGAACCCGCACTGCAGTCCCCGCCGCTGCCGCCCGGGGGCGACTCGAAGAGCGCGTCGCGAGAGCCGGCGCCCCCGGCAGGAGGCGGTGGGCCCGAGCCCGGGCCGTTGGCCAGGACCTGTGGGGGCTGCCCTGACGGGGGCGCGGCCTCGGCGCTGCCAGCCGCGCCGCCGGGCTCAGCCAGGTCCAGGAAGGCCTGACGCAGCAGTGCCGGGCTTTCGCCGAGCGCGCAGCCCAGCGCTGAGGGCGGCTGAGGCGGGGGCTGCAGGTAGGTGGGCACCGGGAGCCCGCCAGGGGTTCGCGGAGGCCAGAACATGCAGAAAGGAGGATAGAAGGCGTCCTTGCGGCCCGCGGGCCAGAAAAGGCCGGACAAGCCGGCCTTGGGCGCAGCGCCCGCACCGCCTGCGCCCGCGCCCCCCAGGGCCTCCGCGGCGGCGCCCGCGTCCTCTTTCTTGTGGCACAAGCTGAAGGCGGCGGCCGCGGCGGGGAAGGTGTAGGGGTGCGGGAAGAGCCCGCCGCAGCCCGGGAACTTCTGCAGGACGCCCCCGAACGAGCCTTTGCTGGGCACCGGGATGACTGGATAGCTGCGCGGGCCTTTGGCCCCGGCCCCGGCGCCCGCCCCCGCGCCCGCGCCCACGCCCACGCCCACGCCGGCCACACAGCCGCCCCCAGCGCCGCCCCCGCCAGTCCCCGCGCCGCCGGAAGCAGCGGCCACAGAGAGGCTGGCGGCTGCGGCCGAGAGGCTGGCTGCGGCTACTACGGCGGCCTCCTGCAACGAGTCCTCGTCGTCGTCGAAGCGCGGCCGCTTGTGATGGGCGTGCGGGGCACCCGCCAGCTCCGCCAAGGGCGGCGGTGGTGGCGGCGGCGGCGGGGGCGCACCCAGCAAGTGGGGGCCCAGCAGACCCCCGCCTCCAGCCACCGCGGCCGCGGCAGCCACCGCCGCCGCCTTGACAGAGCTGAGCGGGTGGCAGGCGGGGTGCGCGCCAGGCTGGGGCAGGGCGCGCTTGCGGCTGCCGCCGTTGAACATGGCCTTGACGTCCTCCCAGGCAAAGACCAGCTCGTCCTGGGGACTCTTGTCGGTGAGCTTGAGATGACGGCGCCACGAGTTGAAGTTGGCTGCGTCTGGCTGAGTGTACTTGGCGTCGGGCGTGCGGTGGGAGTGGAAAATGAACTTGTTGGGCGAGAAGTACATGTTGCAGTAGCTGCATTTGATGCACTTGGCGCGCGAGCTGTTGTAGCGCGCGGGGATGAAGCTGCCGCGGCAGCCCCAGGCGCACTCGTGTGACACGTCGAAGGCGAAATTGTCTGGCAGCTTGGGCGGCCTGTTTTCGCCCAGGAACGACTTGCACAGACGCTCGGCCTCGCGTTTGGTGATCATGCCGCAGCGGCGCGATGAGATGGGCATGGCCCCGGCACGCCGCAGGATCTCCAGTTGCACCGGCGTGCACTGCACACACGTGATGCCCAGCGCCACGCGGCGGTTGTGGATCTCGTTGTAGCTGAAGTTCTTGAGCAGAGTGTTGGAGATCTGCGCCAGGCACAGGCGCTCCTGCCCGTCGATCACCAACGACACGATGGGAATGCCGTAGAGGATCACCTGGCCCACCTGGTTGGGTTTGAGGTTGGCGTGCCCTGGCCGCGGCTGGCTCAGCGCGTCGGGCTGGAAGGCGCTCGACGGCGACGCCAGCAGGATGTCGTTGGGCCCCGGCAGCGGACTGGATGCCATCTCCGCCGCAGAACCCCGGGCCGAGCCCTACAGGTCTGCCTTGGACACTGGAAGGGAAAGGAGAAAGCGTTGACTTGAGCCTTTTCAGACTAAAATAGAGGGGTGGGGTGAGTCGCTAACCAAAGAATTAGAATAACTTTCTAAGACATGGTTATTACGGGAAAAAGTGACCAAGTGTTGAACACAAGAAAGTCATCTCTTAATTTCCTTCAAGGTCATCCTTTAGAAATGCAGGAATTTGCACTTCTAAACATTTAAAGTGAATTAACTGTGTATTTTGCTCAAAAGCAGTGAATTCCTAAGAAACCCAGGACCTTATCCCGGATTTATAGAAGCTGTTGGAATAAAATGGCTTGCCTGCTAGAAATTAGGTAGTAATGACAGTTGTAACTAGTACAGATTATAAAAGTTATGGAAAACGGGCTTGGCATAGAAACTCAAATTTAAAGAGATATAATTCTCATTTGCTTGGAGATAGATTGATTTTGGTTAAAAAGTAACCCCAAAAACCCTTTAAAAAGTTATTTTCATGGTGTCTGTGGTTTCCTTGGGGAAATTCATTATTGGTTGAAACGCAGGTCATTAAAGCAAAACGAAATCCCTTCTCCCTAATCCTTGCCATTAGATATTTTGTTACTGTAATTATAATTTTTTTTTGAAAAAGTGAAAAATATACAATGTCGTATACACAGTTGCACCAAAATAGGATGTTTCAGTTTTTAAAAAACCTGCTTGCTGAACTGAGTGGTTCTGGTCTCAGATAGGTAGGTAGCTTAAAAACATGATTGAAGATGGTAATCGTTTAAAAACGGTTTTCCTGTCATTTCCATGACGATAAGAAAGTAAGTACAGGCAAGGGTGTTAAACCCAGAAACAGTACACAGAAATGAACAATTCTTGGGGATCTTCATTGGCAGACTTCAAAAGTCAAATTTTTTAGCTTGATGTGTACCACCTTCTGTGACTTTTTTCCCCTAATTTATTTCGATATCTCTATATCTTTATGAGGAAAAGCTGCCCCACCATATAGCTAATCGGAGGACTAGGTAATCTTTGGGAGTGTTGAAAGTCGAAATCCCAGGTTGAGCCTGCGGTAAAATTTCTAACTTCACCTCCAGTCAACAGAATGCCACAATGAGGGAAAATATTCAGTAAGTTGAAAATCCAGAAAAAGGAAGCGGAAAGAAATTTTTGCGACAATGCCACTAAGCGAAAACAAGGAAAGTGGCTCACTCCCTAGGAAACAAACAGTGATCTTTCCACAGCTACATTTCAAGCGCATTGGCCAAGGCTATGCTTTGCCCTAAAAAATCACCAGAGGCCATAGTATGGCCCCTTTTGTCCACGTACAGCGAGTTCCCTATTACAGTGCTTTCAGAGGGTACACGATCTTACTCCCTCACACAATTTCTTATCCGTGTCCTCTCTCTGGGCCCCTGTGGCATCTATAGAGCAGCCTCTGCCCTGCCGCCCCCTGGATCCTCAGCTCTCATTACATTCGGCGGCCTCCAGGAAGCTTGAACAAACCTCGACGCGATCAAAGGAGAGGAAAGCCTGGATTGTCACTTCGGGTGGATCAGAGACAATATTTCCAGGGGACAAGGCGTTACATGGCAGTTCAAGGCTCAGTGACAGCCGAGTCTGATACAACCAACACTAGCTTCGCCAAGTGGCCCTTCGATGCTCATTTCCCTTCCAAACAAGGTTCATATTCGCTTAATAAGACCCTGGGATAACTCCAACTCTCTCTCCCTAGCAAGGCGCGCAACTGGCCAGCCGGGGCGGGAAACTGGCTCTGCATTAAGGACTCGCAGCCTTAGCAGCAGTAGACCAGGCAGAAGCGTCCCCTCACTTTTACCCCAAGCCCTCCCAGAAACTCCCGTCAGAGCAGAGACACAATTAAGGTTTAGGCTGGGGCGTTATTTTTTTGGAGGGGTGGGGAGGGGAGAAGAGACAATTAAAAGTTAGTTGAACTGAGAAAGGAAGCTGGAGAACTTCCCTATCCTGCCCAAGAGCCAAAGACCCCCCACCCCCAACTTAGTTCTCCCGACTCCCAAACCAGTCACCACGGAAGCCCACTGCTGCCCCTCAACGTAACGCGGAAAATCCTACCGCTGGGGATCTCAAATAGTGCACTGCAAGCTGTGTGCCGGATCGGGGCGGCCGGTTCCGGCAATACCTGGTAACCTCTGGGTGTCTTTAGGCGTGTGGCTGCCGGCCCATCTTCCGAGGGCGCTCGGAGGCGAAGCATCCAAGCAGGTCCTCGTATCCAGCGGGTGGGACTCCGGCGGGCTCCACTCGAAGATCCGGGCTCTCGCCCTAGCGAATGGCGCTCTAACCCCGGCCTGGGGAGAATGATGGCCTGAATTGCGGCGGGGCGTCCTCTCCACCGCAGAAAGTGTGGGCACGCGGAAACCTGGGGCAGGAGAGCCCCAAGTGGAGCGCAGTCTGACAGAGCCTTTCTCTGTCTCTGAACTCGTGTGGGACCGAGGGGACGCCACCCAGCGGGCAGGGTGACGTCACCATCTCCCTGACACTCCACATTAAAGGGCTGGCATGTTACAGGGAGGGAGGGGGAGAGCGAAAGCCAGCGTGAGCAATAGAGAGATCGTTTCTCAGCAGGCACGAAAGCTACCAACCTAACCAACTCGCAACTGACAACAACCTCCTCAACCCCTGAGTAAACTGCAGCAATGGTGCTGGAGCCGCAGATCTGATTTAGGAGTGGAAAGCGAGCAGTCTGCCTGCATCCTGGGACCTGGATCCTGGAGGCCCCGGATTCTAGAGGGAGGCCTCCAAATTAACTATATCCCTGCCCGTTATTGTCTCCTCCCCTCATTTCTGAGTCACCCTCCTTCATGAATGATCCCTCTGGTACACGATGCAAAGCTGCTCTGTGTCTCTGAAGACAGAATCCACAGTCAGCCGGAGAATAAATTAGCTTCAGTGACTCCTTTAAAACGCTATGAAATGAGAAAACGGAGAGAAGTTTCCACATAGGGTGCCCAATCTAAAAACTTGGAGTGCCCCGACTTTGGCACATATGTTTGCTTTATAGGACACAACGCAGAGTCACTGCAGCCTTCTCTATTTTGTGGAGTGTACCATTAGGTGAGGACCCCAATATGTGCATGTGCACATCGATTTTCAAACTGCATTCAGAATTGTCCTCTAACCCATTTTACAAGATCCATACAGGCTACCTCTGCACAAGGAAAGGGTGGGGCGGGGAAGCAGGGAGGTCCCTAACATGGATCAGTCTTTGAGCAAGTTGCCAATTTTCCTGGAGAAATAAATAAATTTAATCAGGAAAACACGTAGAAGCATGCTCCCCTCCCCTAAAATAAAGACTAGGATAAGAAAACATTTCCTCATCGTTTCCCTAAATGAGGCACACCCTAGTATATTAATGAAGTGTCAATATTGTGCCTCCCAACTGACCAGCTGTTAAGACTAAAAACGACCACTGGCTAGTTTATCAGAAAGGAAAGAAACCATTCATTTGGAGTATGTTCTAAGAAGGATGCCGGCTCGGGGTGGGGTTGGGAAATCCTTTAAGTTTTTCCTTTACTGCCATAGCTGAATTTTCAATTGCTGCCTAGTGAAACAGTCTTAGCATTGTGGAAATGATGGAAAAACCTCTACCAAGCTGAAAGCCCACCCAGATTGTGTCATAGCACCAACAACACACCACTCCTAAATACAAGAGCAAAAACATGAAATCTTAACACTTCATCAAAGGTTAATAAACCCAAGGAAAGTAAATTGAACAAAAACGTGAGGGGCTTGTTGCTCAGGAGTTGTGGCTATTTTAAATTAATATCCTGAAAACACAGTTACAGAGCCATGAAAATGGAAATGTTTGGGCATAAGTTTCAACGGACAATGAAAGAATTTTTCACCCATCTTCTAGTTTCTAAAGACATTCAAGGCACAAATTGGGCTTTGTCCTAAGGGACTGAGATCAACCTAGTGCTCCCCCGCCAATACCCCAAAGCCTCCCATCCTAAAAATAAGGAAAACTCACACTTTCTGCCTACACAGCCCATTGGCCAAAAGCGCGCCATTGCCATTCAAAAATCCCTTCTCTCCGAGGCTGAAGGCCCAGTGCTCTTTAGAAGGTTTCAGGGCTAAACTGGTTCTTCTCCCCTTCTCTGCCTCCTCTCTGGGGTCAGGGGCTCCCACAAAGGGAAATGTTCCCGGTCCCCAGTCTGCCAGAAAGAAAGCTTGAGCCATGTGGAAACGAACCCTGGAAATGGGACTGATTTTAGGACTGAGAGCGGGAAGAACGGAGAAGTCCTATCACCTCACTAACTACCACAGGGAAATATCTGGTTGCTGCCGGGGAGGGAGCACTACGAGGTCTTCAGTTTTGATTGTATAGTTCCCGTTGTTACCCCACAAAGCTCCTCTTCCTCTTACAGATCTCTATCTTCTAAAAAAGAGTGTCTTCATAAACAGATTTATTTGAAAAGAGAAATGGGCCGAATCTTTGCCTTCCCTCCCATTCCAGGTTACCCTAAGGAGTGAATCCACATCTGGGTGGCACCGTAGCCACTTCCTTACCTGAATTTTAAAACAGAAACATTTACAAATTACTTCTGGGCTTACTGCATACAAGCCTGTAACTTTCTTCCCCAGTGCCCCCGTCCTACAGGACAAACAGGATATGTAACTTTAATAGAAAAAGGTTTCATTGTAAAGAGAAATGCGTAGTGTTAGGTTAAATAATTTTACACAATTCTAAGAATAGTACAGTATTTTATTTCCACTGTGAGTCTAGGGTGCCTGTTTAAAAGGTCAGGCCAATTATACTTTTTTGGAAGGTAAAAGTGGATAACAGTTGTTCAAAGACTTCACACATGCCCCCAGTTAATCTTGAGACCAGAGCTGGACTGCAGAATCACAGCCTGTTCGTATGTTTTGAGTCTGCGAGTAACCTTCTGCCACCCACTGTCTCTGTGACCCTTTGTTTTCTCCTCAGTTTGAACAAGTCTCCTGCTGATCCTTTGTGGAGTCCTTGCCAGTCCCTGTCCTGGCCCCTGGGACACTGTCAGGCTCAGGGAGGAGTCGGCGGCGGCGAGAGGAGGCTGGTTGAGCCCGAGTTAATCAATGCTTTCCTCTTCGAACTGACGTGTATTTTACACGTCGGGACTCTCCTCAGCCGGCTAATTGATTCAAATTGTTTTATTGGTTAAACTGGTGTCACCCATTTTCATGATCTATCACCACATGGAGGAGAGCATTTCCACTCCTATCTCCGTTCCGAGCGGCTGCGGTTCACCCAGGCCAAGGACAGGTAAAGGAGCCCAGACGCGGGACCCAGAGGAAAACCACAAACCGAGCTGGCCCCCTCATAACTGGAGAGGCGACGCCTGGAAGCAAGAGCAGGAGGCCAGCACAGCAGCGCATATGAGCTTCCAGCTACAAATTTAAACAACTGGTTGAAGCGAACCCACACTCAGCCGGACCTGGGCCCAGCTTCCTCCACTTGGGACTAAGTCGGTTTCCGAGCCGGCGGTGAACTCTGCGGGATATGAGACCACAACAAAACCCGGGATGGGAACTGTCCGCGGTGCTGACGAGATGCATCGTTCTAAAGCACAGCGAATCCTACTATGTTCAAGGTCGGGAGGAAGCCTCCCAGCCTGTAATCGAGCCCTAGATTCGGCTCTGGGTGGGCTCGAGTAGAGCCTCATAGACTTAAGAGGCGGGCAAGGGGCAACACAGAGCCACACCCCCTACTTCTCCCACACCTGCCCCATCTCCAAGGACTGAGCAATCCAGCTTCCTCAACCTCACCCCCTTCCTTGCATTGACAGCAAGGAAAATAAAAGCCTCGATAAAAATTCATTACAATCTGAAACACCAGATATGCCCTCTCCTCCCACTCCCAGCTTGGATGTTAAGGAACCCATGACAGTTACAGGTCAGAAAAACAGCCTCTATCCTTCTCTCCCACTCCCTCTTACCCCATTCTCAGGTCTTAGGCAGAAATCTTACTGCTCTCATCTCCCTGATGGAAGTGTCCCTGGCATTGGCATTTCTGCATCAAATAGGGCAAGAAATGCCCTGCAAAAGATGACCCATATTGCCCAGAAAGAAACTGGAAGACTGGCAGTACTGGAAGGGGCAGAAGAATTCTGGTATATTGGAAAGAACTGGGGATTCAGAATCAGATGAAACTGGGTACAAATTTCTCCTCAATCACTGACTAGCTGTGAAATCTTGCTCAGATACCTCACCTCCCTAAGCCCCAGTTTCTTCATTTGCAAAATGAGGAGATTGATAGGTAGCCCACAGGGGTGTTGTGAGAATTAAATAAGATCATATATGCAAAGTGCATGGCACACAGTAGTCATTTAATACGTGGTAGTTTTAAAAGCATTTTCCTCAGAGAATGGGACAAGAGCTAGGACTGTCCTGTTACAAGATACATTAGAAATCTTTAATAGCTCCAGAGTAAAAGATATCAAAAGCATTTTAGCTTAGTGATGAGCAGAGAGGGAACCAAGTTCTCTGGAGGAACATTAGTCCTTTTGTTAAAATTTTATCTGGCCTTTAATTGGTCTAGTCTTTATTTTATATACAGTTGGCCAGAACCCCAGCTAGCATTTGTTTAACCCATTTTAAGTAGATTGACAATAAAGATTAGCAATGATAATGGCCATAATGATAACGATTGCTGATAGCCCTCAGCTCTCACTTTCTACCCTAAAAAGCTTTCTGCAGCCCGGCTCAGACTCCCTGGTTTTCCCTTTATTGCTCCAGCTGTGGCATGGAGCAAACCAGGGACTAGGAGCAAACTCAAGATTTATTCATGATGGAAGTCACAGGATAAATTAGAAAGGGCTCTGAGCATCCTGGAGCTGACTCGATCTTTGAATCTTCTCTGAAATATTGTTTATAAACAAGGGCCCAGTCCAAGAGAAGTACGAGAGCACAAACCAAATATTCTAAACTGGAATTGGGAAGGAAACAGAGCATACTTTGAAGGACCTGTATTCCTGCCCCAGTGATCCCTTGAGTTCTTCATGCACCAGTGACTATGGGAATCAGTGAGTTCTTACACTTCAAACAAGCACCTTTTAAAGAAATAGTGATGGTGGGAGGAGAAACTGAGACTTGGTTTTCCTTAATCAGAGGAAATCTTTCTCACAAGAAAGCTTGCATTTGGGTAAGTGGCAGAGAAGATTCTTACCCTTCTTACCCTGAGTTCACAGGGACTAACTGAAACAGTTGCTATTGGCCTTTCTTTATTGTAACAGAGAACACTTATAAGTCCTCCCAAACCTGTAAACACAGAAAGGCACACACAGGTGCACATCGTTTCCATGAAGTAATAATATCCAGAATGGAAGGTGAAATTGGTGAACTTGGTGGTCACTTAGCAAATATTAGTTGAACAAGATAAAATTCAAAGACACACAAAATATCTGAGGTTACACACAGAACCATGGATGCACAATCCCTGAACACACCTGTGAATATGCATCAAAGAGAAACACTGGCACAGGGAATAAGCCCACTATGCTCTCTCCCTTTTCTCTTTTCTCTTTCTCACTCTCTCTCTGTCTCTCTGCATGTGTACACATAAGTACCCGCCCTCTCCACCCACCTCCTCCCTATATAGGGAAGGAGGGAGTCCTTTGAAATGGAGGTGGTCCCAGCTGGAAAACCCCGGAGCTCATTTAGATCACATCACTTCAGGCTTTTGTCTCTGCTCCTGAATAACCTAGGCCGCTACAACAAAAGGATAAGGCATCTACATGGAGTTTTAATTGGCAAAGATGCATCTCAAAGATGCTGCTATCATAATGAATAACAAGGCAAGATGCTTGCCTTTTCTGATTGTCACTCCTAAAGAAGGGAGAGGAGAAAAAAGGAGAAGGGAAGAGGGAGAAAGTGGAGTAGGAAATAGGATTGTGGAAGATGAAACCACAGCAAGTAATTGGTTGGATTTCTGCAAAAGAGTCTTTAATCATACGAAGACTCCAACTACCACTAAGTATGAGAAATGAGGCCTAGGGCTTATTTTATTTTACAACTGGCTATTTGTTTCAAGCAACCAGTTTAAGAAGTAATTAAAACCGAGGATGCAGAGAGGGTGTGGAGAGCAGGACCTTTTAAAGCTTGGGGAGGGGAAGCAAAGGAGTGGGCGTAGGGGGAGGGGTTGTAGATTGTAGTTGACATGTCATGAGAGAGATGTACATTTACTATCTCCCCAGCTGACACTGATGGAAGGAACATTAGATTTTATTTCCTAAGGAAATAAAGGCTTTTTCTTTTTCCCTTTCCTACTGTCTTCCCTGTCTTACTGTCCCCCATCACTCAACTCATCTGAAAAATTTCTACTTTGCCATCAAGCTTGATCCCATTACCTAATGCACTATTAAACTACCATGTGTTCTCTGACTGCCCAATAAGCATAATGCCTTCAGCTTCTCTCCTGCCTGCACACTTTAACTCAGTGGTAGCAAAAGATAAAATTAGATATTAACAAAGTAAATCCCAGGGAAGAAGGTGATAGAAATCTGAGTCATTGATTGTTTTTTCCCTGAAAATACAGCAACCAGTGAATATGCAGAGAGAATGTTGGGAGAAATTTTTTAAGTAAAAAAAAAGGCTTTCGGTCATGTAGCTTAAGGGGTTCCAAGTGAAAGCGCAGCTAAACAGACCAAAGGCAATACCATCCCAAACTTCTTCAAGACACATTATGATATCATCGGCAAACTCTTAATGTTGGCAAATAATTAAATTTTCCATCTTTTAGAACTGTGTAACCTTGGGTGTCTTAGAAACAAATTGTACAAACAAACCATGGAGATGAGCACTGAGGGTTTCAGAGGAGATATAATGAACCAACTTTAATTACTAACTTGAAATTAAAAATGTAATATACAGATTTAAATTTATTTTCACCTAAATTGTGTATAAAATTATATGGCTTTTGCAGGCTAAGAAATGCTTTGTAACCAGCCATGCTACTAAAAAGTCTGAAGTAGTTTCCAAAACTGAGTTCCCAGACTCACACAGTAATAATGATACATTTATCATTACTGATGACCACCTACTGGGTAATTATTGCTTTGTTACTACTATTACAATCAAGAGATTTCTTTATTTACTGTTAACATTCACTTAAAACTGAATGTTAATGACTGTTCTGAATTCACCAAAGAGAGTTTTCTGTTATATTTCAGAAGTACTTACGTCCTGGTTCAGAAATGGAAAACCATATCATAACAGTGGAAGGCTGGGTGAGCGCTTGGTTCTCACCCTCTCTTGAGAATGAAAACAGCATTCTGAGGGTTTCTGGAGCAAAATTTTCCAGCTCAGAGTTGCAAAAGGTTAACATAATGCAGCCACTTGACTTGTGCTAATTATGTAAGTATTTTATTACAGGAGATTCATTCATTATTGATACTTGTTTGCAGTAACTTCCTGCTTGGGGGAGTTATATTTTATATGAGAAGTAAACAACCCATGGCTCCAGGGCTAGCCTCCTCCTCATCTGATTTCCTCCTACCCCTTTGTCTAGTTTCACAACTATCCTCCTTGGTTGGTATGTCCCTATTGAGGTGGAGAGACAATTCCCTAAGAATTTCCTCTTCTCCCCCCATTTTCTTTTCCCATTCAGAACTTCCCTGTTCTTAAAAGGTAGAGCTCAGGGTATGGAAGCGTTGAGGTGGGGAGGAGGTAGTTGAGAAAATAAAATTGGTTTTAGTGTTTTCTTATATATTACATAAAGAGAAGATAAAATTCTCATTACAAATATTCTAAGCGTAGATTCTATGAGGGTTGGCCACAAATTTTTCTCTTTGGAAGCTACTCTCAGCTCCTGGCCCAGAAATATCAGAAGTTAGTCTGACCTTTGGTACACCCAGAGGTCAGGAGATGGTCATTTTGGAAGTGTATGTGGTGGATGCTGTTGACCAATGGTCAAGCTCAGAAAGAGGCTCCTTCCTACCTCCTAAGTCAGAACCTCATCTCACAGCTAGTGGTGGTTGGTGCAGTCTACAGTATCTTCTTCCCTGGGCCGATGCCCTGGGAAGATACTGCTCTATGCCCGGTTGCACTAGGAAAAGACATGGCTTTGCTGTGGGATGGCCTCCATGAGCCCCTGTGAAGGACTGCGTTGGCTGCTTGGCCAAGGGACTCTCGGGAGTTTCACTCTAAAAACATGTACTAGCCATCTGAGGCTGTCTATTTGGTGAGAGGCCAGTGTTTCCTAGAGGAGCCAAAAGGCCCTGGCATAGGCCTGCAGCCTAGGAGCAAGGGTTTCTTCTTGGACTTTCTTCCAAGTTCTGAGATCCCTGCTCATGAGTCCCAGTGCAGAGCTGGGATGGATACAAGATGTGAGTTCAGGATGCTCCAGACCTTTAGACGAAGTCCGGAATTGGAGATGGTGGAAGGGCAGTGGGAGAGAGCGAAGCAGTTTTGGGGGGAGCACTGTAAAGACTGTGTTCTTGAGGGTTCTGATGTGAGCAGGTGGGAATGAACACGCTGGAAACTGAAGTCTCAAGACTTTGGGCCAGTGTGAAAAGAATGAAATGGTATGGTCTGCGATGGGGTGAGGAGAGCTTTGGGGAGGTGCATGCAAATTAGTTGGAACTGGGCAAGTCTTGCCACAGTCCTAAGCAGCACGGTCAGAGCTCAAAATCCAAATTCAGCCCTGGACCTCTATTATCTGGCCTAGAACTTCTGCACTTTGGGCGTAGACATGGGGATAGGTGATGACCGAAGGTCTCAGGTGGCTCTGGGAAGAGCCCTGGGTTGGTGTGAGAGGATGGTGAGAGTACAAGACTGGGTCTAGAAAGGGTGCCCCGGGCTTGGTCAGCACAATCTTCGCTCTCTCGGGCGCCTCCCCTCTCTGCTTTTACCCCTTGCCAGGGTGGAACCGCTCTGCGTGATCTAGGAGGAATGCCGTTCCCAGCAAGCCGTCCTTAATGGTCCTTTAACAAACTCTTCGATCTCTCTTTGGCCGCTCTGGCTTTCGCTCGCCTCCTCCCTCTTCCCTTCTCCACTGCCTCCATCAGTTATTTATGAGCAGCGTTAATTATTCATGAAAAGAGAAAACTCCAGCGTTGGGAACTTTTCTAGGAGACGTTTGGGGGGTTTCTCTCTTTCCCACCCCTACGGCGGTTTGAGAATTGGGGTCTTCGGGGAGTCTATTTGGCCGGATCCTGTTTTCAAGCAGTGGGGAAAGGGAAGCCCAGTGGTTGGGCCGGAGACGGGAGCTAGGGGTGCACCCCTCGTCCCGGTCAGCTCCTGAGGCTGCCTACATTCCTTCACCTCCGGGACCGGGAAGTTACTAGGCTCACCCGCGGGAGTCGCTGTCCGAGCTTGGCAGTGCTGAAACCGCCGGCGTGAGCTCGGGGGCTGCGGACTGCGGGGGTTCAGGGGCAAAGATCTGGATGCTGTCCTAGGCGAGGGAGCCGCTTTCCACAGCGTCTCCAAAAAGTCTCGTTTGCCTTCTCTCCCTAGCTCTCTTCAGATTCCCCCCCCCCCCCCCGCCCACAAGTGACACCAGAACGCTGTAACCAAAGATTAATTGCCTTAATCAAATCGACCCACCTTCTGCAATTAATCTTTTAGCAACAAATTAGAGACAATTTACCTCAACCTCCCGGGTCAGGCGGAGATAGGTGGGATGGGGTGGGGGGATGGACAGGATAGGAGACCGACAAAATTTACAAATGGTGAGGAATGGGGACTTGGGAATGGGTGTGCGTTTGAAGCGGAGGGGACAGAGGAGGTTGAGGTCAGCTGCGGGGCTGTGCTGGGGGCTAGAAATTCCTGGAGTCCCCTTGGTCCCCGTATTCTCCAAAGGAAGGGAGGCCGAGGGCGGAGGACGAAGCCACTTACCTGTCCGCGCCGCCCGCGCTGTCTCCGGCCCTCTGCTCGCGGTCCTCCCTCCTGCCTCACGCTCCGCGGCTCCTAGGCGCTCTGCCTCCCGCGGCGCCTGCCGCCTCCCCCGCGCTGATCAGCCGCCGCCTCCCGCCGCCCGCGGTCCTCTGCGTTCCTGCTCGCGATCCGGTCCTTCGCCGCGACCCTGTCCTGTCCCAGCCCTCCCCTTCTCGGCGGTTCCTGCAGCCGCTCAGCTCTTCCTACTCTCCTCCTGGGCAAGTTTGTAAGTTTAGGGTGAGGGTCGGTTTCCTCGCGCCCTCCTTCTCGGCTTAGCTTGCTCAGATCCGCACCCCCTCGCTCCCCACCTCAGACCTGGGTCTCTGACGCCGCCTGTTGGTCAGGCAGGGAAGGGCAGGGCGAGGACCGCAGCGTCAGCCCCAGCCCCATCACCCCACCCTTCACCCCTCCATGCCCAGTGGTCGAAGGAGGACATAAATGAGACGAGGGCTGAAGGCCTAGTAATTGGAGTAAGGCCAGGGGCAGGAGGGAGCAATCCACCCTGGGGGCGCGCAGCCCCGGCCGGCAGCTTGAACTCCCTACGATAAGGATTGTCCCAGGACGCGCAGGTGCGCTTCTCCTGTGCCGCCCACCGGCAGTCCACTAGGAGGGGGCACCCTTTCCATACTCTCCTGGGGAACGACCACCTGAGGTGAGATGAGAACCTATTGTGCATCTCCAGGAGGGGAGCTGGGAAGATTGGATGCAGAAGACTGAGCCCTTCTCAGCATCCCCAGGAAGGAAAGCTTTAGGGCTGAACATAGGCTCCTTTAAAATAAATAAATAAATAAATAAATAAATAAATAAATAAATAAATAAAGTTAGTCGAATCCATCTCATAACGAAGTGTCAGACTGGGTGTCCAGGAGAGCGCGGGCCAGGGGTTCCAGTTGGAGCCCAGCGTTCCAGAAGGGAATGAAGACCGAGTTCGGTAGACCTGTGTGGTATTACAAAGTTTGCCTTTCAGGCTCCGGCCTAGCTCCTTCCTTGGCAACTTTCCAAGTGCCGGCAATCCTCACTGGGTCATCCTACCCTTGAAACTTCTTAGGAAGCCTCGGTTTAGCCTTGGCTCCACCAAGACATCGGCGGAATGGAGGCGTTGCATCCCCCTCCCCATCCTCGTCCTGTCTTTTTCATTGAAGAACTGATGGACTGTTTCTGCCCTGCTCCCTCCTTCTCTAATAAACGCTTCCCATAGATTATTCGACGCAGAGAAGGAAGGCGGCTGCTTAAAAAACAAAAAGCCATAGCCCTAATGAGTTCAATTACAATGTGGTAAACACATTGCCTCTACGCTTTAATTAAGCCTGCTGCCCAATTTTAACTCATTAGTAATTCATTAAGAGAACAGCCCCGTGCTGGCGGGTGGAAGGCACCGCAGACCGACTGTGCACGAAGTCCACACGCGTGCAGACCGCCGCCGGCCCTCGCCTTGCGCGTGAGCGAGTCAGGTTTGTGACCCAGTGGCGTCGTTCTAGTCTAACAAGACTTTAGACCCCCTTTCCCAGACACACTGGGCTTTGCAGGTCCAAGCTCCCGGGATGACCTTTCCGGGCTTGAGTCCCTCGGGCTTGAAATGTGGTTTGCAAACCTGTTGGGTGGGGTGGCGGTGGTGTGGGGCCGGGCCACAGTTGAGAAGCAAATCTCCGGGTTAAATAAGCTTCTCTCCCCTAAGGCCAGATCCAGTCGCCCGGTATGGCATGTATCCACCCTCCGTCCCTGGTTCTTCTTTCATTTTGCCACAGTCTCATGAAAAATCTAGGTTCAGCCTTAGCTCTCAGCTCCGGCTACCCTTTGCACGCTCCCGGACCCTGTACCCGGGAGAAGCTTCTGTACAAATGAGACTAATTTTTCGCGTGGTGGGGAGGTGTGGGGAGAAGAAAACTGTTGGCTAGAGAGATGAATATCTGAAGGGAGAGATCAGACCTCTGCTTTTCCCTCTTTCTCACTCTTCTCCTCTGCTTGGGAGCGGGGCTGGGATTAAGGCCACATCTGTAACTATGTCAGTTGAGACCAACCCTCTGTCAGGACAAGAAATGGAGACAGCGTTGCAGAGGAAATCACGCTTAGTCTTTCAATTTCATAATCGAGGGAGACAGCGCAAGCAGGTCAAACTCGACCGGTGCGCTTCCTCCCACCCCTAACTTGGCGGGATCTAGGAAGAAAGTTCCCGCGTGTTGCGAGCGTCCGAAGGCTTGGTTAGGAGCTTGTATGTCCCCAAGCTCCAGCATGGAGTTTCCAAGGAGAAGGGAAGCGCGAGTGCTACGGAGCGAGGTTTTGGTTAAGAAAAGGACCTTGCGCCCCTTTAGTGCCGCCGCTCTGGGGAAATCTTTCTTCGCTGGGAGGAAGAAAAGGGCGCTAGCCGCGGCTCATGGCGCCCCCTAGGAGCGGCAGGAAACTTCTCCATCAGGGCTGCGCTGGCCGGGCTCCGCCTCCGGAAGGTGGGCGGGGAAGGTCATTGCCCGGGACCCCTAGGCTGGGCCCCAGGACCTCTAGGAGATGCAGGGGGCCGTTTGCTATGGCTTCATCCCGGAGGTCCTGCTCGGGGTTGCCGGCTGCTTCTGCTGGCATCCGGACACTACCCTCCTCCCTTCCTTTGCATAAGCAGCAACTCTTCCAGGAAGCGAGTGGAAGGACGGGATTTCCTCTCCGCGGAGCGTAATAGATCCCGTAGCCCAGCCGGGTCGCCAGGCAGGAGTGCGGGGCGCGCGTCGGGGTTTCTCGGGCTTGCGGGTGTGCGGTTCCAAACCTTAGCTGGGGTGGGGGAAGGGATGTCTTTAACTTTCTGTCTACCCTCCCCCTCTTCCCTCTCTCAGCCTAGAGGCAGGGAATGCTGCGGGATCAGATTGGGTGCACCGAGGTGGAGGGCCATGCCGGGTTTCGGGTTCCCCGGGGTCCGTTCCGGAGAACCCCTGGCACTCCAGAACTGGGTCCCTGCACTCACTCCATAATTCGCGGCGGATCAGCGGGAGTGGGGCAGAGGGCGGGGGCGAGGGAGCTTCCTGGCGGGTGTGGCGCAAAGTGCGCGGACCCGGGTCCTGGACCGAAGAGTTAGCCCAGGGTTTCGTATGTGTTGCTTCCTGTTGCTTTCTCCAGGGTCTGCGCTGGCCTCCTCCTCGGGCGACTGGGCCCTGTGGCAACAGCGCCTTCTCGAGCCACGAGATTGGCCGCCTGGAGCCTGCTGGTGCGGGCCTCTCTCCAGCGCGGTATGGTGAAAGAAAGAAAATCGGGCCCCTGCCCCAGGCAATAGGGGAGGCCTAAAATGAAGGGGGCAGCGGTGGGATCGGAAATGCGTGCAAGTTGACAGTCTCGCAGGAAACTCATCTCTTGCTCAGGGTTTCCGTGTTTGGAATCCAGTTAGATGTCTGCGGGGGATCTCCAAGGCTCTCATTCCATGAAGGCGTTTTTATCCACGCTGGGGGAAATGTTGCCAGGGCAGACATTTCAGAAAGGTCCCTCGGGCCCGATGTTAATTACAACTGAAATAGATTGTCTTCCTTCACTTTTTTTCCCCTAATGCAAGGACCGGGAGGTAGAATATAATTTATTCCTGTTGACAGTAGGATAAATAAATACATTTTTGGATTACTAAGAGTTGACTGCTAGGGGAAGATAGCTTCCCCACAGTATCAGATGGAACCTTTAGAATTGGCCCTGGGACAAGGAGGTGGCCTTGTTTGTCAGGAACTTTAATCCAAACTTCACCCCAGATAGCCCCTATGCCCTTCTTTCCTGGCATGGGATATTGAGACCAGGGCTGAAGGAGGTCGATTTTGGGGGATACAGCTGCCAGGGATTTCCCAGGGTCAGCTTAAGCCAATCTTTTGGTTTCCTGCAACTTGCCTTCCTTTTATTTCTTTTAGCACCAGTTGCTGTGAAGATATACCCTTAGATACGAACTCTCCGTTAATATGGTAAAAATATTTTTCGCTTTCTTGAATAGTTACTATGGAGATGGGGCTATTATCCCATAGTTTAGGATTGTAAATTGAGCGATGTGGGGTGGGGGGAAATATAAGAGAATCAAATATTTGGAAAGGCACAGAAAGCCAAGATGCCAATTTATTAGTCCCAGATAAGCAAGATAGTAACAGTTTATAAGCCTGTCTTAACAGAGACTGGAAGAGCCTGGGCAATTACTTATGAAAGACAAAACTTAAGACCAAGTTGGAAAGTTCTGTAGGAAAAGCATTGTAAGTCTCACCGTAGTAGTAAAGCAGGGAGTATACTCTGACTCATGTTTGAAGTATTTTTCTGGGAAGGAGGAAAAATGTGTTCATGACTGGAATACTTACCTTGTGCCAGGGATGGGTTAAGCATTTTTCATGTAACCTTTCATTTAGTCCTCGTGTGGCTTCCATGAGTTAGGTATTACTGTCCACATTTTACAGCTTATGAAAACAGGGGCTCAGAGAGGATGTACTTTTCTCAAGATCACACAGCTGGTAAGTGGCAAAATCTGGTTTCAAGTTCAGGTCTGTTTGGATCCTAAATATGCTCTTAATTGATAAACCAGACCGTATACTACTTTACATACACTATACCATTTTGGTCCTTACAGTAACTTCATTAAGTAGCTATGGCCTGTGTTACTTCATTTGATGGATAACAAACTCAGAATCTTTAGACCATGGTCCTCAAACATGAGAATGTGGCCCCACTGCTAGACACTTTGATTCCTTCAGCCAGCTTGGCGTGGGACCCAGATCTCTGGCAGGTGATTCTGAAACTGGTATTCGGGGAGCGTATTTTGAGAAACATCACCGTAGAGAAAGGTAACTTGCTCCAGGCCATTAGGATTGGGCCAAACTCATACCAGACCCCTTGTTTTCCTTTTCTTTGCATCAGGATCTCAGTGACTTCTTTCATTGGTTGATTGATTGATTGATTGATACAGGGTCTCACTCTGTCACCCAGGCTGGAGTGCAGTGGCACAATCATGACTCACTGTAACTTTGACTTCCTGGGCTCCAGTGATCCTCCCATCTCAGCCTCCCCAAGTAGCTGGGACCACAGGTGTGTGCCACCATGCCCAGCTAATTTTTGTATTTTTGGTAGAGACAACGTTTCACCATGTTGTCCAGACTGGTCTCAAACTTTTGAGCTCAAGGGGTCCTCCTGCCTCAGCTTACTAAAGTGCTAGAATTACAGGCATGAGCCACCACATCTGGCCTCAGTGACTTCTTTATTGCAATCATACAGTTAGAACCCAGAGGCTGGGGTGGGGGTGGGGAAAGTAGGTTCTGGCTATGGTAGCAGATTGCATCTCCCCTTGACCTCCCAGAAGCCACTAACCTAGACTTCATGGAAGTCAGCATCCTGAAGTTTCTTAAAATCACACATACCCAGTTCACCTGGGGAGGCAGACTCAGGCACACCAAAGAGTGAGGGCCACACTACTGCTGGGACTCAGCTACATGGTCCAGAGGAAATACAGAATGGAGAGCAATGAACCACAGACATGTAGTTGTGTTCTCCCTTGGAAAGGAGTGGGAAGCAAGGTCAAAGAAGACAAATGTCTGGACCCTACTGACACATACAGTTTAAGTGAAGCTCTAAATTAGGTGCTGTTGGAATGTGTATTTGACCTGGTCCATCCTGAAAGGTCTCACCTTTCCCTCTAGGTGTGTGTGGGGCTTGAACTGCACCCAGAGCTGTGTGCAAGGAAGAAGACAGGCTCTAGCCCTGCTGGGCATCAATAAACCTGTTGGTTGATGGTTTCTATCATGTTAAACTCTGTGAACATTTTAACAGAAGCCTTCCAGGAGCAATTCCCCTGTTTATCTCTGTTTTTAGGCCAATGCAAATGTTTATCATCAAGATTAAATCACATCACTCTTTTAACCCTTGAAAAATGGGATTTACTAAAGCAAACAGTAGGGGATTCTTACTTGCTAAGCCATTCCAGGAAGGTTATGGCAGAAACCAAAATATTTTAGAGCCCTAATCGAGCTTGGCCCTTAGACATTTCAAGATCATCTTAATTGTGATAGATCATATGTTTGCATTATACATGAAATAATTTGACATATGTAGTTTTAATAGCACATTATTAACTCTAAATCGAGTACTTATCTGTCCTGCTTTTTGGATGACATACATTCTGTATTTATTTGGCTAGTCCAGCAGCAGAAATGTATTTAATATCCAGAAAAGGCCAGATTTGTGAACACTCTCCTGTTACTATATTGTATGGTGTGAACTTATTTGAAAGTCAAGCTAGTTCACTGCTGCAAGACCCTGGAAGGAAGGGCTGCTGCCTTAGTTTCTATTTCTAACCCTGCCCAGCACTGGGTAAGGCACTATGGGGGTGCATGCACAGTGCCAGCAAGGCCCCTTACATTCTACTTGGGGACGCAAGATTAATAGTAGCATAACAGAACAAGATGCAATAAAGTCTAACTTGTGTGATTCATAATAAAAGCAATATTGGGGCACAGAGAAGACAAGCCTTCTTTGTGTTTAAGGTCTTTGTGTTGCACTGTTACTTTGTGAGAGTTGGGGGATTCTTGTGGTGCCTGTAGAACGAATGTGATACTAAGAAACCCCCAAATCAAACACCAAACCAACATTTTATGGATTCCACATTTCCTGGTTCAGAAATTTGTTGAAATGAGTCTTTTCACAGCAGCATAGAAAGAAATGAGAAAGAAACGTGGAGAAGACTAATGCATAGGCAAAGTGAAAACATTAGCAATCATTTTACCTACCATAAAGAACTGCTGAAGTCGGAGACTCATCTGTCCCTTTTTGCTGCCGGCCCTGATTCATCTTTCAGTGGAAACTCCCTATGGCTCTGGTTGCGCTTAATGATGTATGGCCCCGTTGGTACCTAGTGCTCAGGAGTTCATCCTCATACTTCTCTCTTATTAAGAAACATGAATGCTAATCTAATTGGTTGGACTTTAGGAAGCTGATAGGACCACATTTGCTAGCGGAAGACGCTGTATTGTAACAGGTCAGTGCTGGGTTGGTGGGCATTGCTTTATCTCTTGTCATTAGGAATATAGAGTAGTAAGATTTGGCATTTGTGTATGGGCATTGGCAAAGGTGGAACTGAGCAGGAGGCTTCCCAGCTTCCTTTAGTTGGAAGCCTGACCAATTTAGGACAAAGAGTGGGTCACCTGGCCTAGCCCTTTTAATGTTGGGATTTGGGGTCTATACTGAGGTAGTGGTAAATTTTGACTCTGTGGAACATTTTCTTCTGTTCTTCTATAATCATGTTCTTTGGGAACCTCATGGGAAGGTGGCTTTGTCCATGTTCTCATGTTTTGTAAAAGTTTTCTGTCTCTTCTTTAAGAATAATCTTGTGTTATCATTTGAGGTTTAGCCCTAGTTTCCCCTCCTTGAATATGTCTATTTCAGTCCTTAGTGATTTTTCCTTCCTCTGATCTCTTCCAGCACCTGAACTTTCTACCACCTCCTTTTTATTTACCTACTGCTTTTCTTGCGATTGCTTCCTATGCCTTAACTGTATTTTAAACTGCCAACTGAAGTACAAATATCTCAGCAGCCATTGTCTGCCTCTTGGAGAACAGGGAAAGACCATAGTTATCTTATGTTGGTCTTTGTTTTATTTAAAATATTTTCCTGACCTTTGAGGTTATTTTATACTTGACATTCACTACAGCACATAGCAAAGAGATGAGCATGTAAAGAATGGTCAGTGAAGGCCTGCTGACAGTTTGACTTATTTCAAGATATATATCCTAACATTTCCCTGTACCTGTGATAAGTTGTCTTTGTGTGTGGAGTAGGTTGGACTTGATGAAAATTTTTATGATTCTAGTGGTAGTTTTATAACCAGAGAAGAAATCTTTAGATGACAGTGGGGGACTTGGTATGTATATTGAACACAGAAGTGGTCTAACTCCCTTGAAACTCTTCCTAACAGCTTCGCCCCTTGAGCATGGGCTCTATAATATTCTATAACTGTTAATGTCAGTGAACCTTGTTAGCATAACATAAAATATTCTCTAAAATTTTCTTGGAAGCTAATTCTTAACATTGTATATCATCCAAATATTTTGTGGTTTCCTCCTCTCTCCTCACCCAAGCAGTTCACACTTCAGTAGGATTTCTATAACACTCTTTTTTTAGGTACCCTTATAGTCCCAGGGCATTATAAGACAGGCTTTGCCATGTAATTTGCTTTGGCCAATGAATTATGAGCAAAGAGCACTTCTGGCTGGAAGCTTTCAGGGCCAGCACATGCTTCATCATGATCCCTTTGCTATGACACTAAAAATATTTTGAGATCTCTTTATCAGCCTGGGTTTTGGAGTGAAAACAACATGGAGCTGACCTGCAGTGAACACATTGCATGACTGAGAAGGTAAATGGGGGTTGATTGCCCATGCCATGTCTGCCCTTCCCATCAAGAGATGTAGTCTATTTCCCACTCCCTTGAACCTGGGCTTGGCCTGTGAATTACTTTGAAATGATTCACACTATCATAAGATTGTAGTAGAAGTGATGTTGAATGAGTTCTGGAGTCTAGCCCTCAAGATATTTTGCAGCTTCCACTTTTACTCTCTTGAGACCCAGCTGCCAAGCAAAGAAGCTTGGGTTAGACCACTGAAAGATGTGAAACTTCGTAGAAACAGAGATTTTAGACTTCTAGCCTTCCCTAACACGGTGAGGCGCGGTTTGTCTTTGCAGTTCCTACTGAACCAGCAGGTGAATGCAGCTGCAGGAGCATGTGTGGAACTGCCCAACCAAACCACAACATCCTGAGCAACAATAAATTGTTATTTTAAGTTATTAAGATTTAGGGTGTTTTATTTGAAGCTTTAAATAACTGAAACAGAGATCTCTGTTGTTGTAAGCTTCTAAGATTTTGGAATCACTTTTTGTTTGCTTGTTTGTTTGAGACAGGGTCTCCCTCTGTTGTGCAGACTGGAGTGCAGTGGCACAATCACAGCTCAGGTTCAAGTGATCACTCCCAAGTGATCAAGTGATCAGTTTCCCCAGTAGCTGGGACCATAGGTGCGCACTACCGCACCCGGCCAAGATTTTCAGTAGAGATGAGTCTCCCTGTATTGTCCAGGCTGATCTTCAACTCCTGAGTTCAAGCGATCCTCCCACCTTGGCCGCCCAAAGTGCTGGGATTATGGATGTGGGCCACCATGCCTCGCCCTGGGATCGCTTATTTTTAACCTCAGCATAACTTGCCCTATACTGACTGAAAAAGTTAACAATGTGTTTTTAACCATATAATTTGATTTGTAGATATGGATTTATTTTCATTAGTGATACATTTTAATTTATTTCTATCATTTTATTTTGTGTCATTTGTTCTACTTTTCTGTTTTTTCTTTTATTATTATTATTATTATTATTATTATACTTTAAGTTCTAGGGTACATGTGCACAACATGCAGGTTTGTTACATATGTATACCTGTGCCATGTTGGTGTGCTGCACCCTTCAACTCGTCAGCACTCATCAACTCGTCATTTACATCAGGTATAACTCCCAATGCCATCCCTCCCCCCTTCCCCCTCCCCATAATAGGCCCTGGTGTGTGATGTTCCCCTTCCCGAGTCCAAGTGATCTCAATGTTCAATTCCCACCTATGAGTGAGAATATGCGGTGTTTGGTTTTCTGTTCTTGTGATAGTTTGCTGAGAATGATGGTTTCCAGCTGCATCCATGTCCCTACAAAGGACACAAACTCATCCTTTTTTATGGCTGCATAGTATTCCATGATGTATATGTGCCACATTTTCTTAATCCAGTCTGTCACTGATGGACATTTGGGTTGATTCCAAGTCTTTGCTATTGTGAATAGTGCTGCAATAAACATACGTGTGCATGTGTCTTTATAGCAGCATGATTTATAATCCTTTGGGTATATACCCAGTAATGGGATGGCTGGGTCATATGTATTTCTAGTTCTAGATCCTTGAGGAATCGTCATACTGTTTTCCACAATGGTTGAACTAGTTTACAATCCCATCAACAGTGTAAAAGTGTTCCTATTTCTCCACATCCTCTCCAGCACCTGTTGTTTCCTGACTTTTTAATGATTGCCATTCTAACTGGTGTGAGATGGTATCTCATTGTGGTTTTGATTTGCATTTCCCTGATGGCGAGTGATGATGAGCATTTTTTCATGTGTCTGTTGGCTGTATGCATGTCTTCTTTTGAGAAATGTCTGTTCATATCCTTTGCCCACTTTTTGATGGGGTTGTTTGTTTTTTTCTTGTAGATTTGTTTGAGTTCTTTGTAGGTTCTGGATATTAGCCCTTTGTCAGATGAGTAGATTGCAAAAATTTTCTCCCATTCTGTAGGTTGCCTGTTCACTCTGATGGTAGTTTCTTTTGCTGTGCAGAAGCTCTTTAGTTTAATTAGATTCCATTTGTCAATTTTGGCTTTTGTTGCCATTGCTTTTGGTGTTTTAGACATGAAGTCCTTGCCCATGCCTATGTCCTGAATAGTATTACCTAGGTTTTCTTCTAGGGTTTTTATGGTTTTAGGCCTAACATTTAAATCTCTAATCCATCTTGAATTAATTTTCGTATAAGGAGTAAGGAAAGGATCCAGTTTCAGCTTTCTACTTATGGCTAGCCAATTTTCCCAGCACCATTTATTAAATAGGGAATCCTTTCCCCATTTCTTGTTTTTCTCATGTTTGTCAAAGATCAGATGGCTGTAGATGTGTGGTATTATTTCTGAGGACTCTGTTCTGTTCCATTGGTCTATATCTCTGTTTTGGTACCAGTACCATGCTGTTTTGGTTACTGTAGCCTTGTAGTATAGTTTGAAGTCAGGTAGCGTGATGCCTCCAGCTTTGTTCTTTTGACTTAGGATTGTCTTGGCAATGCGGGCTCTTTTGTGGTTCCATATGAACTTTAAAGCAGTTTTTTTCCAATTCTGTGAAGAAAGTCATTGGTAGCTTGATGGGGATGGCATTGAATCTATAAATTACCTTGGGCAGTATGGCCATTTTCATGATATTGATTCTTCCTATCCATGAGCATGATATGTTCTTCCACTTCTTTGTGTCCTCTTTTATTTCACTAAGCAGTGGTTTGTAGTTCTCCTTGAAGAGGTCCTTTAGATTCCTTGTAAGTTGGATTCCTAGGTATTTTATTCTCTTTGAAGCAATTGTGAATGGAAGTTCATTCCTGATTTGGCTCTCTGTTTGTCTGTTACTGGTGTATAAGAATGCTTGTGAGTTTTGCACATTAATTTTGTATCCTGATACTTTGCTGAAGTTGCTTATCAGCTTAAGGAGATTTTGGCTGAGATGATGGGGTTTTCTAAATATACAATCATGTCATCTGCAAACAGGGACAATTTGACTTCTTCTTTTCCTAACTGAATATTCTTTATTTCTTTCTCTTGCCTGATTGCCCTAGCCAGAACTTCCAACACTGTGTTGAATAGGAGTGGTGAGAGAGGGCATCCCTGTCTTGTGCCAGTTTTCAAAGGGAATGCTTCCAGTTTTTGCCTATTCAGTATGATATTGGCTGTGGGTTTGTCATAAATAGCTCTTATTATTTTGAGATATGTTCCATCAGTACCGAATTTATTGAGAGTTTTTAGCATGAAGGGCTGTTGAATTTTGTCAAAGGCCTTTTCTGCATCTATTGAGATAATCATGTGGTTTTTGTCTTTGGTTCTGTTTATATGCTGGATTACATTTATTGATTTGCGTATGTTGAACCAGCCTTGCATCCCAGGGATGAAGCCCACTTGATCATGTTGGATAAGCTTTTTGATGTGCCGCTGGATTCGGTTTGCCAGTATTTTATTGAGGATTTTTGCATCAATGTTCATCAGGGATATTGGTCTAAAATTCTCTTTTTTTGTTGTGTCTCTGCCAGGCTTGGGTATCAGGATGATGTCGGCCTCATGAAATGAGTTAGGGAGGATTCCCTCTTTTTCTATTGCTTGGAATAGTTTCAGAAGGAATGGTACCAGCTCCTCCTTGTACCTCTGGTAGAATTCAGCTGTGAATCCGTCTGCTCCTGGACTTTTTTTGGTTGTTAGGCTATTAATTATTGCCTCAATTTCAGAGCCTGCTATTGGTCTATTCAGGGATTCAACTTCTTCCTGGTTTAGTCTTGGGAGAGTGTAAGTGTCCAGGAAATTATCCATTTCTTCTAGATTTTCTAGTTTATTTGCGTAGAGGTGTTTATAGTATTCTCTGATGGTAGTTTGTATTTCTGTGGGGTCGGTGGTGATATCCCCTTTATCATTTTTTATTGCGTCTTTTTGATTCTTCTCTCTTTTCTTCTTTAATAGACTTGCTAGCGGTCTGTCAATTTTGTTGATCTTTTCAAAAAACCAGCTCCTGGATTCATTGATTTTTTGGAGGGTTTTTTGTGTCTCTATCTCCTTCAGTTCTGCTCTGATCTTAGTTATTTCTTGCCTTCTGCTAGCTTTTGAATGTGTTTGCTCTTACTTCTCTAGTTCTTTTAATTGTGATGTTAGAGTGTCAATTTTAGATCTTTCCTGCTTTCTCTTGTGGGCATTTAGTGCTATAAATTTTCCTCTACACACTGCTTTAAATGTGTCCCAGAGATTTTGGTATGTTATCTCTTTGTTTTCATTGGTTTCAAAGAACATCTTTATTTCTGCCTTCATTTCGTTATGTACCCAGTAGTCATTCAGGAGCAGGTTATTTAGTTTCCATGTAGTTGAGTGCTTTTGATTGATTTTCTTAGTCCTGAGTTCTCGTTTGATTGCACTGTGGTCTGAGAGACAGTTTGTTATAATTTCTGTTCTTTTACATTTGCTGAGGAGTGCTTTACTTCCAACTATGTGGTCAATTTTGGAATAAGTGTGATGTGGTGCTGAGAAGGATGTATATTCTGTTGATTTGGGGTGGAGAGTTGTATAGATGTCTATTAGGTCTGCTTGGTGCAGAGTTGAGTTCAATTCCTGGATATCCTTGTTAACTTTCTGTCTCATTGATCTGTCTAATGTTGACAGTGGGGTGTTGAAGTCTCCCTTTATTTTTGCATGGGAGTCTAAGTCTCTTTGTAAGCCTCTAAGGACTTGCTTTATGAATCTGGGTGCTCCTGTATTGGGTGCATATATTTTTAGGATAGTTAGCTCTTCCTGTTGAATTGATCCCTTTACCGTTATGTAATGGCCTTCTTTGTCTCTTTTGATCTTTGATGGTTTAAAGTCTGTTTTATCAGAGACTAGAATTGTGACCCCTGCTTTTTTTTGTTCTCCATTTGCTTGGTAGATCTTCTTCCATCCCTTTATTTTGAGCCTATGTGTGTCTCTGTATGTGAGATGGGTCTCCTGAATACAGCAAACTGATGGGTCTTGACTCTTTATCCAATTTGCCAATCTGTGTCTTTTAATTGGAGCATTTAGCATATTTACATTTAAGGTTACTATTGTTATGTGTGAACTTGATCCTGTCACTGTGATATTAGCTCATTATTTTGCTCGTTAGTTGATGCAGTTTCTTCCTAGCATCGATGGTCTTTACATTTTGGCATGTTTTTGCAATGGCTGTTACTGGTTGTTCCTCTACATGTTTAGTGCTTCCTTCAGGACCTCTTGTAGGGCAGGCCTGGTGGTGACAAAATCTCTAAGCATTTGCTTGTCTGTAAAGGATTTTATTTCTCCTTCACTTATGAAACTTAGTTTGGCTGGATATGAAATTCTGGGTTGAAAATTCTTTTCTTTAAGAATGTTGGATATTGGCCCCCACTCTCTTCTGGCTTGTAGAGTTTCTGCCGAGAGACCTGCTGTTAGTCTGATGGGCTTCCCTTTGTGGGTAACCCGACCTTTCTCTCTGGCTGCCCTTAACATTTTTTCCTTCATTTCAGCTTTGGTGAATCTGGCAATTATGTGTCTTGGAGTTGCTCTTCTTGAGGAGTATCTTTGTGGCGTTCTTTGTATTTCCTGAATTTGAATGTTGGCCTGCCTTACTAGGTTGGGAAAGTTCTCTTGGATGATATCCTGAAGAGTGTTTTGCAACTTGGTTCCATTTTCCCCCTCACTTCAGGCACACCAATCAGACATAGATTTGGTCTTTTCACATAATCCCATACTTCCTGAAGGCTTTGTTCACTTCTTTTTCCTCTTTTTTCTTTAGACTTCTCTTCTCATTTCATTTCATTCATTTGATCCTCAATCGCTGATACTCTTTCTTCCAGTTGATCGAGTCGGTTACTGAAGCTTGTGCATTTGTCACGTATTTCTCATGTCATGGTTTTTATCTCTGTCAGTTCGTTTATGGC
Organism: Macaca thibetana thibetana; assembly: GCF_024542745.1. Classification (NCBI taxonomy): domain Eukaryota; kingdom Metazoa; phylum Chordata; class Mammalia; order Primates; family Cercopithecidae; genus Macaca; species Macaca thibetana. Next base: position 33,400,202 of record NC_065595.1, on the reverse strand, counting down.
CTTCTCTGCATTGATTATTCTAGTTATCCATTCTTCCATTCTTTTTTCAAGATTTTGATTTTCTTTGTGCTGGGTACATAATTCCTTCTTTAGCTCTGAGAAATTTGATGGACCGAAGCCGTCTTCTCTCTACTCGTCAAAGTCATTCTCTGTACAACTTTAATCCATTGCTGGTGATGAGCTGCGTTCCTTTGGAGGGGGAGATGTGCTCTTATTTTTTGAATTTCCAGCTTTTCTGCCCTGCTTTTTCCCCATCTTTGTGGTTTTATCTGCCTTTGGTCTTTGATGATGGTAATGTACTGATGGGGTTTTGGTATGGGTGTCCTTTCTGTTTGTTAGTTTTCCTTCTAACAGTCAGGACCCTCAGCTGCAGGTCTGTTTGAGATTGCTTGAGGTCCACTCCAGACCCTGTTTGCCTGGGTATCAGCAGCGGAGGCTGCAGAAGATAGAATATTGCTGAACAGCAAGTGTTCCTGTCTGATTCTTGCTCTGGAAGCTTCGTCTCAGCGGTATACCCCACCGTGTGAATTGTGGGATGTCGGTCTGCACCTTAGTTTAAAATGCAGAAATCACCCATCTTCTGTGTCACTTGCACTGGGAGCTAGAGACTAGAGCTGTTCCTATTTGGCCATCTTGCTCCAGGTCCCCTGTTTTTTTCTTTCTTCCCCTCTTTCTTTTGGATATTTATTTATTTATTTATTTTGAGACAGAGTCTCACACTGTCGCCCATGCTAGGGGAGTGCAGTGGCACAATCTCGGCTCACTGCAACCTCTGCCTCCCAGGTTCAAGCAATTCTCTTGCCTCAGCTTCCCGAGTAGCTGGGATTACAGGCATGTGCCACTATGCTCGGCTAATTTTTTTATTTTTGGCAGAGATGCGGTTTCACCATGTTGGCCAGGCTGGTCTCAAACTCCTGACCTCAAATGATCTGTCTGTCTCGGCTTCCCAAAGTGCTAGGAATACAGACATGAGCCACTGGGACCGGCCTGGATTTTTTTTTTTTTTTTAAACTAATGTTCTCATTTTATTTCACACTTCTTTTAGTTTATCATTTATATCCTTTATACTTCTTTTATGGTTACCTAGGTCATTTTTAATTGCCCAATTAACTTAACATAGCCTAATATTTTTTTTTTTTTTTTTTTTTTTGAGACGGAGTCTCGCTCTGTCGCCCAGGCTGGAGTGCAGTGGCCGGATCTCAGCTCACTGCAAGCTCCGCCTCCCGGGTTCACGCCATTCTCCTGCCTCAGCGTCCCGAGTTGCTGGGACTACAGGCGCCCGCCACCGCGCCCGGCTAGTTTTTTGTATTTTTTAGTAGAGACGGGGTTTCACCATGTTAGCCAGGATGGTCTCGATCTCCTGACCTCGTGATCCGCCCGTCTCGGCCTCCCAAAGTGCTGGGATTACAGGCTTGAGCCACCGCGCCCGGCCAACATAGCCTAATATTATTATCCTCCTGAACACTGCAATGATTTTACAGTGGTTTAACTCTGATCACCTCTTGCCCAACTTGTCAGCTATGTTGCTTTATATTTAGTTCTGTGTATTTTAGCCTTTTTAAAAGTCATACAATTTGTATATTATTAATATTGTTTATATAGTAAGTGCTTATTTATATTTACTCACACATTTATTCATACATTTATTTTATTTTATTGAGTCAGGGTCTTGCTCTGCCACCCAGGCTGGAATGCAGTGGTATGATCTCAGCTCACTGCAACTTCTGCCTCCAGGGCTCAAGCAATCCTCTCACCCCAACTTCCCAAGATGCTGGGACTATAGGCGTGCACCAGTATGCCCAGGGAATTTTTAAATTTTTTGTAGAGATGGGGCCTTACTAGATTGCTCAGGATGGTGATATATTTATATTTACTCATACATGTGTCAATATCTTTTGTCTATCACTTATTCACTTATTTATCAATATTATTTATAATTCCTTTTTGTCTTTGGGAATTATTTTCTGTCCGTTTGAAGTATATTCTTTGGAATTTCATTTAATGAGGAATTTGTTGGTAATGTGGTCAAGCTTTTTCTTCCTTTTCCTTACTTTGTCTAAAAATTATTTTAGTTTCACTTAATTTTTGAAAGATTGTTTTTCTGGCTAATAGAATGCTAAATTGAGTTTTATCTCCTCTCAGCATATTGATACTATTAGTCTGCTGTGATCTCTCATTGTTGCACTGAGAAATTGCCATCATTCTAACTGCCACTCTTTCTTCTTCCTGGCTATTTTCAATATATTCTTTTTGTCTTTGGTGTTTTCCAGCTATACCATGAAGTATCTAGATTTTAAAATCTTGGTTAATATTGCTTTGGGCTTCCTGATTTTGAGGATTGATGCTTTTCAATGGTTGTGAAAATTCTCAGTCATTATCTCTTCAAATATGATTTATTTCATATTCTCTTTATTGTCTCTTTCAGAAATTCTGATTAGTCATGTGGAAGGCTGCTTCAATCTATCTTACATATCTTGTAAACTTTTTTTTTGCCCCGACTTCTCATTAATTTCTTTAGCTATACCTTCCAGTTTTCTAATTCCATCCTCAGCTATATTTGATTTACCATTTAGAGCAATCAATTAAAATTTCAATTTCAGTTATTATATGTACATTTTATTTCTGGAATATCTCTCTGATTCTTCTAAATATAATGGTTGTATTTAGACCCTTTAGTTGCTTGCACATATTTCCAAGTATAACTTTTAGTTCATAGTTACAATTCATATAGTTAGTAATGTAGTTATTTTATGTGAACTAATTCCATTATTTGAAGCCTTTGCTGGACTACGTTTCTGCTAGTTCTCACTCATAATGTCTTGATTTCTTGTGTGTTTTGTGATTTTTGACTGTGAGCTGCTCATTTTATGTGTAACTTTGTCTATGGGAATTCTTTGTGAAGTTATATTCCTCCTGAGAGGACTTGCATTCCTTCTGCTAGTTAGTTTTCCAGCAATAACCCAAGACCAGCTTATAAAACACCTTTACTGAGGTATTCTGCATATACCATAAAACGTACCCATTTTAAACATACAATTCAATGAGTTTTGGTAAGTTTACAGTATTGTACAACTATTACCATCCAGTTTTAAAACTTAATAAACAAATTCTCCAAAGATCCCTTTCCTTGTTTACAGTTAGTCAGTATTCTTACCCCTTAGCCCAATGCAATAATTAGTCTACTTTCTTCCTCTATGGATTTGTCAATTCTGAATATTTCACATAAACAAAATCATACAATATGTAGTCCTTTATGTCTGGCTTCTTTCACTTAGCATAATGTTTTGAAGATTCATCCATGTTTCCAGGATCATTTTAGGTTAAAGTCTAAGCTTGCAAATTTATTGGACCATGTAAGTAGCATGAATTCAACCACAATCCTGTGCAAAGGTCAGCTTATAGATAGAATTTTTTTTCCCACCCAAAGCTAAGGCTGAAATAGACAAGTTTTCTTGTTGACTGTTTCTGAGCAGCAGATTTCTTTATCATTTGCTCTTTTACAGAGGGTGTAGCTCTTTGTGACGTTACTTTTATGTCAAGGTTCCCTAATAAACTCCTTACCTTATCTCCAGTGCAGCCCTATAGTAGAACCTCAGGGCCTTCGGATTTCAGAAGAGACCCTCAGGGAAAAGCCAGCCTTGGCAGTCATTCAGCCCCAGAATTCTTGCTTTCACTTTATCTTTTACCTGTGTGTGTGTGTGTGTGTGTGTGTTTTAAATAATTGTGCTAGTTTGACAATGCTTTTATAAATATACATTTCATTTTTTCCCCAGTATTTTAGATATTTTCATGAAAAGGACTCTTTAGGGTGTTTTGTCTGCCATACTCCCAGAAAGAGAAGGCTGACAAGAGCCTTTTACAAGAGTCATTTGCTCACCGCTTTGGATCTCAGATAGGTAAATAATAAGGGAAAAATATTCACGTTCTGAGTAAGAGGCCATCCCAGTCCCTGCCTGCTCTCTCTCCTAATCTTAGCTTACCTAAATCGTCTAATGAGGAGTCTTATTTTTGAGTCTACTTTGTTTAGCAGTAGTCTGGGGTCACCCCTGCATGCTAATTACCTCGTACGCCTTTTCCACCTCTGGTGGGTCAGTGAAAGCAGCCATTTCTCAGATTGCATTGGGAATTGCTAAGGTCTCTGTTCAGCTTAAACCATGTCAGTTTTTTATAGTTGAAGTGGAAAGGGCAGGAATTGGAAATGAGGAATCTGAGACCAGGAGAGGCAAAACGACTCACCCAATACCACAGAGAGGTGGAACTTGAACTCAGACCCATTGACTTACAATGTTCTTTCCATCATGTCATCCTGTCCCTTATTGATGACAAAGAAAAATGGAGTGAGAGGGTACAGCACTGGTGTATTATTAAGGTAAAGTTTTAGAAGAGTCTGAATTTTATTTTATCTTGGATTTCTCTGTTTCCATTGCCCATTGTTAAGTGAGAGTAGTAGTTAAGGAAAACAAACAAACAAACAAGCAAAAAAACTTGCTGTTCAATGTTTCTGTTTTTGAACAATGTGGGTCATTTTGCCCAGAAATTTCTGACTTCTCAGAATGTTAGAGATGGCCCATTGGTTTGGCCCTTTAACGGCAGGAAAATGAGGGAGGAGCCTAGAGTCTTTATCCCAGTATATCAGCCATTCTTTGATGAGTTTCTTACCTCATTTTGGGGGAAAGATAATGTTATTAATGTCCTTTCTAGCAATTTGAAAAAAAAGACAAACATGGCTTAGAGTGAAATCCTCGGTGCTCGAAAATATCGTTAGAAACAAGCTCCTGGTGTTCACTCTGTCATTTCCAAGTGTTCTGATGAGTTTCATTTGAATGCTGCACTATACGGAGTTGGCTGAAGCCCACGACTGTGTGCACACAATGAGGCCCCTTCCTTGTTGAGGAAGGAAGAGGGAGAGGCAGGCAGATGTCATTTAGTCACCTGCATTTGAAACTGAGGTGAGCCCCAGACAGAATCTGCAGATTTGCTTCTGGTGCAGTTATCTGTCTCTGCACCCAACTGCCTCAAGCTCTGTCTACATAGTGCCCAAATGATGCACTCATGAGTGAAAAAACCATCAAACAAACAAACAAACAAAAAACTCAGCCAGTGTGGTCATCTGAGTCATGAAGACAAATAATCACTATAGCAGGAAAAATTACAACCAAAAAGCCAGCTGTTGAACTGAATTCAATAGTTTAAAAAAAGGTAGGGAGAGGGCAATAAAAAATTCAGTGAAATTCCATTTCAGTTTCTGGTTGTTTTTCCAGGACTACTTTCAGGGAAAAATCAGAGTCTTTGTTTTTGAAAACGATGCCTGCATTGGTTAAAAAAATTCACGGCAATACTTACACCCCTTTCTTCATCCTAAAGAACCAGCTCTTGAGGGTCTCATTTGCATGTAGGTAGATTCAAAACAGCTGACGTTGTGTACATCTAATTGGTTGGAATTCGAGTCTTTCCCCGAAGCTGTAAAAGAAAAAGCAGGGCCTGGAAACATGATGAATGTTCTTCAGGCGACAAAGATTTGAAACTGCTGCTCTGAGCACGCAGGAGATTTCTACAGCAGCTTTCAAGGCCATCCTACCAAGGCAGTGCTGAATTAGCACTTTTTTTTTTTTGCCTTTTATAAATAAGAATGCACAAATGAACATAGGTGCAGCAATAAAAATCACAATGAATAATTTGAGCTGTTGCCAAACTTTGAGCCTGATTTTGTTTGCACTTGACTTGCTTGCAAATAGTAGAACGAAAAGCAAGAGGTAGGGATGTGCCCAGTTTAAGTCCCTAGGTGGTCCCTGAAGCTGTTGATGCTCTGCCCATATTCTCTTGTCGCTGACTGTTCCAGTACATACCCATGACTTCTGACTGCAAGCACTTATGAATCTCCTTGCAGGAAGTGTTAGAGACTTCATGCTCTGAGGAGTAGCTACCAGCCAATGGTTGGTGAAAGTAGGTGTATACATGTCCTGCCTACCTGCCCCTTGATAAGACCACTCTGTGGCATGTTCCATACTATCTGCCAGCATGACTGAGCTTCAGATGCCCACAGTGGTCACCTGATCAATAGTTCCCTCATTGCTGACTTCCTTCCCTTCCCTATCTTTTGTTCCCACTTCCCTTCTGGTGCTTACTGGAATCATTGCCCAAATAAAGTATTTGCATTCAACTCTTTAGTCTCAGAGTGTGTTCCTGGGAGAATTTAACCAAGACATAGGAAATATCTTCTCTTAACTGAAATCTATTTGTGACATCTAAATCCTTTGTCTTTCTGATTTGGCCATACATTCAAAGCATGTTAAAGCTGAGGATGCAGAAATTACCTTTCCAATGGTGCATTTCACAGAAGAAGAAATAGAAACTCAAATCACACAGCCAAACGGTTACAGAAATTAACCAGCAGCCAGTGGTCCTGACTCCCAAGCTGGTACTCCCCCAGCCCCTACTGTCAGGCCTCTGAGCCCAAGCTAAGCCATCATATCCCCTGTGACCTGCAGGTATACATCCAGATGGCCTGAAGCAACTGAAGATTCACAAAAGAGGTGAAAATAGCCAGTTCCTGCCTTAATTTATGACATTCCACCATTGTGATTTGTTCCTGCCCCACCCTAACTGATCAATTGACTTTGTGACAATACACCCTCCCCACCCTTGAGAAGGTATTTTGTAATATCCTCCCCTGCCCTTAAGAAGGTACTTTGTAATATTCTCCTCACCCTTGAGAATGAACTTTGTAAGATCCACCCCCTGCCCACAAAATATTGCTCTTAACTCTACCGCCTATCCCAAACGTACAAGAACTAATGATAATCACACCACCCTCTGCTGACTCTCTTTTCAGATTCAGCCTGCCTGCACCCAGGTGATTAAAAATCTTTATTGCTCAAACAAAGCATGTTTGGTGGTCTCTTCACACGGACGTGCGTGACACTACAGCGCACTATCCTGGGCAACCCTTAACTGCCATGTTTAGCAAGGTATTCCTAGCTTTAGGGTTGCAGCTTAAGAAATCAAATCATAGATTTCCACCTTTCTCTGTTAGGCAGGACTTTAACTAAATCAGCATTCGTATTGTTGCCCCTGCCCTGGCCCCCCAACCACATTCTTGTGAGTCCCACTTTGTTGGGCTCGCAGATCATTAGGTGTTTTGATTTTTTTTTTTTTTTTTTTTTTTAGATGGAATCTCACTCTGTCACCCAGGCTGGTATGCAGTGGTGCAATCTCGGCTCACTGCAACCTCCTCCTTCCAGGTTCAAGCAATTCTCCTGCCTCAGCCTCCTGAGTGTCTGGGATTACAGGTGTGCAGCACCATGACTGGCTGATTTTGGTATTTTAGTGGAGATGGGGTTTCACATTTTTGGCCAGACTGGTCTCGAACTCCTTACCTGGAGTGATCCTCCCACCTCGGCCTCCCAAAGTTCTGAGATTACAGGCATTTTTTCTTTATTCATTTGACAAATACTTCTGGAGTTGGGCCCTAGGCATTGTGCTAGGTCTAGGGGCTATTCTAGGACACCACACTCCTTGCCCTCACAGAGCTTACAGTCTGTCGGGAGGAGGCCCTCAGAACGCAGAAAATTCAAACTCAGAATGAAAAGGGGAAGGCCTAGTGCTTGGCATAGAAGAGGAATACGGAACCCAGACCAGGAGGAGCGTCCCAGGAAGAAATGGTGTGTGAGCCAAGGGCAGAAGTTGATAATAGGGGTGGGTGGGTCTTTCAGACAAAGAGAAAGGCTTCCAGGAGGAAGGCTTGTGGGAGAGAGAGCACAGCCCATTGGAAAGAAATGAAAGAGGTTCAGTCTGGCTGAAGCTTAGTGAGGGTAGGCAGATGGGGTCGAGGAGAAGGCAGGGTGCAGATCACAAGGGCCTTGGAAGGCATGTAAGGAGACCAAATACTATTTGGAGGACAGTGATGAGCCATCCAGATAATTTAAGCAGAGGAGTGGCATGATCCAAATTTTATGAGAGAAAGACTGCCTTCGTTCTTGGTGCAGAATAGATTGGAAGGGTACAAGCCAAAAGGCAAGGAGACTAGTTAGGTGAGCTCAACAGTGGCCTGAGTTTAGGCTGACAGCGGGGGTTGAGAGACAGTAGGAGAAATAATTGGGAATGAGCATCAAGAAGACTTGGGGACTGATTTGGGAGGTTGGAGTTAAGGAGCAAGTCCAAGTCTCCTTTTTGAGCAACTGGGTTGGCAGTGGTGCTGTTGACCTGTTAGCCTGTGGCTGACGTGGAGCCAAGGTCCATGGGGGATCCAGAAGAAATAAAGCAAGGAAAGTCTATTGCCTTTTAGTATAGTCTGGAGAGAAGAGTAACACACCAATGTGGAAAAGTTAAGTGCTAAAATGTGAAGAACCAAAGCAACCGGACAGCAGAGAAGGGAGAAGCATGTGGATCTGTGTGGTCATTCGGTGGCATAACTTGAGGACCAGAGGGTGAGATGGAGGAGAAGGCCATATTAGGTAGGGGAAGATTGCCTTGAGAAGTAGGATATGGGAGCCCTGAGCCAGCTTGACTAGAGAAGACAGTGTGTTGAGAGGGAGGAAAGGAGGCACAGAAATTTCGGGAAAAGCGTGGCATCTCTTTCCTTTGCTTTATATCTTATATCATCTCTTCCCAGAGCTAGGGAACAAGAGAATTTGCTCTTGTGACAAACTGAGCAGGAAAACAAGACTGGAATAAGCTCCCATGCTGGGGAGAGGAGAGGTTAGGAGGGAAGTGTGCAGGCAGGCTGCCCAGAGCAGTGCTGTAAAGGAGGCAATGTGCATTTGGGAGCTCTCTCTTGCCTCAGGAGCTTCCTTCTTAGAGGTTCCATCAGGGTAGCCCACTAGGGCAGCTCTCGCAAGCAGATCCTCTTGTTGGCATCTGGGAGCTTGGCTTGATAATCTCTTGCTACCAAAGTTGTCTTCATTCATTTTACACATATTTATAGAGCATCTACTCTATGTCAGTAGTAAGCAAACAAAGCCTATCTTCATGGAGTTGACATTCTATCTGGGGGAGGGAGACAATAAAAAAAATAAGTAGAGCATGTCTATAGTTGGTTCAGTGGTGATACATTCCATGAAAAAAAATGAAGGAGAAAAGGAGTGATGAACCTAGGGGTTGGGGGTGAATGTGGGTGGGTTTGCAATTTTCAAAATTATTGCCAGGCAAGGCCCCACTCAGAAGGCAACCTCTGAGCAGGCTGGAAGAGGAGAATGCTCAGGCTGTGAGAGTACCTGGGGCAAGATGTTCCAGGCAGAGGGAACTGCAACAGGAGAGGCCCTCACTAGAAGCTGGCCTGGTGTCCTTAGAAGCTGCTCACTGCCACGACCTTGGCTTTGATGTTGAGTGAGATGGGAGCCACTGGAGGGTTTGAGAAGAGGAGGACATGATCTTCCCTTATCTCCCACCCAAGAGGTGACAGGGCAAGTTTGACAAAATACTTCAGGCCAAAGTGAAAACAGTTGAAGATGACAGCCAAGAACCTTTCCTTTTTAAAGATAAAAAATCCTTTCTATTACTTTAACTTTCAAACACATACAGAAGTGAAGAATAATGTAATGGATTCCCACGTACCTATTGCCAAACTTCAAGATTTACCAACTCAAGGACAGTTTTTTTTTTTTTTTTTTTTTTTCTTTTTTTGAGAGACAAGGTCTTGCTCTGTTGCCCAGGCTGGAGTACAGTGGCACAATCATGGCACACTGCAGCCTCAAACTCCTAGGCTGAAGCCTCCTAAACAGCTGGGACCACAAGTGTGTGCCACCACACTTGGCTAATTTTAAAATTTTTTTGTAGAGACAGAGTCTCGCCATGTTGTCCAGGCTGGTTTCAAACTCCTGGACTCCAGCAATCCTCCTGCCTTGGCCTCCCAAAGTGTTGGGATTACAGGTGTGAGCCACTGTGCCTAGCCAAGAACAATATTATTTTATTATGTATAGCTCTAGTCTCCCACCCTCACTGGCTTTTTGAAGCAAATACAAACATGGACCTATTTTGTAATTATTTCAGGAAAAATCTCAAAAATATAGGGAGTCTTTAGAAGAAACATAACCACAATACCTGTATTATGCCTAAAACATGGAATAACAATTCTTTAATATCCTCAAATATTCAGTCCATCAGTGTTTAAGTTTTCCATATATATGTCTGAATAGTATTTGAATAAGGCCCACATGTTACATTGGAATTATTTGTCTTAATTTAATAAAAGTGGACTTTCCTTTTCAGAGCAGTTTTGGGTTCACAGCAAAATTGAGAGGAAGGTATAGAGAGTTGCTATGTACTCCCTGACCCCACACATACATAGCCTCCCGTGTTATTATCAGCTCTGATCATAGTGGTCCATTTGCTACAACTGATGAACCTACATCGACACGTCATTGTCACCCAAAGACCATAGTTTACATTAGGGTTCACTCTTGGTGTTATACATTTTATGAATTTGAACAAATGAGTGTATTCAGCATTATAGTATCATATGGGGTAGTTTTTATTGTCTCTATAGTTTTGCCTTTTTCAGAATGCTGTGTAGTTGGAATAATACAGTATGGAGCCTTTTCAGACTGGCTTCTTTCACTTAGTAATATGCATTTAAGTTTTCTTCATTCCTTTTATGGCTCGATGGCTCATTTCTTTTTAACACTGAATAATATTCTATTTTCTGGATGTAGCACAGTTTATCCATTCACCTATTCAGGGACATCTTGGTTGCTTCCAAGTTTTGCCAATTATGCATAAAGCTGCTATGAACATCTGTGTGCAGGTTTTTGTGTGGGCATGTTTTCAACTCCTTTGTGTAAATAACAAAGGGCATGCTTACTGAAGTCTTTTAACTTTCAATCTATAGTTTCCTGTCCCATCTCTTTTTATCCTTGAGATTTATTCTTTGAAAAAACTGGGTTATTTGTCCTATAGAATTTTTCACAGTTTGAGTTTTTCTATCTGCGTTCCTGTGGTGTTGTTTATCTTGTTTCTTCTGACTGCTCTATTCCCTATAAACTGGTCATTAAATCTAGAAGTGTGATCAGATTCAAACTGGATTTTTTGGTAAGACTATTGTATGGGAGGTTTTGTGTTCCTCCAGGAGACTTCTCATAAAGGAGTCCTGAAGATGGAGTGTTGTAAGCTTAGTGAGCGAGATCATTTTGGGTGATTTGGGGAGGGATGTTCCCAAAGTCTAGAAAGGTGCTATTGACTAGAAAAGTGGCTATTAGCTTCATGCCTGTACAAAATCAGCTACCAGGTGTGTGTGTGTGTGTGTGTGTGTGTGTGTGTGTGTACACACGTGTCTATGTGTCTTTACCTATGAGTTTTGTCTCCAGAATGAGAAAATAATGTGTAGTTCAGATTGTAGCTTAGTTAGGGTATGCCAAATTTCCTGGCTTCTTAAGGAAGTGGAATCTATTAATGAGAAATAAAACATTCTGATATTAACAGTAAAGACTGTGTAATACTAATATGACTATAATAAGGAGTTGTGGCCACAAAGACCAAGAGAAACAGTGTTGCCACTCTTGTGGCAAGCACTTTCCCTTTCTAACCTCTCGCTCTTTAATTTTTCAATTGGTGTATAACAATTACATTAGTTGTTGTATTTAATACATAGTATATTTGTTCTTAGACTTTTATGACTGCTGCTAATTAACTGTACAGTCTTTTATTAGTGTTTGAAATTCTAATTACTGCAGTACCAGGAAGTTTTAATATTGTTAGAACATATTGCTTCTTTATTGACTTCCAGGTTTTCCAACTCCGGTTGTGAACCTTGGTGAGTCCGTATTCATTAGAGGAGCACATGTTGGTTTAAACAACCCTTCTCTTTTATTAATGAACAAAGACATAAAAAAATGTTTCCTTGGAACTAGGGTTAATGTTGAATAGCTTGTTGCACATCCCATGCCAATGGCTGATTTTCAAGGAGTCGAGGGAATGTCTGTGACTGGCAAAGAATTGCCTATGTAATGTGCCCACTTCTGACAGGCTCATTCTCTTCCTGTCCTGGCCACACACTATGCTCATAGCCCTTACTGGTTCCATGTATGCTCTCGGCAGGAATGTCTTTTTTTGTGCCCAGCTATGCTTGCTGAGATGTCACTTTCTTCATTAAGCCTTCCCTAGTCCCAAACTCGCCAGAATTCCCAGTCTAAAACCCTGATTAGCTTGCAAACTTACCCTGTGTCATTCTTTAATTGCTTCTGTATGTTACCATCATGCCCCTAACTGGAATGTAAATTCTGGGAGGGTAAAGATCACCTTATGGGTATGTTCAGTACACCCCACAACCCTGTAATGCCACAGATACTCAATTATCACTTATTAATTGATTGTTCCCTATTTGTGGGGAATGAGGGGTACAGAGCAAAATTTAAAAGTGAAATTTATGACCTCTGTCAATTGCTTTAAGTGTAGAATTATAAAATTGTTGACAGTTGGGCCATATGTGTATTAAAGTCTGTCTCAAAGCCTTGCCTTGTTCCCATCCTTTCCCACAAATACATACTTGGCACCTGCTAAGTAGCAGGTATGATGTCAGCACTAGGGATGCAAAATGATGAAGACATGGAGCTTGTGTCTGGTGGAGGAGAGGCATCCGGTAAGTGTATGGTATGTTATGACATGACCAATGATGTGTTAGAAGGAAGTCACAGATGATGGGATGCCAGAGGAAAGAGTGTGAAAGTCCTCTTGAGGGGAGAATTCCTTTATCCTTTTGCCTCCTTACTGACTTCGGTGAGTAACTTTTTCCAAGAATGGGATTTTCTAACATAACTTAATGGTGGTTTCTGCTACGATTATTCTTTAATTCTGGGGAGAAGCAGTTCCCCATGCAGCTTTAGAGCACAGGCTCTGGAGTTAGATCTGTGTTCTGGGCATGGTGCTGATATTGTCTAGGTGTGGCCTTGAGAAAGCTTCTTAACCTTCCCAAGCCTCAGTTTTCTCATATGCAAAAGGGAGATGATCACTCTTCAGTCATGGGGTTGGATAAGGATTCAATAAGATGATGCAGAATTTGTGGGTCTGCTGCATCATGAACGTTCAGTAAATGTTGGCTGTTATGATATTGCTAGAAAACATTCCTTCTAACTTTACTTGCTTTCTTCTCCCCCTCCCTAGAACTTAAGCCCCTTTCTTCTGGTGCCATACATGCCATTAGCTTCACAGAAATATCTCTTTGGTTCCTAGAGCTTTTATATCAGTCCCAGGGACATTGTGTAGTTAGACAGGAGACAGTGAGGGAATGGGAACTTGGAACAGTTCATTCTGAGCCTGCCTCCCATCCCGCCTGTTGCCTTTGCTGGGCCTACTCTTTACCAAGTGCAGAGCCAAGGGCTGAGGATTTCTGTCTCTCCCATTGGGACATAGGGGGTGAATGAGTTAACATTTACAAAGTGCTCTGAGCTCCTAGGAGAAAAGGCACAATCTAAGTATTCTCATTAGTGCATGAATAATAGATGAGCATAAAGCACTTTACAAATATGAAGTTCTTTAGCAATGCTAAATAATACTTCTACCAAGGTACCTGTGAGTAGAAGGGCTGGTTCTTGAGGCTGTCATGGTTCTAGTCTTGCCTGTCACTAATGCAGAGCGTGATCTAGGCAAAATCACTTTTCCCTCTGGGTCTTAGAACAGACGGGTCAGAATGGATGACGTCAAAGGCATCTCTTAATTTGGTCCCACTTTTTAGGATTCTTTATTTAGATGGAGAAATGACTACAGCTAGAGTCAGGGCCGTCATTTGTGGGAGGGCATGATGACGTCTCTAAAGCAATGCCAGCTGCTGGGCAGAGGTTCCAAGCAGTAGCTGCACCTGCTTCCTCCTCCTCCTTTGTGTCACTGAGAACAGGCTTGCCTTTTCTCTAGGGTAGGGGAGGAAGTCCTTGCCCCCAGGACTGTGGCCAAAAGATCTGTTGGATCTGAGTGCTAGAAAATACTTTACAACCATATTCCTTTAAAAAATGTTGTGGTAAAATACATGTAACATAAAATTTATCATCTCAACCCTTTGAAGTGTACATTTCAGTAGCTTTAAGTAACTCCATGTTGTTGTGCGACCAGTCTCCAGAACTCTTTTCTTTTTCTTTCTTTCTTTGTTTTTTTTTTTAGAGATGAAGTCTCGCTCTGTCGCCCAGGCTGCAGTGCAATGGTGCTATCTTGGCTCATTGTAGCCTCCGCTTTCTGGGTTTAATGGATTCTTCTGCCTCAGCCTCCCGAGTAGCTGGGACTACAGGCACATGCCACCATGCCTGGCTAATTTTTGTACTTTTAGTAGAGATGGGGTTTCGCCATGTTGGCCAGGCTACTCTCGAACTCCTGACCTCAGATGATCCACCTGCCTCGACCTCCCAAAGTGCTGGGATTACAGGCATGAGCCACCGTGCTGACCCAGAACTCTTTTCATCTTGCAAAACGGAAACTTTATATCTATTCAACTACAACTTACCATTTCTCCCTCTCCTTAGCCCCTGGCAACACCATTCTACTTTTTGTCTCTGAGTTTGACTCCTCTTGATCCCTCATATGGATAGAATCAATGGTTTGCTTCACTTAACACAATATCCTTAAGGATCACACATGTTGTAGCATGCATCAGGACTTTCTTCCATTTTAAGGCTGAGTAATATTCTATTGTATGTATATACCACTTTTTGCTTATCCATTTATCCATTTGATGAACATTTGGATTGCCTCCCTCTTTTGACTATTGTGAATAATACTGTTATAAACATGGGTGTACAAATATCTTTTTGAGACCCTGCTTTCAATTCTTTTGAGCATATACTCAGAAGTGGAATTACTGGATCATATGGCAATTCTATTTTCAATTTTTTGAGAAAATGACCATATCCCTTTATTCTCCAAAAATGGAGTTGGAAGAGAATCTTTGATGACCTCAGATTCTCCACTTTGCATGGTTATTTCCATCAAGGGCCTCTGTCCTTACCTGTATTCACTAAATTATGACCCTGAAGATAATTTGCATTTCATCCAGAGGATTACATAATTTTAGAATTTGGAGCTTGGATGGGACCTTAGAGGCCTGCTACTCAATGGAGGTATGCTTTGATTTGGACACATCCAGGTCCTAGAAGCTCATAGCAGCACAGTGTAAACTGTCCTGGGGGTAGGGCAACTCTAATTAGAGGTATCAAGCTAAAATTGGCCCCCTTAATTTTACCCTTGGTCCAGTGGGACAACACACACACAAGCCACACATAGCCATTCTGTTGTTTTACGTCAAGTCTTCTCTCCAGCCCACACATTTGGTTTGACCACTCCTTACCAGAAACTTCTCACCACCACTGACTTCAGAGGTGAAATTTGGTATGTGGCAGCTTTTCAGAATCCTTGACATCCTAAACAGATGCCTGGATTATTTCACCTATGCCGGCTTCCTTGGCTCACTCAAAATATGGACAGGTTCCACCTGCTTTAAACCACAGTTTTCTGCTCCTTGACAGTCTTTCAGATACAACGTTTGGGAAAATCACAAACTAGCAAGGGGATGATCTTTCCTGCAGGATATACACAAGAAAAGAGATCTTTCAAGAGAATGCTGGGTTACATGTCATATCAGCTAAGATGTGTGTGGCTGCAAGTAACATCTGACTAACAGTGTCTGAAGTAATAAAGACATTTAATGAGCTCACATAACCAGGAGCTGGACTGTTTTAGCTTTGGTGTTGGGGCTCAGTAGTGTCATCCAGGAACTAGGCTCTTTCTATGTGACCCTAGCTTGTTGTCTTTTGATTCTTAAACTTATTGCCTCATGGTCACAACTAGCTGCCTCAGTTCTAAACAGAAAATCCTTACATACTGAGGATTAAGGTAGGAAGAAATGGAAGCCTTCATTCTTATCGCTGTCTCCTTTTTTTAACAGGAAAAAAATCATTCTTCGAGGAGACCCTCCTCCAAGCAAACTTCCCCTTATATCTCTTACCAGAACTGGGTCACGTGCTCCCATCTAAAACAATCACTGGTCATTAGAAATGGTGTTACCATGCCTGTCTTGGACCAATCACATTTGATCCTCTGGGGATAGAGACATGTTGCCACCTGAACAACTGTGGGGTGCTGTACCCCTAGGAAGCAGGGAGAATGGCTGCGACTAGGCAACTGACAGTGTCTACCACAAATATGTTACTCAGAAGAAGAATCGAGAACGACCATAATTTTTATTTAAAGATTTCTATTTTACAGAGGCATCTCTGATGGAGGGACATTTAAACTTCCCTGTTAAACTTATCAAGACAAAAAGACAAGGCATCTTGCCACGTTTCTTAAATATTCTCTGCAGTCTCTCTTGACCTTTTCCCAGCTGTGCTGTAAACATAAAGATAATAACATATCTGAATTTTATGATGCACAGATAATTTTCACATACGTTATCCATTTGACCCTCACCATAACTGTGTGGGGTAGGTAAGGCATGATTATACTTTTCATTTTTTTTTTTTTGAGACAAAATCTTGTTCTGTCACCCAGACTAGAGTGCAGTGGTGTGATTTGGGCTCACTGCAACCTCCACTTTCCAAGATCAAGCGATCCTCCTGCCTCAGCCTCCAAGTAGCTGGGATTACAGTCATGTGCCACCATGCCCAGCTAATTTTTATGTTTTTTTAGTAGAGATGGGGTTTCGCCATGTTGGCCAGGCTGGTCTCTAACTCCTGACCTCAGGTGATCTGCCTGCCTCGGCCTCCCAAAGTGCTGGGATTACAGGCTTGAGCCACTGCTCCCAGCAACTTTTCATTAATTTTTGTTGGACTTAGGATTAGAGGGATGAGCAAATCCTACTGCTTAGTGCATGGAATACTAGCATCTATTGTTTGTGCTTGGCTCCTCTCTTGTTTTAATAATTAACCAATCGATCCGTTCTCTTTTATTGCCATCTCCCACTCACATTTTTTCCTCCACATAGGCAGTCATTCTAAATATGTCCAATGTTTATCTTGTTATTTGTATGCATATTTTTAAAGTGAATATTTAGTGTGTATGCAGTTTCGTTTGCATAAATTGTAATATTCTCTAAATCTCATTCTGGTTTGAACTTTTTTCATTCTGCTCTGTTTTTAGAAGTGATCCATATTGCTATGTGTATCTACTCCATTGCCTTTAAATGCTGCATAATACTCCACGGTGTTTGTCAATCATGTTTTACTCATCTTCACCCCCTAGTGGAAGCCTTGATGGCCTCCAACTCTGCACACAAATAGTTTCAAACATGAACCGCTGACGAAATATGGCTGCTGATGAAATGTGACCGCTGATGGGCCTGGGTGGGAATTTCTCTGGGATGCAGACTAAAGAGCATGGTGGCTGGGTCATAAAATCGACACTTAATTTGAATAAGTGCCACCTAGGGCTCTCCACAAAGCCTGCACTAGTCCATCCTACTAGAAATTGTTCACGTTTAACTGGAAACTGGGTCTCAGAGATGTTAAGTAACTTGCTCAAGCTCACATAAGGAGTAAAAGTGAATTAGGACATCAAGGACCCAAATCCAGGCCTTGTAACTTCAGGGCCGTTTTATTTTCCAGGGCATCACCCTTTAAGTCTCTGGATCATAATATTGAGCACTAATAAAAAGATTTCTTGAGGCTTTTGTTATTTACAGAATGAATATCAGAAATGGCTTACTGGTGCTACTGGCCAGTTGCAGGCAGAAGAAAGAATGAAAGCAAATGGGCATCTCATGTTCTATTCTCTGATTCAACCTGTTTTGGGTCCCTTTTGATTGCTTTACCACAGTTGCTATTACATTATTTTGGGAAGTATTTGAAAAAGAAGAGGAAGTGCTGGATATCTGAACTCCTTTCCTCCAGTCTACCATGGGCCAAAATATAGTACCACCATGCCTGTCTGACTTGAAAGTAAAAGAAGAGTCATAGAATCAGATAGTGTTATAACCAGAATGGACCTTACAGATTGTTTAGTCTAATCCTCCCATTTTATACATGAGAAAATGGAGGCCCAGAGAGAGGAAGACACTTGCCTGAGGTCACACAGCTGGAAGGAGAGCAGGATGGGCACCCAGGCTTTCTGAAAACCAGTCCCTTTGATGCAGGTGAAACCCCACATTGGGGCTTAGCTCAAGAGGGTTCTTAGCTTTGCTCAGGAAGGAATTCAAGAGTGAGCCGACAGTTAAAGCAAGTTTTCAGAGCAATAGTGTATAGCAAAATGGCTACTCCACAAACAGAGCAGGGCTGTCCCATAGGCAGAGTAGCACTTGTGCGTTGCTGGCTAGGTCTATTTACAGCTGCTCCTAATTATATGCTTAATAAGGGGTGGGTTATTCACAGATTTTCTACAAAAGGTGTGGGGAATTTCCAGAACTGATGGTTCCTCCCTTTTTAAACCATATAAGGTAACTTCCGGGTGTTGCCATGGCATTTATCAACTGTCATGGTGCTGGTGGGAGTGTTTTGCAGCATGCAACTGTATTATAATTCCCAGTCCTAACTGCTTTTGGCTGGTTCCTTTGCTACATCCTGTTTTGATCAGCAGCGTCATGAAAACAAATCCTGTTCATCTCCTACCTCTCCTTGCCCTTTCCACTTCTCTACACACAGCAACTTTCACCTGCGTACCCAGGAATCCACACTTTAAGCCTCAACAACCTGAGGTGTTGTTGAGAAAAAACTACAAACAGTGGCGTGCTGGCAAATCTTTAACAATCACCTGGGGTGTGGTGGGGTGTGGGTAAAAGCCCTATTTGTAGCATATGGCCAATTTTAAGCTGCCAAAGTGCTGCCACCAGATGTGAAGTAGTGGGAGCAGGGCAGTAGAGGGCCACCTATCAGAGGCACCTTCACCAAACAGATGCACTTGGCATTAAGTAACTGCAAGGGCACAGACAACAGCAATGTCTGCTAAAATGATTAGGAAGTGATGAGTTTTGAGTGTTTATTACTTTTGTTTTTAGTGTAACTTTTTTGATTGTAAGTTTACATAATTTAGCTTACAATGTCTTATAAAGTCTAATAAGGGCAGTGTTTAACAATCACTCATGAAATTCCTGAAAATTGAACTGATATGGTTTGGCTGTGTCCAAACCAAATCTTATCTCAAATTGTAATCCGAATTATAATCTCCACGTGTTGGGGGAGGGATCTGGTGGGAGGTGATTGGATCATGGGGGCGGTTTCACCATGATGTTCTCGTGATTGTGAAAGAATTCTCATGAGATCTGATTGTTTTATAAGTGGCGGTTTCCCCTGTTCTCTCTCTCTCTTTCCTGCTGCTTTGTGAAGAAGGTGCTTGCTTCTCCTTTGCCTTGTGCCATGATTGTAAGTTTCCTGAGGCCTCACCAGCCATGCAGAACTGTGAGTCAATTAAACCTCTTTCCTTTAAAAATTACCCAATCTTGAACAGTTGTTTATAGTAGTGTGAAAATTGACTAATACATGAACACTCAGCTCTCCCAAACTTATGTGAGTCAGCTCCAACACAACACCGGCTGCAAAGGAATGAAACCAGCTTTGGTGTAGCAACCTGCCTTCCTGGTTTATAAATTTGTCCTGATTCTTCTGAATACTCTGGTGGAAACATGAAATATGAATATAGTGGAAAAGAGGGGCAAAGGATAAATGAGCTATTCTGGAGATAAACTTCCTGTGTAGTGGAAGTCTTAGCTCTGTAAGCGCCCAAACTATGACGGTTTTAACTTTTATTGATGAACTTTGAAAAGAATTGTTGCATTCTTTCCTACTTCATTACACGTGAGACATTATGGCTTATTACTTTTTTATGAACAACCCAGGGCATGCTGAAGTGGGCAAATCTATTTTCCCTTGGAATAAATGACCTCAAACTGTTGGGACCTTTGGACTTGCTTTTCAGAGTTTTTTTTTTTTTTTTCTCTCGCTCACTTTCTGGAAGCTAACTTTTTATTGTCAGTATGTCTCTAGCTTCTCACTCCTCTTTTTACTTGACTAGAGAACCAGGCTTATTGGAATCATATTAATATCAGTAATCTGTTGCAATACAGGCCTGATGAGAAAAACATGTAAATTTTAGTGCATAGATCTTGTGATATTTTGGATGCTCAGATGCCTTTTGCAATAACTTCTGGTGTTTGTAGAATTTCTGGAGAGGTGATATTACTAGATTACTATGTTTCAGATCAGTGAGTATTGCTATAGTAATATTGTTATATATAAGTATATACTATATCACTATGCTTGAATTCCATTATAAGAGGAAAATTCATCTCTGGGCCAGGAAATATGTCACATAAAAAGTAGAGCAGTCGTTGACTATATTTTGAGGGACCCAGTAACACTACTGGAACATGAAGTGGTCCATATGGTGAACTTTGCAAAATACGGTGAGACTTAAATGGTCAAGTTTAGGGCATGCCTCCTTACTCTAAAAATGGTGGTGCTTCATCTCCTTAAACATACATACAGGCCATGCATGGGGAAGGAGATAGAGTGATTGAGAGTTTTCCCATGCTGGAGGCAGGGAGGTCCCGCCACACATCTGCCCATCCTTGGAGTGCTGCTTGCTGGGGCTGAGAAAGGAAGTAGATTGTACCTGGCAACCTGGCTGTGCCCTTCCTCTGTGACATTGGAACCACCAGAAGGGTCCTTGATATGATTTGGATTTGTGTTCCTGCCCACATTGAATTGTAATCCCCAATGTTGGAGGAGGGGACTTGTGGGAGTTGATTAGATCATGGGCGTGGATTTCCCCCTTGCTGCTGTTGTGATAGTGACCTCTCATAGATTTGGTTGTTTGAAAGTGTGTAGCACCTCCCCCTTCTCTCTTCCTCCTGCTCCAGACATGTTAGATGTGCCTGCTTCCCTTTCACCTCCCACCGTGATTGAAAGTTTCCTGAGGCCCTCTCCCCAAGCTATGCAACCTATAGAGCCTGCAGAGCTGTAAGCCAATTAAACCTGTTTTCTTTATAAATTCCCCAGTCTCAGGTATTTCTTTATAGCAGTGTGAGAACGGACTAATACAGCCCCCTACCCTTGTTTCTCCTGCCTGGTAATTCCTTTGCACATAACTGAGAAAGAGACATTAGGATATTGTCCAACTGATTTGAAAGCAGTGGTTTTCCATGCTTCTGTTGTCTTCTCCAGTTGCAGGGAAGCAGCCTCAGTGCCGATGGAGGAATCGGCCTCTTCTATGCAGAAAAAGGACTCCCCACTGAATTTCCAATGTCTCCCTAACAAATTCACCTCTCATTTCTTTGGAGCCTTCGAGCTTTTGGGAATTCTCAGGTCTAGTGAGGGAGGTCTCATTACACTTCCTTAAGGAACTTCCTTTAGCCCTTAACTCCTTGAGGAGACTCATGTGATGGGCTGTGGCACAGAAGCCAGGTCCAGGGTTAAGGTGGTCTAAGGGGAGCAATTGCCAGGAGGTGAGAAGCACAAAGACAAACTTTCTTTCCTGCACTGGCCCCGGGCTGTGTGCTCTTGATATCATTTGAGTAACTTCTATGAAGTCTCTGAGCTGGGGTCACCCTACATGGGGCAGCGGGGAGCCCAGTAGCAAGGGTTTGCTCCCCTACAACCCCCTTCATGAGCCTAATTAACAAGTTGGGTCCTTTCCAGCTCCTCCTGGTGGTTCCAGTGGGGCTGGGCTCCACTGGGGGTGGGCAGACAGTCTTACTTTAAGCAGGGTATTGATCCTCACGTGGTCCTGGTGCCCCTCTTGGGGGAGCACTCTCATGTTTTAAGTGCATGCAGTTACTCTCTTGACTGGCTTGTAAACAGGTTTTAATGGGGCTATTAGTGTAAAAGGACAGGAAACTTTCAAAAACAGGCTCTTAAATATTCATGAGGATGTTAAATCTGGTGCTTAATCACCAGTGTTTGCACACAGCAAACGGGGAGGGAGGACAGCTAACAGGCTGCCTTCACTCTGAACAATTGACAGGGCATTAATAAACGCTCTTACAGCCATGATTAATGGCCCAGAAAACAGGACTTTTTTTTTTTTTTTAAACAAAAGGAGCCTCTGTCCTTTGGGGACTCCTGTTCTTGGGGGAGTGTCCATGTGGGCATGGGATTCAAGGGGGACATGGAGGCTGGACAGAACAAAGTCCCTTCATAGTCAGCTGAACTCCCCTTCTGACTCCATTTCCTGGAGCTTGGCTTCCACAGGGGAAACTTTTTAAAAACTTAAGCAGAGGCTCTTAGGAGAATTCCTTACCTGGAGAATCCTTAACCTTGAGAAGGCCACGAGGGAATCACATGGCTTGGTGAGCTGTGACCAACTGCTTCCTCAGAACCTGCCTCACATCCTTTCAGACTTGAGTTAAATGCAGGTGAAGATGGTTGACTATGGCCCAGGGGTTCCTGCAAGCAGCCCCACCTCTCCCCACCTATCTAAGAGTGCATTTTAATTTCTGGAGAGACGTCTTTCTCTTACTTCTCTCTGTGACATTTAATATAGAACCCCTAATGGAAAGTGAGTGGGGGGACTGCTTTTTAACTGGTAAATGATCTGCACTGTTATGCTTCTGGAATGGACCTTGGAGATTTTCTAGGCCAGTCTGCACTCCTTCCAGATGAGGAAACTGAGGCATGGAGAGTTGAAGCAACTTGTCCAAGGTAAAATACTGAGGCAGTGGCAGAGTTAGCACTGGGCACCAGATACCCTGCGTCCAGGTCCATGAAGTCTTTTCATGGTACCCCTGTACCAGTGTGATGTGACTTCTCCAGGTAGATCCAGGGAATACCCCCACTGATTCCTTCAGAAGTGGTACAGGCTTGAAAGCCTGCTCAGTCCCAAGCATGGCAAGACTGTGTTAATAGAAACAAAGCCAAGTTAAGAACAGAGTCCTGGGAAACATCTCATGGTTTCTGTGTGGTGGGAAACCCCAGTCTCATTATCTGAGACCAACCCAGAAATTCAAACCTGTTTCCTCTCCACAAGTACCATTTGGGATTTTCAGTTGACAAGTTCCATTTACAAATGAAATCAAGGCGATCTCCCCTGCATGAAGTAAGAAATCTATAAAAGCTGTCTTCATGGAGCTAGAAAAACCCTACTATGTTTTATAATGGTAGATCAGGACAAAGAAGTCAGCGTCTTCCACAATACCCTTCTCAGCCTCCAGCCCTTACTGCCCACATCCCACATGCTTCTAACAAGCCTTTCCTGTGCACAAGCCACCAAATTACAGGTTGTGGTGGGGAGGGATGCCATGAAGATGGATAACAACTGTCACTATCCCCAAGGTACTCTTCTTCCAACTAGCAATTCGACTTTAGGGCTGTGTCAGACAACCAAATGCAGTATCTGGCGGAATATTTTTGCAAATATCACTTTAATATCTCCTACTACTGCTCAGGAATTCAGTGGTTCCCACTACATCTGGGTCCAACCCAGACTGCCTCTCCTGTGCACAGCCAGGTTGCTTCCCCTTAAAACTAAACACATCCTTTCTTTTGAATCAGTGGAGCAGGGCACAGTCTACAGACAAGATGGATATGATTCTTAATCATGGATTTGTTCAGAAACTCAGTGCAACTTTTTTTTCTTTATGGAATGCCAACCAGGAATGAAAAATCAGCCTCTCTTGCTAAACAGTTTGCATTAATGACTTCCATCAGAGCCAATCTATTGATTTTTTTTTTAAACAAAACTCCACTTGTCTCTTTCATCTGGATATATAGCTGGTAGGTATTGTTGGTAAAGCAACCAATGTGAGAAATAGTTTCCTCTTCAAAGTTAGAATGAATGTATTTTGACAGTTTTTACCAATAATTGTTTCAATGTTTGATACAAATGCTGAGCACAGATGAAACTTAAACCACAGAAGAATTGGACTATTTTCTCAATGGAAGGTTGACTGTCAGTTGTATGAAGTATAAGGATGGATTCTATATCTTGTTAAGTTATTAAACTGATACCAAATGTTAGACAATGTAACACTGATTTCACAGAACGCAACTTTGAATTGACATTGTGCCTCTTATACCAAAGTCTTCTATTATATAACGTTGTTTTTGACTAGTTTAATCAGTCAAGTGTAGTAGGATTCAGCATGGTTCACTGAAAACACTTGTACCAGGATGTAGGAAATTTAATGCTACTCCTAGTAGTCACATTAAATTATTGTACCCATTTTCCTCACCTGTAAAATGGGTATAGAAAAAAGGACACATCAGTCTGTTGTTTCAAGTGAAGTAATGCATT
Organism: Macaca thibetana thibetana; assembly: GCF_024542745.1. Classification (NCBI taxonomy): domain Eukaryota; kingdom Metazoa; phylum Chordata; class Mammalia; order Primates; family Cercopithecidae; genus Macaca; species Macaca thibetana. The sequence continues at coordinate 33,376,073 of NC_065595.1, read as the reverse complement.
TATTTACTTGCTGTTTCCATTTGATATCTCCCAGGCATCTTAAAATGAAACTTTCCCATATTGAACATAGAATCTCCCCCTCCAAACCTAGTCCTTCTCTAGCATTCTCAAGTCAGTCATGGCATCACAAACTACTCAGGTGCTTATGCTGGAAACTGGAATCATCCCCCAATCCATTGTAGTGAATCAATAACACATTCTGTTCTATCTTTTTTTTTTTTTTTTTTTTTTTTTTTTTGAGACGGAGTCTCGCTGTGTCGCCCAGGCTGGAGTACAGTGGCCGGATCTCAGCTCACCGCAAGCCCCACCTCCCGGGTTTACGCCATTCTCCTGCCTCAGCCTCCCGAGTAGCTGGGACTACAGGCGCCCGCCACCTCGCCCGGCTAACTGTTCTATCTTTTAAGTAACTCTCAAATCTATTCCCTCCACTGAGCAGCCTAGTCTAAGCCATCTCATCTCTTGCCCAAATGAAGACAGTTACCTTCTTACTCTTCCTGCCACACCCACCATTGTCTCCTCTAGTTTGTGCACCGCCCTCAACCCATACAGCAGCCAGAGCTATTCTCTTAAAAATGTAAAGTCACTTACATCCCTCTCTTAATTATGGCTGTCTGTTGGCCAAGACGGGGTACATGGGTCATCAGGCCATGACAGTCTTGTCCCTATCTTCCCTTCGGTATCAATTTCACCCCAGTCCATTCCAGCCACACCACTCTCTTCTGTTCCTTCAATGCTTCTTTTAAGACCCACAGCCTTCACACAGACTCTTCCCTCTGGGAGGTTCATTCATCCTGTTATTGCCTGGATGACTCCCACTTATCTTTCGGACTTCAAGATAGATGCCAAATGCTAAGAGGAGACTTCCCTCCTTTCACTCTCATTCTCCAGTAGCATGGATTCCTCTCATCACCATATTCTGTAGCATTTGTTGAAACTATATTTCAAATATTTAGCTGTGTAATTATTTGGACTGTAAGCTTCATGAGGTCAAAAACTATGACTGCTTTGTTTACCCCTTTACCCTCAGTGCCTTGACAAAATGCTTGTCACATGGTAGAAAGATAACAGGATGGCCACATACATGAATGATTAAACACCCAATGCCAATACAAATCCAAGTTATTTTCATGCTTGTGTTTATGGGACACCAAATTAAGTGGAGAGATGAGATGTATCTAATGAGCTGGAAGTTGTGGGGTGGTAAGAAACTCATGTTGAACTAGTTTAAATATTAAAGGGGAAGTTTATTAGTCCCTGTAGCCTAACTATAGGAAAGGCAGGGCTGGAGTTGGCTACAGGTCCTCCAAAGTTGGCAGCCAATTTCTCTCTGCCTTTTATCCTCTGCCTCTGACCCTCTCATTCTTGCTTGTCTTCACTCTTTAATGTGGACAGATTTCTCCATGAGGCAGAAAAAGAAAAAGTGTTCATACAGAGCCCCAGATTCACAACTTTTTAGTCTTTCTTGCCAGGAAAACCTTCAGGAGGAATTCTGATTGACTCTTCTTTGGGCCACAGTCTTATCACTGGTCACTGTGTCTGCTGTTCCCACTGTGGCCAAGGGGATAGAGTCATCACTAGTCAATCCCAAAGCTTCTGAGGCTAGAGTCTATCATCGGAAGCGTAGGCTGGCATCTGGAGTTTGGGAAAAGTCCCAGGCAGTTAAAGACAGTGGCCTCCATAAAGTATGAATTCTGCAGGAACAGAGTCCAGGTAATATGGGTTGCAATGTTCATAGATTGAGCCTCGATTTTTCTGGCTCCTGATACAGCTTAGGTTCATCGGAAAACTCAGAGCAGAGGCAGATTTACCTGTGAGTAGAGTGGGCAGCCAGCCTCTTGAAATTCTATGAAAGGAGTCATTCTTTGGGGGTAGAATGAGAGTCCTCAATGATTAATTAAAATTCGAGGACCCATACAGAGTCAGTCTTATAATTTATGGTGCCAGTAGCAACCAACTCTAGTCCAAATATTGTTCTCATTTTTTGGTAAATTAGCAGTGGAGATTATAGACATGAAAAGGCAATGGGGATCCTTCCTGATGGCAGTTGAATTAATATGTGAGTGAGGAGTTTGAAATATTCCCACCAATCCTCCATAGCCTGATTAAATGCTCTTCTTTCCCCCGACGAGGACTAATAAAGTCCTATTCATAGAACTCTTATGAGAATTCAGTGAGCTAATACACATGAACCCCTTAGAAGGGCACTGCACACTCTAAGCACTCAGTAAGTTTTAGCTATTATCATCATGGTAAGACAAGAGGGAGACTATGAACACAGTGGCTACCAAAAACAGAAGTCACAACCTCTTCTGACCTGGGTCTGCATCCACATTTCACTTGACACGTAATTTTTCCTTTAAGAACTTGCTTGGGAACCATACTATGGGAATTTCTAGTCCAAAACCACTGTGCTGGGGCGGGGTTATCTAGGTATGACCATTTTTCACCTGAGTTCCTGTAACAGCTTTGCAAAATTTAGATTGTGATTATAACATTCTGTGCTGAATGCTCACTGCTAGAGCCTATGAAGGAGGGTTTCCCCCAATCTCCTCCTGAGAGATTCTGAGTCAGTAGGTCAGGGTGAGGGGCCCAGGAATGTGGACGTGTAACCCCATCTTCAGTGGTTCTCCTCACCTACAAGTGGTTCCAGGGACCATGGTTTGAGAAACACTGGCCCAGAGGAAGAAGTAGCGATGAGGTGAGATGAGGAAAATGAGCAGCGCTTATTCTGTAGCTGGGTTCACAGAGATAGGGAGCCACTCTATTACTTTTCAAAGTCCCGAAGTGTCCCCAGCCAGGAAGAGGGCTCCATGATGTTTCCCTCATGGATCAGCCGGGTGCTCTCCCTTTGGGGTGAGTGCCACATAGGTGTGAAGGGCTTACCATGCCTATTGGTCCACTCAGCCTATGGCCATGGGTGCCAGTGACAAAGTCACAGCTCTGCCAAGTCCCAAATGAAGTACCTAGTCACTGTTGCACAGCTGATTAGAAAGAGGGGCTCGTGAGGAGTGGAGGCCAGAAGTCCCATGGAAGGAATGTCTTTGTGAGCATCATGGTGGATGTTCCCCTTGGGTCCTTGTCCCTGTGCATGAAGAGATTTCCAGGAAGGTTCAGGAATAGATTTTGAATGGTCATATGCAATCCCAAAGACCCTACCCTTTGGAAAGGAGTTGGTGTGTATTAAGGCAGCCTGTCAGGAACATGCATTACCAACTCTTATGCTTTTGTATTAAGCATTATGTTTCATCTTTACAGTCAGATTAATGGAGATTAGTGATTCCACTTAAGAGTTTAAACATCGTGCTGACCCAAATTGTTGGAGCCATCATAACATGGTGCTCTATGTTCAAGGACTGGACCAGCTGGTAGTCGAGTGGGGGAGGGGGAGGTCTACACGTTTTTGCAAAGTGATTTCATTGTTCTGTGTAACAAAGCTGGGATGTTTCTTTATACATAATGCATATGTGGTCCTCCCCTGACTTTCAGCATGCTTAAATGCCAATCAGGCCAGTCTGATGACGTTCCTTTGCTAAGAGGACACTTAATAATCAACGGTCACTCACGCTTGTCTTCTGTGGGTGGAACCCAGTCCCTGAAGTCTCCAATGGTTTCATTAATGTATTTTATCCGTTCGAAGGATAAAAATAAATCTCTCAAATGCTCTTAGAAACCTGCCACCCTGGATATAGTAGGAAAAGAGGGGGGCTGTTAATTAATAAACTTAAACCATCTCTGTAAGAGCACACAGCTGTGATCCAGAGAACATAGGAAGCAAGCCCAGCCTTCTTGTCAGTTCTGAGTTACTTTTTATTCATTGGACAGACATAGTAACTCTGTGCCTGTTATAAAGAAATCAGATGCAAATTTTGCTTTCAAATGAAGTGTCTGGTTTTCTCAGCAAGCATACTCAGGGCAGGTAAAATATCCTTTTACATATTCTCAAAAGGGAAGAACTTGGAAAGAGTCAAAGCCTTTTTGGTGAATAAGATGTTAAGTCAAAGCCAAATCTGGTGAATAAGATGTATGACCAAGCTGGGGAAGGGCGTGTTAGGCCAAAGACAAGGTAATGAGACTATTTTTTGGTGTGGCCAACCAGACCCAAACACTGGCTATGTCACGGAGGTTTATAGTTCCTAAGTGCTTTCATCTGCACTGTCTTATACTATTATGAAAATAATCCTCAAGAGAAGTAGGGCCGACAATTTCACAAAATTATAAGTCAAGCTAAGACTCAAAATAGGGGAGCCACACTTTGCTGAAGTGAAAGTTCTGGGACACTGTAGCCGATTACTTCTTCAGAAGTCCTGGCCACTAGTCAGCAGTGTGCCTTTGGAGCAATTCCTTTCCCTTGCAGAACTTCTGTTTTCTCATGATGTAAAAGTGAGGGTGAATCATTTTTTCACAATCTAATTCTATGATTCTATGAAATCTAGGCTACACCAGTATGTCCAGGACCTCTCCATAAATATAAGCAGAGTGGCATTAGGAGCATGTGGATGGGGTTCATCTTCTGCTTTGCCGACAGCAGAAGGTCAGGTTGAAAATGCGCTCTGCTGCACAGCACATGGTGGAATCCAACAGGACCACACCAATGACCAACAAATCTGCACACTTATCCATGTGTCTGCACCCATCCTCCTCCAGTGGAAGACACATCCAGCCCATTAAATGTGCACAACTCAGCCTCTTGCTTTTCAGGGCCTCATTCATTTGTTCCCCACTGCCCATCTCCCTCTTTCTGCACACCCTCACTTTCTCCTCTCCCTGTACTGGTTTCTTCTCATCCACAAGTGAACAACCCGCTTAAGTCTCTGCCATTTCTTTTATTAAAAAAAAAAAAATACAGTGGAGGCGAATAAAACAATGTGTCCAACACCAGAATGAAGAAGTTTTAATATTTGCTAATCTCTATTATTATTTGTTCTGTCCTTACCACCCCCAGCCCATCACCTTCCTTTCTTCTTCCCCAGAGGCAGGCAAACATTGAATTAGGCATGTATCCTTTAAGTCCATGGTTTCATACTTTTATTATATACATGTAAATAATATATGGTATGGTGTTGTGTGCTTTTGGACCAATCGACGAAAATGTTTTCCTACTATTTGTGTCATTTATTATTGATATGTTTGGACTTGTTTCTATTACTCTAATGCCCTCTGGTATCTCTTCTTGCTAATGAGAAGTCTGCTCTTAGTCTAATTGTCGCTTCTTTTTCAGTAATCAGTTTTTGTTTTCTGATAGCTTTTAAGATTTTCTTTTTCCTTGATGGTTTGTAGATTCGCTACAATGTATATGGTGAATGAATTTGTTTTTATTTATCCTGCTTTGTATTTACTTATCTGAAGGCCAATATCTTTCTTCAATCAGGGAGACTTTGTAAACCACTATCTCTGAACATTTTCCCCTTCACCATTAATTATCTGTGTTTGGAACTCCTCTTTTTTCACACTAAAATTATATTTATTGTTTTATGTTGGGTGAATACCTTAGTGCAACTTTTCAGTTCACTAATTCTTTATTTGACAGTGTCCTGTTTAGAATTATCCTGATTCTTGGGTTAATTTCAATGACTGTCTTTTTTCTCCAGCACTGCTTCTTGATATTTTTGTTTCATAATCTATTTTTAACAGCTTTACTGAGATATAATTCACATACCATGCAATCCACTCATTTAAGGTGTTTAATTCAATGGATGTTGGTATAATACATAATTTTTTTTAAAATGTGGTAAAATATGCATATCACAAAAATTTCCCTTGTAGTGGTGACAGGAAGCAAAGAGTTGGGGGGCAAGATCATGCCAACATTTAAAAGAGGATGCAGGGCTATGCCTTTCTCAGAAGGAGAGGTTGGGTCAAATCCCAGAAGAAAATGGTGGAGTTTAGCTATGGAGATCCCAAAAAATACAACCATGGGCAGAAGAATGTGTGGGACAGCCATTTTCCACTTTGAGCACCATTATTATCCCATGAAGGGCTATGTAAACACAGGGATGTTGATGCCACTGGTTCTGGATGAGCTTTGGGAAGCACTGGGGCAGAAGAAAGCCTCAGTCTTCCTCACATCTTCCAGAAACTCTCAGGAGGTCACTGTGGCTGCAGTCAACAGTGCAAGGAGAGAAATGGAGGTTGAGAGGCTCCTGGTGGCCAGACCCTGCAGGGCTGGATAGACTTTGGTCCATGAAAGAGGCAGTGTAAAGTCTTTGGTGGTTGACAGGATATCCTGTGGGTTCCAAGGGCTCTTTTTGGTGTCTGTTGGCAGCCAAACTGTTGGGAGTATAGATCTCTTAGGAGGCAATGATGGATGGTGGTGATTTGAACTGAGGAGGTCTCAGTGAGATGGTGAGTGGTCTCAGTGAGATAATGAGTGGTCTGATTCTAGGTCTGGAAGTTGAACCCAAAGGGGTCCCCACAAGAACAAATGCAGGGTGTGGTTATATTTGTTTGCCAGAGCAGCCATAACAAAATACCACAGACCGAGTGGCTTATACAATAGAAATTAATTTTCTTATAGTTCTGGAAGCCAGAAGTTTAAGGTCAGGGTTGGTTTCTCCTGAGGCCTTTCTTTCTCCTTGGCTTGTGGACAGCCATCTTCTTCCTGTGTTCTCATGTGCTCATCTCTCTGTGAATGTCAGTGTCCTAATCACAGGATACGGGGATACCAGGCCTGTTGGATCAGGGCCCACCCATAGGACCTCATTTTACCTGAATCACCTCTTTAAAGATCCATCTCCAAACAGTCACGTTCTAAAGTCTGTGGGATAGAACTTCAATATGGGAGTTTTTCATTGTGGTAAATATATGTGTGTATATATGTATGTGTGTCCACATATGTATATATACACGCACACACACAAATTATATCATATATGTGATTTATACTTTCACATTCATGCAACAAATCATAACACAAGTCATATATTAAATATATATACTTCACAGTTATATATTTATATAATATATTAAATATATATCTATATTTAAAATGTATTATAATATACTGTATATTACTTACATGCCACAAAATTCACCATTTTACCCATTAATAAATTTTCATTGTCATTATTTTAAGTGTACAGTCCAGTGGCATTATGTTCACAATGTTATGTGCACATCACCATCTATTTCCAAAAGTTTTTCATTACCCCAAACAGAAACTTTGTACATATTAAATAACTCCTCATTCTCCTTTTCCTCCTGCTCCTCAAAAACTTTCATCTATTTTCTGTCTCTACTAATTTGCCTATTCTAGGTGTCTTATAAATGGAGTCATACAACATTTGTTTTTTTTGTGTCTGGCTTATTTCACTTAGCATAATTTAAGGTTTATTCATATTGTAGCATGCATCATCATTCTTGTTTTATGCTGAAGAATATTCCATTGTATGTATCTATCGTATTTTGCTTAACCACTCATATGTTGGACACTTGGGTTATCGTGAGTAACGCTGCAGTGAATAGTGGTATACAAACATCTGCTCCATTATCTGCTCTCAATTCCTTCTGGTGTATACCTAGGGGTAGGATTGCTGGGTCATATGGTAATTCTATGTTTAGCCTTTTGAGGACCCACCAAACTGCTTTTCATAGTGGTTGCACCATTTCGTATTCCCATCAGCATTGCTTGAAGATTCCCATTTCTCCACATCTTTGCCAATACTTGTTATTTTCCACTAAAAAAAAAAAAATCCAGCTATCTTAGTAGGTATGAATTGGCGTCTTACTGAATGTTTGTGAGCATTGCACCCCACTTCCCCACTGCCTCTGACCCCCCAAACCCTAACCCTCTGTGTGGTTGCATTTGGAAATAGGACCTCTAAGGAAATGATTAAGGCTAAGTGAGGCTGTAAGGGTGAGGCCCTGCTCCGCTAGGATTAGTGTCCTTATAAGAAGGGATATCAGAGAGCTCATTTTTTTCTCTCTCCATGCATGCGTGGAGGAAAGGCCATGTACACAGAAAATATAGCCATCTATGAGCCAGGAAGAGGGTCCTCACCAGAGCCCAGCCCTGCTGCACCCTGATCTCAGAATTCAGCTTCCAGAACTGTGAGAAAATACATTTCTGGTGTATAAGACACCCAGTTTGTGACATTTTATTATGCTACCCCTGACAGATAAATACAATTTGCATTTTCCCAATGACTAACATGGAGCATCTTTTCAAGAGCTTATTGGCTATTTGTATATCTTCTTTGAAGGAATGTCAGCCCAAATTGCCCACTTTGAAATTAGATTGTCTTTTTGTTGAGTTGTAGGAGTTACTGCTTTTTGTTTCATAGTTTGTCCTTTTATTATAGATTTATTATAGATGTTACTTCTTTTTCTCCTCCAAATCATTGCTGATTCTACCTTCCTAGTGCATCCCGGATGCTGTTGTTGATGTCCAACAACAATCATCTCTCCTTTCCTCCACCAGTCCTCTGTTCTTACCTATTGTCTCTCTTCCTCGAATCCATTCTCCACACCAAAACAGAATATCAAATCTATCATGTTGCTATTCTGTCACTACTCTGCTCAAAGGCATTCAGTTGATCTCCAATTCTTTGCAGTAAAGTTTTGAATTCCTGTACATAGCTTTTAAGGCCCTCCGTAATTTGCCTCCTATATACCTCTACCCCTGTAGCCTCATTTCTTGCTATTTTCCCTCTGAAAACCTAGAACATGTCTCTGAGTCTCTCTCTCCAAGGCTTTGCGTAGAAAGCCCTGTTTGCACTGTTTGGTAAGAAGTTACCAAATTGTCTTTCTTGGTCATCTGTGGCTTTGCAATAGAAGAGGTCCCTCTACTTTTCTATGACCTCCTCATAAAGCCATCCTCCAGATGCCCCCATGACAGTACTTACCACATTTGGTTGTCATTGCCTGCTAAATTGCCTCTCTTCCCCAGGTCAGAGCAAGAGTCTGTCCTCTTCTTCAATGTGTCCCCAGCATTTAGCACAATATTTGGTACATAGATACCCAATGCTTATTATTATCATTAGTGGTATTATTCCCACCCAATTGAACTATTCCTTTTTTTTTTTTTTTAAACTAAATGCGTCTGGCAACTTGTAGCCTCTGTGCCTTTGTTCCTGTTATTCTTCTGACAGGATGTCCCTCTTTACTTCATTTATAATTTTCTCCCTAACATTTGATTATGACAGTTTTTGAGCACATAAAAAAATGGAAAGGATGGATACTAGTTGATTCCTGTTCTTCACCATCTACATGCTACAGTTAGTATTTTATTTGACTTACATGTGTATTACATCTATCTATTTTTCTTTTTTTTTTAAGGCAGCATCTCTCTGTTACCCATGCAGGAGTGCAGTGGCATGATCATGGCTGATTACAGCCTCAGACTCCTGGGCTCAAGCAATCCCTCTGCCGCAGTCTCCCAAGTAGTGGGAACTAAAGGCAGGCACTATGACACCTGGCTATTTTTGTTTTTCTTTTGTAGAAACGGTCTCACTATGTTGCCCAGGCTGGTCTAGAACTCCTGGCCTCAAGCAGTCTTCCTGCCTAGGCCTCCCAAAACCTTGAGATTACAGGTGTAAGCCACTACACCTGGCCTATCCATTCATTAATTCATACTTTCTTGGCGAGTGTATTTCAAAGCAAGTTACGGACTTCAGTATACTTCTAACCATTTCAGCATGCATGTCACTTATTTGTTTTTAGGTAGAATTTATATACAATAAAATGCACAAATCTTAAATGTATCATCTTAAGACTGTTACCATCTTGAATTAATTTTCGTATAAGGAGTAAGGAAAGGATCCAGTTTCAGCTTTCTACTTATGGCTAGCCAATTTTCCCAGCACCATTTATTAAATAGGGAATCCTTTCCCCATTTCTTGTTTCTCTCAGGTTTGTCAAAGATCAGATGGCTGTAGATGTGTGGTATTATTTCTGAGGACTCTGTTCTGTTCCATTGGTCTATATCTCTGTTTTGGTACCAGTACCATGCTGTTTTGGTTACTGTAGCCTTGTAGTAGAGTTTGAAGTCAGGTAGCGTGATGCCTCCAGCTTTGTTCTTTTGACTTAGGATTGTCTTGGAGATGCGGGCTCTTTTTTGGTTCCATATGAACTTTAAAGCAGTTTTTTCCAATTCTGTGAAGAAACTCATTGGTAGCTTGATGGGGATAGCATTGAATCTATAAATTACCTTGGGCAGTAGGGCCATTTTCACGATATTGATTCTTCCTATCCATGAGCATGGTATTTTCTTCCATTTGTTTGTGTCCTCTTTTATTTCACTGAGCAGTGGTTTGTAGTTCTCCTTGAAGAGGTCCTTGACATCCCTTGTAAGTTGGATTCCTAGGTATTTTATTCTCTTTGAAGCAATTGTGAATGGAAGTTCATTCCTGATTTGGCTCTCTGTTTGTCTGTTACTGGTGTATAAGAATGCTTGTGATTTTTGCACATTAATTTTGTATCCTGAGACTTTGCTGAAGTTGCTTATCAGCTTAAGGAGATTTTGGGCTGAGACAATGGGGTTTTCTAAATATACAATCATGTCATCTGCAAACAGGGACAGTTTGACTTCTTCTTTTCCTAACTGAATACCCTTGATTTCTTTCTCTTGCCTAATTGCCCTAGCCAGAACTTCCAACACTATGTTGAATAGGAGTGGTGAGAGAGGGCATCCCTGTCTTGTGCCAGTTTTCAAAGGGAATTTTTCCAGTTTTTGCCCATTCAGTATGATATTGGCTGTGGGTTTGTCATAAATAGCTCTTATTATTTTGAGGTACGTTCCATCAATACCGAATTTATTGAGCTTATACGAAAATTAATTCAAGATGGATTAGAGACTTAAATGTTAGACCTAATACCATAAAAATCCTAGAGGAAAACCTAGGTAGTACCATTCAGGACATAGGCATGGGCAAAGACTTCATGTCTAAAACACCAAAAGCAATGGCAGCAAAAGCCAAAATTGACAAATGGGATCTCATTAAACTAAAGAGCTTCTGCACAGCAAAAGAAACTACCATCAGAGTGAACAGGCAACCTACAGAATGGGAGAAAATTTTTGCAATCTACTCATCTGACAAAGGGCTAATATCCAGAACCTACAAAGAACTCAAACAAATTTACAAGAAAAAAACAAACAACCCCATCAAAAAGTGGGCAAAGGATATGAACAGACATTTCTCAAAAGAAGACATGCATACAGCCAACAGACACATGAAAAAATGCTCATCATCACTGGCCATCAGAGAAATGCAAATCAAAACCACAATGAGATACCATCTCACACCAGTTAGAATGGCGATCATTAAAAGTCAGGAAACAACAGGTGCTGGAGAGGATGTGGAGAAATAGGAACACTTTTACACTGTTGGTGGGATTGTAAACTAGTTCAACCATTATGGAAAACAGTATGGCGATTCCTCAAGGATCTAGAACTAGATGTACCATATGACCCAGCCATCCCATTACTGGGTATATACTCAAAGGATTATAAATTATGCTGCTATAAAGACACATGCACACGTATGTTTATTGCAGCACTATTCACAATAGCAAAGACTTGGAATCAACCCAAATGTCCATCAGTGACAGATTGGATTAAGAAAATGTGGCACATATACACCATGGAATACTATGCAGCCATCAAAAAGGATGAGTTTGCGTCCTTTGTAGGGACATGGATGCAGCTGGAAACCATCATTCTTAGCAAACTATCACAAGAACAGAAAACCAAACACCGCATGTTCTCACTCATAGGTGGGAACTGAACAATGAGATCACTTGGACTCAGGAAGGGGAACATCACACACAGGGCCCTATCATGGGGAGGGGGGAGGGGGGAGGGATTGCATTGGGAGTTATACCTGATGTAAATGACGAGTTGATGGGTGCAGCACAGCAACATGGCACAAGTATACATATGTAACAAACCTGCACGTTATGCACATGTACCCTACAACTTAAAGTACAATAATAATAAATAAATTAAAAAAAAAAAGGAATAAAAAAAAAAATTAAAAGACTTTCTCCATTTCACCCAATTTAAATCAGTGTACTGATGGCTGTATAAAATAAATTCCTAATTAGACATTTATATAAATTGTTCTTATATAAATTCATAATAATTTATGTTTTTTTGTGTTTATATTTGTTAAGCAACCTACCTCCTCTACTAGAATATTAAAGTTAGAAAAAAAAAAAAAAAAAAAAAAAAAGACTGTTACCAATGCTTACAACTGGGTATTCCAAACCCCTATTGAGAGCTATAACATTGCTACTAACCCAGAAAGTGTTCTCAGACCACTTCCTGCACTGCCTCCAGCAACTGCCAGGCCAACCACGGACAACGGTTTTTCTGATTATTTTTCCTCCATGGATTAGATTAGTTTTGTGTGTTCTGGAACTTCATTCTTTTATTAAGATCTTTTTATTTTCATCTGTATAACGTTATTGAGATTCATCCATGTTGTTGCATGCATCAATGATTTTTTGTGTTATTAAGTGTCACTTGTTTTTCCTTTGTTGTTGTTTTTTTCCATTGTATGACTACAGCACAGTTGGCTCTTCATTCTCCTCTTGGTGGACATCTGGACTCTTTCTAGTTTTTGACTACTATGAATAAATTCTTGTACAAGTCTTTTTGTGGACATATTTCCTTTTCTCTTGAGTAGGTATCTGGGAGTGAATTTCTGGGGCATGTGATAGGTTTGTGTTTTATTTTTTAACTGCCAAACTGTTTTCCAAAGTGGTTGTACCATCCTACATTCTCACCAGTGATGAGAGTTTTGGTTGTTCCATATCATTGTCAACATTGTGTTGTCAGTCTTTAATTCTAACTGTTCTGGTGAGTATATAAGTAGTATCATATTGCAGCTTTAATTTGTTTCCCTGATGACTAAATGATGTTGATAATTTCTTCACGTGCTTATTAGCCATTTGTATACCTTCTTTTGTGAAGTATCTGTTGAAATCTTTTGCCTGTTTTTGAAAGTCAAGTTTAATGAGGCATAATCTACATACAGTAAAAAATCATCTCTTGTAGGTATATTTTCTATGAATTTTACAAATATCTATAGTCATGTAATTACCACAATCAAGATATAGGACATTTCTGTCACTGCAACAGTGTCCTTGCACCCTTTATAGTCTATACTCACCCCTTCCCCCTTGTAACCACTGATCTATTTTCTGTCCCTAAAGTTGTGCCTTTTCCAGAATGTCATACAAATGAAATCAAATGGTAATTAGGCCTTACAGTCCCATTTTAATTTGATTGTTTGTCATCTTATTGAGTTGTAGGAGTGATTGTATATTCTGGATGCCAGCTTTTCATCAGACATGTGTTTGATGAATATTTTCTTTCAGAGTGTGATTTGCCTATTCTTTTTTAATGGTATTCTTGGTAAGCAGAAATAATAAATTTTGATAAGTTCCAATTTGTCAATTTTTAAATTTGATAGTTATTGCTTTCTGTGCTATGTCTAAGAAACCTGACTGTCCACCAGAGAAGAGATTTTTCTATGCTTTCTTCCCGAAACTTCGTTTCAACTTGTTGTATTTAGTTCAATGATCCATCTCAAATTAATTTCTGCATATGGTGTGAGATAGGGGTCAAGATTATTTTTTTCACTAGCTCCCTCAGTCAAAAACTAACCTCCCCTGGTTCTCGCATAGCATGTTATGCACTGGGGTAGACACTCATCATTTCCATCTTCTGTTACATACTTTATTTTTTGTGGACTCATTGTTTCTTTAATCGGACTGAAAATTTCTCACAGGCAAGGGTCACATATTTTATGTAAAGAAGCAGATAGAGTAGTGCTAATGAAATATGTTTTGGGGTCTGGTGGAACCAGGATTGAAAGCAGGTGCTATCACTTGCCATCTGTGTAAGCCTGAGCAGGTCTTAGAATGCATGTAGGGGCTACTGTACCCCTGACATGGGGCTAGGAAAGAGGTCATAAAGGTGAATGCAGCTCAGGCAGGTGTTGAGGGGCCCCACTCGTGTGTGTGGGGGGTATGGAAAAGGTAATTATTAAACAGTGGTCCAAATGCTGTGATAGAAATATGAATAGGTGGCTAAAGGACCAGAAAGGGTGGGGAATGGCTTCCTGATAAAGGTGAAGCTCACCTCGAATTTCAGTGGATGAGAAGGGTTAGCCAGGCAAAGGAGATTAGACAGGGATTCCCTAGTGGGGACAGCAGCAAGAGCCGAGGTTCTGAAGTGAGTTTCCTTGATGGAAACTAATTACACTTCATGGAGTAGTTTTGAGAACATTATGAGCTAACAAATGTGGCGTAAGGTTGCATTGTTTGAGACATATTAATACTAAAAAAAGTACATATTGTTTATATGAAATTCAAATTTAACTGGGCATCCTGTATTTTTATTTGCTAGATCTGGCAAGCTTAATGTGATGGCACTCAGCACAGTACCTCATGCATAGCTGGCACCCAAAAAATATATGTTAAGTTTAACTTTAATCTGTTCTCCTCTGGAATAGAGGAGAAGGGATAAAACTGAGAGATAAAATCTGAAGAGAAGCAATAAAATAGGAAAGGCAGAATTTAGTGCTTGATATTATTGAAAATTTTCCATTCAGCAGTGAGGGCATTTCCTGGCAAGAATAAAGTTTGTCTTTAAATAAGTCTCCCTTCATGGCTAGAAATGCTCCTAGAAAGAAAGGAAGGAGTCCTTCCATGTAAGCAGTGGGTGTAGTTTTGGGGCCAGGGGACCAGAAGGAAAATACTGTGCATAGTTTTGCTCCAGGCATGTCATTTAAATGTTCCTTCTTTCTTCCTTGTTGTCTGAGGAGTTCTGAAAATCCAGGTATTTTGTAGAAAACATTTGGGCACTCAAGTGCCCCCCGCAAATCTGTATGGCTTGGTTTCCCACCACACCCCAAACCTGGGCCCCCTTGGAAGTCTGAATCATCTTACTCTACCTTGAGCCACCCCGAGGGCTCCGCTCCCAGGACTGTGCTTCCTGACCCACTGTCGGAGGGGAGTCAGGGTGCTCCCAGCCCTAGGTGATATGACTGCGTCTAGATGTGCTTAACAAATTGCCTGTTCACTCAATTACATTTTATTTAATCATCTGTAATCATATAAATTATGCCTGATGGTAGTAAATGTTCGTGTCAGTTCCTAATTACAGATTGATTAATTGGCTGGGGTGATCTGTATTACTACTTATATAAGAATATATGAGGTTGATGATAAATTAGGGTTGGTAATCTGAGCCCAGGAACATGGAACATTTCCAACTGCATCCCCCTTTTTGGGGGTGGGGAAGCCATTGCCCTTTTCTTATCTTATTCCTGTCAGAGGCTTCCGGGAGGGTTTCTGTTCTATGGATTGATTGATTTTGGCAACACTTGAGTCAAGAAATACTTACTACTTAGGTAGTATACATGTGTGTTTGTGTAAAATTTTTGCCATGCAGTGCTCCTCTTTTTGGCTGTAGCAGAGATGAATAATGACAAGCTCATTAAGTTCAGTTGGGCTCATTACAGCCTGCTGGGCCCGGAAAGTTCCAGGGGTTGGATTTGGCCTACAGAGCAGGAATCCAGAGAATGAAGACGTGAGGCACTTGATCAGTGTCTACAAAAGCAGTCCTTATTAGGTGATTCCATCTTTTTGTTTCCTTAGAAGCTAGAGTGTTAAATGGTCCAGAATGTACCTTGCACTTTTTTCTAGGAACATTAGACCTTGGTGGATGTCTTTCAGGCAACTTGCCTGGGATGTCTAATTGCTAGTTCTCAGCTTTTGAGAACATCATTTATTTAGAACGAACCCTACTTCCATCATCCTTGCTTCCCTCCCACTCATACTTTAGGCTAAAGGTAAAGAGGAAGCAACATGGGCTAAGACATGTGGGAGGAGGGAGGGAGAATCTGAAAACCCAGGGGTGGACCCTGGTTTCAGGGAAGGGGCCTGAGACTTGATCCTGGTTTCCTTGGCCTCTGAGAAGGGATGGGCAGAGGAAGAATGGCAGAGAAACCTGTGACAGTTGAATCCTCTGAAGATGCAGCATCCCAGGGGCTTGTTACTAGAGAGAATCATCAGCTGACCTCTCCCCTTGACAAGCAAGCTACCATGGGAGCAATGATTTATTGCCATTGAGGGTCATGGGTGACCTTCCTTTCTTGGGGATTTTTTAATATGGTGATTGTATCATACGACATCATGCCATAGATCACAGCCTCTACCTGAGTTTCCAATCTTAGTTTTACCACTTAGGTCTGTGATCTTGGGCAAGTTACTTAGTTTTTCTATGCCTCAGTCTCCTCCTGTAAAGTGGGGATAATGATAGTCCTACATTATAGGGTTGTTGTCAGGATTCAGTGAGTTAACAAAGATATGGATGCTGAGAACACTGCCCGATACATTGCACACATTAAAAAATGTGGGGAGAGAGCTGTTTTTGTAATCCACTAATGTGATCTCAAAACAGCCCTGCGGATACTCTGGGGTGGATTACTAAACTCCTTTGTTGGTGAGACAACTGATTCCCAAGGTAGTTAATGGCTTGCTTCTGGACAACAGTTTAAGTAGTGGTAAGGTTGGGGCCAGTTGCGGTGGCTCATACCTGTAATCCCAGCACTTTTGGAGGCTGAGGCAGGCAGATCACCTGAGGACAGGAGGTTGAGACCAGCCTAGTCAACATGGTGAAACCCCATCTCTACTAAAAATACAAAAATTAGCTGGGTATGGTGATGCCTGCCTGCCTGTAATCCCAGCTACTAGGGAGGCTGAGGCAGGAGAATTGCTTGAACCCAGGAGGTGGAGGTTACAATGAGCTGAGATTGCACAACTGCACTTCAGCCTGGGTTACAGAGCAAGACTCTATCTCAAAGAAAAAAAAGAAAAGTAGTGGTAAGGCTGGGACTAAAACCTGTGTCCCCTGACTCTCATTCTTAGTGTGAGAGGTGACATGCCTGTAGATGAGGCCAGTAGTATTTGGTCAGAGGATTCCTAGTGTCCACACTTGCATGGAACGATCTTGCCCTTCTTTTAGCTTCCTTGGGCTGAGAACTCAACTCTTATCTGGCAAAAGCAGAGGCTTCTCTTGAGTGAATCCGTTTCTTTCCCCTTGATTTTCAATTTATGCTTTCCCCAACTTGGTAAAATGATCAATCTATTTCTTCTTGCTAATACCCCATGATATGATACATGGGCCAAACTGGGCCTCATAACTTCTTTTATGAGTTAACCCTTTGTGTGTTTTAGGGTTTTCTTTGGGACTCCACTTGAGGCAGCTAATGTGTGGTGTGACTGAGAATATCACACAACTTAGGACCAGGGAGCCTGACACCCAAATCAAGTTTTTTATCACTAGGGAGCTTTTTGCTGCAAGTAACTGCAAGTAAATGAAAATAAACTAAATTAAACTTAACACCTAATGAGTTTTGTTTTTTTTGTTTTGTTTTGTTTTTTGTTTTTTTTTTAGCTTGTGGAACAAGGTATCCAGAGTTATGGCAGTTCCAGAGGTGTGTAGTACAGCAGCTCAATGCCATCTCAGCCTTTGCAATCTGTTTGACTTACCCACCTTACCAGGTTCCCCCATGGCTACAGATGACTGCTGTGGTACCAGACATCACATATACATTAAGTGACTTCCAGAAAAAAGATGTTTCCTCCCATTTGCTTCTTTATTAGCTGAAGTTTCTCAGCTGACATTTTCTCAGGTCCTACTGCCCAAGATTGGATCACATGTTTTCCCTAAACTAATCATTGTCAAAGGGATTGAGACAACTGTGATTGGTCTAGACCTATGATTGATTCCCTGGTGGTCTGGGGAGAAGGGCCACCTTTCCTGAATATATGGCCTGGTAGAGAGTGACACCAAAACAAAATGGAAACTGTCAACCACAAAAAGTAGATGTGTATATATGTGCAGGGTTAGAGGAAATTCTTTTTTTTGTTGTTTTTTTGGTGGAGTGGGTAGTCAACAGTGTCTGCTCTGGGCAAATCACACAAAGTCCCTGAAAGGCAGGAACCAAGAAAATCCCCTGTCAGGTCCATAGGAATGAAGATTCAAGTGCCCCAGAAGAAAACCACAATAAGTATGGCATATGTCCAATATAACTCTGGTTTTTATTAAGCTCTTCTCATTTTGCTGTTTATAATACCTTGCAATGAGAGATGGGTTTCACAACTTTATTCTGCACATCACCTGGAGGTGTCAGATGGTAAATCTGCACACAAACCACACACTATTGTGTGTGATATACAGGAGAAGTGTAGAGTCTCCATTCTCTCTACTCCTTCTTTCAAATGGGCCCTGTTGACACCATCTCCAGCTTCAGAGGAGGATCCCTGTGACTCCTGGCTAATCAGCCTGCATCCTCTTGGCTGTGGTAATGGGTCCAGAGATGGGCAAGTTGACCCAATCAGATTGAAGGAAAGGACTGCAGTTGCACCAGGGGAAGATTCCTTTTTCCAGCTCCTGCTGTGTGGGAATGAGAAAGCACCCAGCTCTACTGTCCCTGGAAGCCAGCTTGTGAACACGAGGGGAAAGATATTAAATTAAATTATATCTGACAAGAGGAGGACAGAGTTGAGCAAGGGAAAGACACTAGGGCCTCAGCAGCATCATTGAGCTGAACCTGGGGTCTCCACCTTTGACCTTGCTGAGTAAAATGACAGTTTTCCTTATGACTTAAGCCAACTTAAATTGAGGATTTGGCTACTTGCAACTGAGAGCATCCTTAGTGAAACAGGAATCAGTTATTTTCTTTTACAAATGAAGAAACTGAACAAGAGAAAGGAAGTGAGCTGCTTCTGGTCCTATACCCAACAGAGTGATGGATAACTGGAAGCCAAGTCTTTTGATGCTGAGGTGGCTTTTTTTTTTTTTTCTACCCAATTCCCTCCTATCATGGGGGACTTCTTAGTGAGCAAAAGTTATCTTGAGGCACGCTGGGGAGTCAGAGGGGAAGGGTGAGATGTTTCCGAGGGCGCCAATAGGGTCTGGATGGGAAATCTAATTCCTTCTGGGTTGGCTGCTGGCTGCCATCTGGTCGTAGATAATTATTACCCTGCCCTTTCTTTGTCTAACTGGCTCTGCAGTGGGAACAATGGATTCCAATGAATTGTGCTGGTAAACAATATCTTCTGCTTCTTGAGGGCAACTTACAAAACAAAGGATGAGTGTGCCCCCACTAAGAGAGGGGGAGCAGGATGGAGAAGGGACATAGACTAAGGAGCCATGGTAACAGGTACCTCTGAGGTTGGTCATGGGGAAAAGTCAGGCTTGGGCAGACCCAGCAGCTGGAGCCATTGTGAGGTTGTTCTGAGGGCCACATCACTCCATCTATGACACTGTTAGTTTCAGAAAGGAGCTCACTGGTAGAGCTCCTGTTGCATAGAAGTTGGTCTGTGATGCATGCCAGCTGTAGCCTGGCTGATCCCAGGGTGAGCTCTGGGGCTAAAATGGCTCATCGGAGTTGTTTCATATTAGGTGGAAATAGCCTGGCCTTTACACTCCTATCTTCATGTGTCATTAGATGTGGGCTGCCCTTGGAAGGATGTGACTTGGGGCCCGGTGGCTCTCTGTAGCCAAGGTGATCCTGGAGGGGTTGACAGCAGAAGGCTGACCTCTGACCGTGTTCCTGGCAGCAGCATCACCAGTCCTTCTTGAAAGGGGATCTGGGTGGTGCATCTCTGTGTTCATCCTACCTTTCCCTACAAACTACTCACTGAGAATTTCCCATTTTGGATTTGCCTCCTTAGATTCAAGGTAGCACTGCCTTGAATCACATATCATACGGTAACTACTGTATGGTGGCTTAGTCTGTATTGCCCAAATGTGTATTTTCGTGGGAGTTCTGGGGACTGTGACTCCACCTCTTTGCGCAGCCATGGTGATGTCGCAGGGGTGGGGCTTCTTGAACAGGGAGACTGTTGCACTATCTAGGTTTACGCATCATGTCTGCTGTGAACCCTGGTGGCAATGCAATGCTCAGCAACTAGCAGCCCACCTTAAGTCTTAGAGGCCAGTTCTTGGCTTCAGAGGGGCCTATCAGGCTGGGAAGTGGTTCTGGCCCTTTATGAATGGATGGTTAGTCAGTGCTGTTATCACCGTCTAGCATAATATATATTTTACTGACTGGCTCTTGCTGGGGCCAGAAGTGGGACCCAACCCCAGTCTGTGATGCAAGTTAGTTGCAAAGCCTGACTTTGTCTCTTTTTCCCCATCTATAGAACACAGGTAATATCTCCTTTTCTGTTTGTAGTAGAAAAATATTGCGAAAGCAAACACAGTAACAAATACGAAAATAAAGAAGAAGCCTACAGAATTGTGAAACAGTGCCATTATTATGTCGGTTATTATCAGAAGTGGCTGCTGAACTGCATGGAAACCATACCTCATATGCCTTGGCTCCATCCTAGAAAAGATAGATGCCAAATGCAAAGCATTTGACTTTGGGCTAGTGGTTCCCTGTGCACCAATTTTCTCTGCAGAAGAACCAGATCCTTTTCGCTAGAAGACCCAACTCGAATCTCACCTCTGTACTGTTAGTGATGGATCACTTTTCTGATCTGTTTGCCTTGTGTTTATTCCTGTCACACTTACCAACCTGGTCTTCTGGAGGTTTTGGTTCGGTGTGTAACACAGGTATGAGGATCAGCTCTTGGATGGCAGGAATTATCTCTCTTCTTTCCTGTCCAGAGCCTCCCAAGTTCAGAGACAGACAGGGCTTTGGGCAGCAGAGGCATTCTCAGACTGTGGCCCACAATTGAGAGGAGCTGGTGTGGGTGCCTGGCAGGTGGCCAGAGCTGCCCTTTGGCAGGTCTTGGGCTTAGAGACTCATAGGATGCACTGACAGAGATTTGAATGATAATTTGCTGCAATTCCTATCACTTCTCTCCCCTCCCCTACCAATTTAATAGTCAAAAAACATTTTTGGAGCACCTTACACATTCCAGGCCCTGTGAAAGGGAGGAGAGATGTAACATTGAATAAAACATTAAAATCCCTGGCCTCATGGGACTTACACACTGGTTTGAGATGAGGAGCACATAATAAATAAACCAGATGGTAAAATATATATTATGTTACACGGTGATAACTGTGTAAAGAAAATCAAGCAGGTAAGAAGGCTTGATAGTGTCTCAGAGGGGAAAAGGCATGGTATTTTAAATAGGGTTGTCAGTGAAGGTTCCACTGGGAAGGTGGCATTTCAGCAGAGATGTGGAACAGGTGAAGGAATAGCTGTGTGGATATCTGAGGGAAGAACATTCATTCCTGGGGGGTGAGCAGCATGTGCAAAGGCCCTGAGATGGATCCTGGCCTGGCAAGTTTGAGGTATAGCAAGGAGAAGAGGGGCTGGAACAGGCTGGTGGGGTTGGGAAGAGTGGCAGGTAGGAGATGATCAGACAGATGATGGGGGCTGATAGTGGAGCACCATAAAGGATCTTGCAGGTCTTTGCAAGGACTCTGGCTTCTGTTCTCAGTGAGACAGGAGTCATTGCAGGGTTCTGAGCTAAGGGTGGCAGGATCTGGCTAGGATTTAAAAGGATGTCTCTGGCTGGTGAGTAAATAGACTATAAGAGGCAAAGCGTGGAGCAAGGAGATCAGTTAGGTGTCTGTTGTAGTAATCCAGGCAAGGGGGAGGGTAGCTTGACTGGGGGCATATCAGTGG
The DNA here is from genome assembly GCF_024542745.1 of Macaca thibetana thibetana. NCBI lineage: Eukaryota > Metazoa > Chordata > Mammalia > Primates > Cercopithecidae > Macaca > Macaca thibetana. The sequence goes on along the minus strand of NC_065595.1, from coordinate 33,354,471 downwards.
AGGTGATGAGAAGCAGTTGGGTTGTGGAAGCATCATGAAGCCAATATTGGAAAATTTAATGACAGATGAGGATACTAGTCCAGATAGTGATTTGGGCCAAAGAGGAGTGATCTACTTGAAGTTGTATAGCTAGTGGCAGACTAGGACGAGAATAACCTGGAACAAAACTGACTTCTGGGCCTGAACGTTGCTTCCCTGCGTGTTTGATGTGCTTGTTGGCTCATGGACGTGTGTTTGTGCTAGTGAGTGCTTTGTTAGTGTGTGCTTGTGTGTGTGAGTGTGTCCATGTGTTAGCACATGGGGTCCTTGCATATGGGTGCAGGTGAAGCTGGGCTGGAGCAAATGAAAGCAACAATTCGAGGGAGCTGCACCTCAGGTGACCACCTCCCACCTTGGAGGAGTCCATAACCATTGTGTGCCTTTCCCTACCTCCATCCTGCCCATTCCTCCTCCTGGCCCCTTCCGGCCCAGATCCTTCCCCACCCAGCCCTGCTGATCCCAGAGCAGACTAATCTGGCTTTCATGAGGCAGTCCTTCCCCATCTGCTCTAACAATGGTAAGGAAAGATTGAACCCTTAGGGCTTCATTCTGACTTTTTTTTTTTAAACATGTAATTTGCTCAGTCCAAGTCCCAGGTGGCCAGCTCTGTGACTGGGTATCTCTTTGTGGCTTGGAGCTGGGATGGGGACAGGAAGGCATGGAGGATAGGGTGGGTGGGAGAGGAAGACTCACACAAGACAGTGACAGAAACAGTGATGGGATGATGTGTCTTTGTCTCCGGGAGGAAGTGGATATTCAGTAATCACCTGGGAGAGATGCCTGTGACACTAGATGGGAATAGGGATTTTCGTTAGAATACCGGAAAGCCCATGCTGGCCAGCGCAGAGACCCAGGGTTCCTCCTTGAGGTTTTCTGTGTGGACCTCTCCTGGTTCTGGCACCAGCTAGCTGTGACGTGAGGCTCAGGCGGTACTTCTCCTGGTTAGCTATCTTAGACACACTGGCCAGGAATTTATATAGGCCTTTGGTAAGTCCGGTCTTGAAGTAGCATGAACTTCATCCTGGGGTATTGATTAGATGAAGATGCAAACGTCAGTTCCCTGCTATCATCCACCAACCAGAATGGACGTCATAAAGGACCATTTCCACATTTGCCCCAAATCATTGCTTCCTAAAAGTGCTCACTAGAATTACCTGGAGAGCTCTTAAAAATTAATTTTATTTAGTATAAAAATGTGAAAAGTGCTACGGTGACAACCCTTCCCCATACCTCATTAGTGCATTTCCCTCTACTCCGTTACCACTGTCATGGGGTCTGTGGTACCCTCTCAGAGTGTCTCAAGAAAGCAAATATTGATAGAGATTCTTCTTTCCTTTCACCCAGTTTCTGTACAAAATGAAGCATTCTAGGTATATTGCTCCACATGCCACTTCTTTCACTTAACGTATTTTAGATTTCTTTTTACATTGGTACATAAAGAATTTCACTTTGGGGTTTTTTGTTTTGTTTTGCTTTTATTCACAGAGATGGACAACCAGTGCTGGCCTGGTTCCTCAGCAAAGAGGAGCCCACTACTTCCTGTGCCAGTCCACTTCTTTGTTGGACAACTGTAGGGGTTTAATTTAGTTGCATTCAATGTTAATTAAGTACCTACTGGGTCTTATGCGCTCAGTGACTGAGTGGTGAGAGGACACAACCCTTGTCCCCAGAGAATTAACCACTTGATGAGGACGGCAGGTACATGGATTAACCCTAATACGCCGGGAGCCTTGTAGCAGGGCCCCTGCCTAGCCTAGGGGGCAGGGCAGTATGAGGGTGATACTCAGAGGAGGAGGTATTCAGCTGCATATTAACAATCTGTATTCATTTTCTGTGGCTGCTTTCACTAGTTACTAACCCCTTGGTGGCTTTAAACAACAGAAATTTATTCTCACAATTATGGAGGCCAGCAGTCTGAAATCAGTTTTGTGGGGCTGAAATCAAGGTGTTGGCCGGGCCATGTTTCCTCTGGAGGCTCCAGGAAAGAGTCCATTTCTTGCCTCTTCTGGTGTCTGCTGGTTGCTGGCATTCCTTGGCTTGTGGCTCCACTCTTGGCCCCGGCCTTCACATTGCCTTCTCCTCTTTGGTTTGTGTAAAGTCTCCCTCTGTGTCTTTTGTGTAAGAACACGTGATTGTACTTAGGGCCCACCTGCAACATCCAGGATCATCTACCCTTTTTTAAGATCCTTAATCCCATCTGCAAAGACGTTTTTTTTTCTGTAAAAATAACATTAATAGGTCCTAGGGATTAGTTCTTGAGATCTTTGAGTGGTCATTTATCAGCCTGTAGCAGAAGAGCGGAAACAGCCTGCTGAGGAAGGAGAGGCAAGTATTCAGGCGGGAATGTGCATGTGCAAGGCACAGGGAACACTGCAAACTCTCTCTTCCCAGAGTCCATGGCCTCTGGTCATGTGAAGAAATGGCACGATTCTTCTAAATCTTCATTTGCCCCAGCTGGGCCTACACCTGTCTTTGCTGATTCTTTGGAGGGTACTCTTATGGCTGTGGGCTCTGTGGCTGCACTGGAGGTCTCTAGTTCCTGGCCTTTCACAGTCTGCACCTGTGTGCTCCATGCATGTTGTAGAACAAAGCTGGTCCCTAGGGACATTGGGAAGTGAGGGAGGTTGGTCTTCCGTGTCTTCCTCCCTTTGTGATGCTTTTTCTGTCCTCTCTTCAGATGATTTTATTAATTCCTTCACAAACATTTATTCAGCTTTGTCTACATGCAGGTCCTGTTTCTGGTACTGGGGATAGGGTGTTGAATGAGACAGGTGAGATCTGTGCACTCCCAGAGGCTAGTTTAGAGGAAGAGGCAGTGGATAAACTAGTGAGCAAATACACAAACAAGCTCATTTCAGACAGTGGGGAATGCTGTGAAGATACTGAACAGGGCCGTGAGATAGGAAGTCGGTGAGTGGAGATGGGAAGGGCAGGGAAGACTTCTTAGCAAGGTGACATTTAGGTGAGTCAGAATGATAAGAAGGAGCCTGGCATTTGAAGTCCTGGGGTAGAACATTCCAGCAGTGGTGGTAATGAGCACCAAGGCCCTATGGAGGAAAGAGCTGGAGAGTTAACACAACAGAAGTGAGAGAGGGGGTGGCTGGAGGTGACATTGGAGACATAGAAAAGGGCCAGCTCATATACAGCATTGAAGGGCAGCTTCAGGACATTGCTTTTAATCTAAAGAAGCTGGGAAGTGATATTAGCTGGGGTTTGCCCCAGGTGCTGCCAACAGCAGGTGCACATGTTAGGGAGCCAGAGGATGCATGAGTCTCTCCTCAGGGGCCTGAAGACACATGCCTGGCAGTCATAGGTGCACTGGAAATAGTTAAAGATTTGGGTCTGAATAAACTCATCCAAAGAGTATAAATGGAGATGAGAAAAGACCCCCAGGCTGAGATCTGAGCTGGCCAATACTGAGATGGCAAGCAAAGGGGCAGGTACCAATGAAGGGACAGAAGAGGCCTGGGAGGTAGGAGGAAAACCAAGAGGGAAGAACGCATTTCAAGAATGCGGAGCGGTCAACGTTCATCTGTCCTGTCTCCCTGCAAGGAGGACTGCTGGTGAATAAATTCCTTCCGTGATGTAAAGTCTCCTGGAATTAGTGTTTTTGAGAGAAATCCAACCCTTAAGCAAGAGTTCGGTATTATTAACGCAGTATTCCAGGGAGGGTTTTCCTTGCCATGCCTTTGGGTCTCAGTGATGTCAATTTATAACCTTTCTGAGGTTAACCTGTTGGAGGTAGAGCCAGGAGGCTGAAGACTATTGTCAGGGAGGAGATCAAGGAACCGTGTTATAAGCATTTAAAAATTAAACTCAGCCTGTGATATGGCTGTGTTTCAGGATGGAAGGCAACATCATTCTGTAGCGCCACACTGCTTCTGCGAGGACACCTGCCATTGTCTCAAGCTACCTGTTAGGTAGGGATCTAACAAGCCAAACATCTGCTCCTCCAACATAACTGCTAACACTACCAACAGGACATTCTGAAAATCGTGTCAAATGTAATTGTAAGTGTTTCTACAGGGATCTAAGTGCAGATTTAACTCATTTAACCCCTTAGTGAATGGCAGGACTAAGTCAGGGGATGCTAGACTAGGGACTCTGAGGCCCTTCCAACCTGAGGAGTCTGATCCTAGGACAAATTCTTCATTAAAATTACTGAGTGATAATGGGATAAGCATTCATAAATGCAGCTGAGGCACAGGATTTCCTATTCAGCAGAGGCAGGTTTTGCTATATCATCGAAATGGCATGAGCATGGCTGCCAGCCAACGCATGGACAGGCCTCCTTTTTGTGAGCTAATCATCTATGCAGCCTTTCCCTAAAAGTACCCATGAGATGAGGATCAAATCCTTTGGTGTGGCATGCAAGCCCCACCTCAGTCTGGCCCCAACCTGCCTCTGTTGTATGCTGTTGCTGTAGCCTCCTCCCATCCTCATCCTCATCCTCATCCTCATCCTCATATTCACTGCTGGACATGCCTCCCGTCATGCTCTCTGCCTGCCCATCATCCAGCCCCTGGCACAGGACATCCCTGCCTGCCTGCCTACTGACCACCTGCCTCCATTTCAACAGGACTTCCAGTTCCTGGCCTCTTCTCCAGCCTCTGCTTTGTTCAGTCTTCCAAGCCCAGCTGACATAAGATGACTCGTTTCACAAAAAGCTGCTATTGTCCGTCACGTCTCCCTGCAGCCTGAACATACTGTGCTTCTCCCTCCAGTTCCTTAGCCTCTCATGTGGACAGCTCCTCTCTGCTCTTCCAACAAGCCTCCCAAGTTCTTCCCCTTCCGGAAGTTCTTCAGCCCTTGGTAAGCTCATCTTTCCACTTACTCTTTAACTTCCACATGGCCTGTATCCCATGCTGTCTAGTGATAACTTCTGTATTTCCTGCTCCTATTGCATGATACCTGCTAGGGATCTAATTGTGTCCCCTTCAATTCGTATGTTGGAGCTCTAGCTCCAAAGTGACTATATTTGGAGACAGGAATTTAGCAGGTAATTAAGCTTAAATGAGATCTTAAGGATGGGGTTTTAACCTGATGGGATTGGTGGCCTTATAAGAGGAAGATCTCTCTGTCTCTCTCTGTTTCTTCCTCTCCCTCTCCCTCTCTCCCCCCCTCCCGCACCCCTGAGGAAAGGCCATGTGAGTACACAGTGAGAAGGTGACCATCTGCAAGCCAGAAAGAGAGCCCTTACCAGAACCCAGCAACGCGGGCACCCTGATCTCAGACTTCCAACTACCACTGCAAAAGACAGAAAGGAGAGAATATGGTAGAATGTGGCTCTCCCTAGACAGTTGTCAGAAAGCTCAGTTGGTTCTCAGTTTTGGGGGATTAGGAAAAATTCTGCCAGAGGCAGAGGGTTGAACCAGATAACCTCTCAGGATTCCTTCTCTCCTGATGATGCTGGAAAGACATTTCTCATGGTCTTGAACCACCAGATAAATTGTTGCTATTTAAGCCACCCACTCTATGGTGTTGTGCTATGGCAGCTGGAGCTAAGACAATATCTATTGTCATTTCTCTTATCTGCCCAATAAACTCTGTGCTCCTAGACCAAATCTGTGGGTTTTTAAAAAATTTGTTTAACATGCATACAGAAAGATACTCATATTCTGAGTATATAGCTTGCTGAATGTTTACAAACTGAACACACCTATGTGACCAGTGCCCAGACCAAGGAACAGCACATCACCAGCGCCTCGATGCCCCTGCCATGTCCCCTTTTAGCCTCCTCCAGCCACAAGGGCAACTACTACTCTGGCTCCCAAGAATAGATGAGTTTTGCCTAGTTTTGCACTTTATGTAAATGGAATCATAAGGTATGAACTTGTTTGTGTCTGGCTTCTTTTGTCCAGCTTTCCATTTATGAAATTCATCCATATGCTTGTGTGTGGCTATAGGTTATTCATTCTCATAGCTGTACAGTAGTCTACTGTGGAAATATACCACGATCTAGTTATTTACTCTACTGCTGATCTGCATTTGGGTAGTTTACAGTTTTAGCCATTACAAATAGTGTTGCTATAAATATTCTAGCATGGGTCTTTTGGTAAACATTTGTATGTGCTTCTGTAGGGCCTATGCCTAGCAGTGGGATTGCCAGGTAACAGGGCATACATATTCTCAGCTTTAGTGGATACTGCCAAACACTTTTCCAAAGCAATCAAACTACTTTTACTAACCATGTGTGAGAAGAGCTATTTCTTTTTCTCTTTTAAGCCTCTGGCATAGGGAGGAGTGAATATAAGATATTCAAGAAATGTCTGCTGAATGAGTAGAACAAGGATTTTCTTGGTGTTCAGGTATCAGTGGACCCAAGGATCCATGTGTGAATGAAATAGGTGGGGTTAATCTGACCTTAGTGTCCTTGGTAATCAGAATGTTCAGAAATTCTCCGTAGATGATGAAAAAAAGTTTTTTATTTTGAGTCCTGCTTGTGGAGGTTGTGGCCCGATCACTACCTTCCTGGTATCTCAGTGGAAATTCATTTGGAGGAGGCCCTTGGCATTGTCAGCATGCAGAGCCCTGGCTCTGTCATCTCATCAGATATTTCTGCACAAGAAGCCAGAAAGTTGGAAGTTAGAGGCAAACAAGAGTCAATGATGCAGCTTTGGAAGCTGTGGTCAGAGGAAGATGGATCAAGGAGAGCTGTAAAGAACTTCTACTCTGTCAGAGGGCCACTTTGGGAGAAGGGGAGGAATGGCAGACAGGGAGAAGGCCTGTGGCCTCCACCAACTCTTACCACTTGCACACGCTGTATCTTTGATTCGCGCCTCAGCAAAGCCCCTGGAATTCAGAAGCCCTGGAATTCAGAGGCGTGATGATGCCACTGGGAACTCCTAGTGATTTAAAAAGAAATCAGTTCCATCAAAGAATATTGAAGTTCTTGCAAGGAACCCCAGGGAATTTCTGATTCCATCATTCCTCATAGAAGGAAGCTCCCAGCATCTTCCCACTCTACTTCTCTGGATACTTACCAGGTTCAATGCTCCTTTTAAAATGTGGAGGCCAGAAGAAGGGGCTTGAAGTGCTGATGGGTCTAACACTTTCTTAGATAGGGATGTTAAAATTTTATTAATACATTAAGATTTTAATTTGCTCTTTTTTTAGAAATTATATTACATTGTTAATTCATGTTAAGTTTGTGGTGAGTTGATAAACTCGCCCACGCCCACATGTTTTCATTGAAAACCACTGTTCTTCCCTGTTAGCACCTGTGCAATGGTCACTGTTTTGTTTAACTTAATTGCAATACTTTTCGTTTCTTTGTTTAATTTCGTCTTGCAGATTTTGACCTGGGGCCTTAATCTGACCTTCAAGGTAAAGCAGCAAGTCCTGTTACTTTCTCCTCTTAACTTCTCAAGTCCTCCTACTTCTTGGCAATGCTGTCTTTACCTGCTCCCTCACCTGGAAGACTCTCTTCTCCCTCTCCACAGCCCCATCCCAGCCTTAGCCTAGGTAATTCCTACCTTTCCTTGTTCTGGAAGAACTTCCCCTTCTATATCCCTGCAGCCAAGAACTGTGATCCTTGGGAAGGTAGGTGAGCTGAAATCCAGGATATGTCATCATAGACTCTTGGTGGACCCCCAGCAGGTGAGGAGAACTTCCTGGGCATCAGCATAGCTGGGGAGACAAGGTGGCCCCCCTGCTCTCCTTCCCATCCCCAGATGTACCAGTAGAATAGGAAGAAAAGAGTTTGGCACTTGAGGTGCATGCCTAAAGGGCTGCTCATGCTGAGCCTGTGCTTCCTCTGGTGAGACAGTGCTATGGAGAATAAAATGCTGGCTGTCATATTGAAGGGGCTTTGAAGAACAGCACTATGAATATGGAGAAAGCCCTCATACTGCTTACAATCCAGCTGAAGAGATCATCAAAGTAGGGTTTCTCTTGGGAAGTAGTGGGAGTACATAATTCGAAAATACCCTTCCCTCCTTCCCTCCCTCCCTCTCCTCCTCCCTTCCTTCCTTTCCTTCCCCCTCCTCCTCCCTTCCTTCCTTTCCTTCCCCCTTCCTTTCCTTCCCCCTTCCTTTCCTTCCTCTCTCCTTTCCTTCCTCTCTCCTTTCCTTCCATATTTATTGAGAACTCAGTAAGAGTCCTGTACTTTGCTAAACCCTAGGAACACAGCAGTGAATGAGACAGTCATGACACAAGCCCTTGTGGGCTGACGGTCTAAAGTGAGAATCAGAAATCAAACAAGTTGCTTGATGAATTATGTAAAGACAGTTGTGATAAGGAACTGAAAGAGATGTATAGGGTGCAATAAGAGCATAGAGCTGGGAGCCTTGACCTAGTCTGGAAATGCTAGGGAAATCTTCTTGGAGAAAGGGATATCAAAGCTGAGTTCTGAAGGATAAGCAGTTCCTGTTGTGCTGTTTTACTACCTGATTTTGATAAGGTAAGCTTTTATTGAAAGGCCAAAAGTAAACATTTGAGAGCCTCTTATCCAGTCCAGCACATCCATTCTATAAATTCAAAGGTTGACTTGGGTAAGACAGACATCGTTAGTTGATAGGCCTGGGACTGACTCTGGTTTCTGTGTAGTAACCATTCCCTAAGTGTTATCTCCAATGATAGTAATCATACTATTAGTGATAATCTTACTATTATTAAAATGAAAGAGACCAGGCATGGTGGCTCATGCCTGTAATCCCAACACTTTGGGAGGCCGAGGCAGGCAGATCACCTGAGGTCAGGAGTTCGAGACCAGCCTGGCCAACATGGCGAAACCCTATCTCTACTAAAAAAATAAAAATAAAAAAAAATTAGCTAGGCTTGGTGGCAGGTGCCTGTAATCCCAGCTACTGAGGCCGAGACAGGAGAATTGCTTGAACCTGGGAGGTGGAGGTTTCAGTGAGCCAAGATTGTGCCACTGCACTTCAACCTGGGTGACAGAGCTAATCTGTCTGTCCTTCCTTCCTTCCTTCCTTCCTTCCTTCCTTCCTTCCTTCCTTCCTTCCTTCCTTCCTTCCTTCCTTCCTTCCTTCCTTCCTTCCTTCCTTCTACAAAAAGACCATTTTGTGGAGTAGAAACTGAAGCGTAGATATTGTTTGGGACAAGGCTCGGTGGCCTCACTATGGAAGCACACAGGGAGGAATAGTGAGACCGTGGATAGGGAGGGGTGAGGAGGGCGCATGGGGTCTTTGTTGCTCAGGATGTTTTGGCTTTTTGGGCTGTCAAGTGGACGGAGGACTTTGAAACACAATCTCAATGTAATTCAATCCAAGATTCTAAGCCCTCATTTAATAATGGGGAAAAGAATGGGGTTCAAGACTGGGCTAGAAGAGAGTTACAGGGAATGGGTGTCCCCACAGTGTCAGACTAAGAATGAGAGCTTCCCATCAACAGTGGGTGCCTCAGTTTTGGAAGGCTGTAGCCAAGACTGGATGCCTAGCAGTTCCCACTATGAGTGCGATGCTGGGTCAGTTCCCCTCATTGGAAGACTCTAAGATTCCCTGAGAACCTGATGTTCTAACACGAGTCTTCTAGGAGGTGAGAGTGTGGAATGAGAAATGAATAAACAAGAAATGGAATGAGGAATGGACTTTGAGAGTGGCGTGGCTATAAACTAAAGGAGTGAGCTGTTGGGGAAGTGGATTCCAGAGACAAATAGATTGACCCAGAGAAGAGATATTGGTCTTGGGATTGAAAACAGAAGTGGGAGAATATGGTAGAATGTGGCTCTCCCTAGACAATTGTCAGAAAGCTCAGTTGGTTCTCAGTCTTGGGGGATTAGGAGCAATTCTGCCTGAGGCAGGGGGTTGAACCAGATGACCTCTCAGGATTCCTTCTCTCCTCATGATGCTGGGACGACATTTCTCATTGTTTTGACAGTCCTAAAATGTCTTTTCTTAATGGGGAATTTATCTGCTGGATTCAATTTAACTGTTGCATTTGTATTTTGTACATGCACCTGCCCTGGGGCAATGGTTACATTTTAAATAAATCAAATAAATCAATAAATATGATATGCCTCACTTTAATCATTACATAATGCAAAAAATTATGATAATGCCACATTAAGTTGCAAATTAAGACGTGCAAAAGTAAGAAAATGTGGAAATGAATGTTCTCCCAGCAACATTAACTCCTCTGCCTTGTGATGTGGCATAATAAAGTCTATATTTATATCTGCCTACCTAGCAGTCTCTCATTCAGCACGGGCCAATGTGGGAGATTATTGCCAATTTAACCTTAACTTTTGTGTCTGATGGTTTGTTGTAAATGTGCTGTCTTAAATGAAGCATTAGCCTGGCTCCTGCAAGGAAGAGAGAAGCGTGCAATGGTGGGTTCCCAGGTTTTGAGCGACATTGCCTGGGCTTGGAACCTCAGTTCTGTCTGAGTGTCTATGGAACCTGCCCATTAGCTCAGTTCTCTGCACCTCCTGTTTTCTCAACTGTCTGCAGCATCCGGATCTTAGATTCCCACCATCCTCCACACCAGCTTCAACCAGGTTACTCCCATTATTGTTTTATTGTGGTTCATTTATTATATCATTTTGAGAAAAAGCGTTCTGCTGCTTAAAATAATTATTCAAGCACAGCTCTAGTCCTAATATTTCAGATGAGGAAAATCAAGGAGGTGAAGTAACTGGGCCAGGGTCGCAGCTGGGAACTCTCAGGGAGACCTCCACCTCAGGCTATGACTCCCATGCAGGCCCGTCACTTTCCACTGCTCTTGTTCTTGCCCCCACCTAAAAACTGCCTTCTGAACAGTGCATGGCTCCTGGTTAGCATCTACTGCGGAAGGGCAGACTGGCCATGTGCATGTGAGACAGAAAAGGTTCTCTTTTTTTTTTTTTTTTTTTGAGACGGAGTCTCACTCTGTCACCTGGGCTGGAGTGTAGTGACCAGATCTCAGCTCACTGCAAGCTCCGCCTCTCGGGTTTATGCCATTCTCCTGCCTCAGCCTCCCAAGTAGCTGGGACTACAGGCGCCCGCCACCTCGCCTGGCTAGTTTTTTGTATTTTTTAGTAGAGACGGGGTTTCACTGTGTTAGCCAGGATGGTCTCGATCTCCTGACCTCGTGATCCCCCCGCCTCGGCCTCCCAAAGTGCTGGGATTACAGGCTTGAATCACTGCGCCCGGCCAGACAGAAGAGGTTCTCAGAGCAGCAAGGGCTGATAGGAAAATCATAGGTGTTGGAGTTAGGTGGTTGCAGATTGCAGCTCCACTGTCATGTGATCTTGGACCATTTAAAGAAACCTCAGTTTGTTCTGTAAAGTGATGGAAGAGAGTCCAACCTTTTAGGATTCAATGAAATAATGTGTATTAAATACCCATCAGAGTGCCAGCCTCTTTGTATGCACTAAAGAAATGTAAGCTGAGTTTTTCTTTTTTAATGCTCTCATTTAAAGTATGAGTATCTTTCCCCAATTTCCCTTGAGCCACCTGAAATTCCATCAGTAATGATACATTTAAATAGGTCAATCATCTTTCTCTCCCCATTAAATAACCTTACCACTCTTTTGACTTGCAGAGACCTTTAAAAGATATTGACACTTTGAGCTCTCAACACCTCAAATGGCTCCTCACTGCTTATGGGATTAATTAAAATACTTTACTCTGCAGTATGTCAACATGCCAGATAGACAGGGCAACTCCTTACTCTCCGAACATCTTTTTGGCTTTTGCATCTCTATGCCTTTTCTCTTACTGCTTCTTCCTCCTGGAACACCCTCTCTAGTCTCCTTTCTCTCTTGTACTCCCTTCCACACTGCTGTCTCTCTACTGATCAACATTAAATCTCCCCTTCAGGGCCAAATTCAAATCGCAGATCCTCCTCTATAAATCTGTCCAGATTTCCCCAGACTCACGTGCCATCTTCCAGTTTCCTGTCCCAAGAGCTGTATTGCTACACAAATGACTATTGCTTTACTTTCCCATATTGATTGGTGTGTCCCTTCCACTAGGTCTATGAGGACAGGGATCAGATCTGAACACACGACTGTTTGAGGATAGGAATCAGATCTTCTCAGCTTTATCACCCTTGCAGTAATGATGAGCACAGAGACTTCCATGCTGGGCAAATACCGAATTGAATCAAAATTTAAATGTTATCAGCTCTATGCTTATTCTCACATGATAGGAGAGGTAGAAGCAGGAGAATTTCACTGGGTCCTAGGGGAAGGGTGTTGGGTAGGATGATCTGGAGGAGCTATAAAGGCCAAATTGAATGTTGAAAGTCCAAACTATTGGGCACCACAATCCTGCCAAGGGTGGGATCTGCAGAAATGGAACTAAGAACCTCACCAAAATCAACCAGGGCCCAAGAGAAAAGTATGATGGTTGTGTTGTTTACAGCTTCATTATTTCTCTGCAATCTTTTGGAAGCTCATCAGTATAATTATCCCAGCCTCTCACCAGGGCCTGGAGTTTTCAAGTCCCGGGGATGGCATTATTTGGGCTCAAACTGGGGGAAATGAAATTTGTTTTTCCTGTTGTTTTACTCAAACTACTGAATGGGGTTCATAATCACACTTGAGCTGCACCCCAAGGAGCCTCGTGTTTTATAGGCCCCACTTCCTGGAAGGAGGAGGGGTAGGTACAGGATTGGGATGGTGACTTCCTGCTTCCTGTAAGCACCATACAAGGGATATAAAGCTCCACAGCAAAGCCAAGACATGAGGCTTCTGTGGGCAGGGTTCTGTGCCAGGTACCAAAGGTGACACCAAAGAAATAGAAGACATACTTCCTGTTTGTTGGGAACTTATGCCGAACCAGGTCCTGTCTTAGCTAATTAGCCCCATATCAAGAATTTATTGAGCACCAGTTGCATGCATGAAATTGTGCTAGAAGAATCTAGTTGTGATGAAACTATGCAATTGGTATTTGGTCTCCAGGGTTAACCCTCCTGTCCTTGTGGGCTGTCTTCTCCCTTTCACCTATTCCCAGGTGCCCAGAAGGGCTTTAGTTACATGTAATCCAAGTCAGCAGGCCATCCCTTGGCATGTGAGTGTGTGTGTGAATTGCTGGGTTCCCCTTTCCACATCATTTGCAGGTTCAAACAGACCTTCTTTGGAAGTGACCACAACTATAGAACCCCAATTGTGGGTCACTCACTATGCCAGGATTTTCGTCCTCAAATTATGAAATATTTCAAATGTACAGAAAAGTGCAGAGGGTATAAACTCTACCTACCCAGAATGAACATGTGCTAGTATTTGGTCATACTGGTTTTAGATCTTTCTTAAAAAAAAAAAAAGAAACCAGAACCTCACATGTATACTTAAATTCTTCCTAGAACCCTCCCTGATACATTACCTCATTTAACTTTATAATGGCCCATTTGCTTTAATTGTTTTCTTTTGATAAAGAGTGAAGTTGAGCATCAGCAAAGGTAAACAAGGCTGAATACATAGATCTTATAAGTGGGAGAGTAAGCATCAGACTTAGCCCTCGCTCACCTCTGAAGTCCACATCCTTTCAACCTGCCCGCTACTCTAAATTTTTTTCCTAAGAAGGAAGAAAGATTATATTCTTTGGTTAAAGGATTTTAGAAAACAGCTAGCAGACAAATAATCCTGTCGTTGCAGCAGAGAGAAGGGGTCTCCCCCTCAGAAACTGCACTGCTCCCCATCCACCCTCCCCTTTCTCAAAGCCCCTTGCAAAACCCCAACCATTGGTAAGTTAAAATCACAGACAGCCCAAGCATATGTACATATTAGATCTTCTCTCTTTCCTTTAGGGAATTTAAAGGAGGAAATTTAAATCACCTGACGGACAAAAGCGAAAGCTGTGGGTTGGTTTCCATTGCGATTCTTGTCAGTGGATGGTCACTCATACCAGCTGCATCCACCAAGCTGATGTGAAGGAGTTGGAGTCAGCACTTGCTAATTTTGAAGCTGTGTAAATGAGCCACTGTATTAAGGGAAGATGTCTTCTGCTGTAAAGAATAGGAAATATGACTCATGGTGGCATAAACAGCACTCCTTTAGTCATCTCCAGTCATGTAAGGCCAAGAGGTGAAGGATTCTGAGAGGAGGTTCAGGTATACGTTGTCCAGGGCTGGTTCTGAGCCCAGCACTGTCATCAAGGACATAGGCTCCTGCCTCCGTTCAGTGACACCATCCTTGAGATATTTTGGTCCTCATATTTTTTGCCTCATAGTCCCAAACTGGATGCAGCAGCTCCAGGCATTGTAGCAACGATGTTGGTTAAGGGGTACAAAATTTCAGTTAGACAGGAGGAATATGTTTTTGAGATCTATGGCATAGAATGGTGACTATAGTTAATAATACTGTGATGTATATTTGAAAATTGCTAAGAGATTTTAAATGTTCATACCATGCACAAACAGAAGTATGTGAGGTAATAGGTATTTTAATTACCTTGATTTAATCATTCCATAATGTGTATATACACACACACACACACACACATTATGCATACATTATGGAATGATTTTGCTCCATAAATATAGACAATTATTTCTCAATTAAAATGCATATTCCTGGGCTAGGCATGGTGATTCATGCCTGTAATTCCAGTACTTTGAGAGGCTGAGACGGGAGGATCACTTGAGGCTTGGAGTTTGAGACCAGCCTGGCCAACATGGCAAAACCCTGTCTCTACTGAAAATATAAAAATGCTGGGTGTGGTGGCGCACGCCTGTAATCCCAGCTACTTGGGAGGTTGAGGCACAAGAATTGCTTGAACCCAGGCGCTGAAGGTAGCAGTGAGCTGAGGTCATGCCACTGTACTCCAGCCTGGGTGACAGAGGGAGACTCTGTCTCCAAAATAAAATAAAACAAAAATGCAGATTCCTGGATAGCACTTACTAAGTCAGGATCTCAGGGAACAGAGCCTAGGAACGAATGGTTTACCAATACCCTCCTCCCCTTAGGTGGTTCAGATGAAGCCATCTTCACACTGGGGCTGGGAGCTACTGGTGCAGGATTAGCAGAGTATGGTGGAGAGAACAGTGAGGGCCGGTGAGGAGACCAGATCTCAGCTCTGGCTGTGGTCTGCAGTCACTGGTCACTCTGCTTCGTGGTGCCTGCTGACCACCTCAGATCACAGAGATGTGTGTCCTTCCACCCTGCCTCCCTAGTTTTATCTCCATAGTGCTTTGTTCACTGGCCCTGCCTCTTTTCCACATCTCTACCTTCTTTCCTTAGATCATGATATCCATCCATCCACCCACCCATCCGTCCATCCAAAACTGCTTACTGAAGGCTGACAACTTTCTCTCTTGCCTTTACCATCCTTTCTTTGTCTCTCTGCTTATTTAAATCCTGCCTGGCTCCTTTTTGAAGCTTTTTAAATGGTCATTGTCCCACCCACCCCCAACCCCGTCCTCTGATTCTTTCCCACTTTTATCTTGAACACGATAAAAGCATCATCTTTATTCCACGTTCAGCAACTTTTGATTGAGTATCTCTGCTGCTTAGGGAAAGTTCTAGATTCTGGGAACACAAACAGAAAGACATACATCACAGACCCTCAGAGCAGCTTCCAGTTCAGTCTTGGTTTGGTTTCTTTTAACAAAGATGTTTTAAAAAAATTATACCAGCCTGGGAAACATAGCAAGATCCTGTCTCTTAAAAAAAAATACATTGGCCAGGTGTGGTGGTGTGCACCTGTAGTCCCAGTTACTTAGAAACCTGAGGCAGGAGGATCACTTGAGCGCAGGAGTTTGGGGCTGTAGTGAGCCATGATTGCACCACTCCACTCCAGCCTAGGTGACAAAGTAAGACCCTGTCTTTAAAAAGAAAAAATAAAAGAAAATTATAAAAAGAGAAACTTTCTTTTTTTAAAAATTTATTTATTATTATTATTATTATACTTTAAGTTCTAGGGTACATGTGCATAACGTGCAGGTTTGTTACATATGTATACTTGTGCCATGTTGGTGTGCTGCACTCCCTGATGTAAAAAGAGAAACTTTCAACTTTTGGTTCTACATGTAAGGAGCTTAGAGGTTGCCACTATGTCCTAACAGCAAGTAAAAAGCTGAACAAACTGAAAAGCAATACACTGTTGTAGGAAATTTCCATAGTACACAGTGTATAAAGTGAAAAGCAAAAACAAAACTTTGTTCTCCTTCTCCCTTCTTGTATTTCCAAACTCCAGAGGTAACTGGGAATACCAGTGTCTTGTGTGTCTCTTCCAGAAATGTACCAAATCTTTGTATTTTTCTCTAATGGTTTTGTGTATGAGTCCCCTTCTTGCAGTTGGGTTGAAAGCACTGTGGGAAGGGGCCTCAGTTTTCTCCCATGTCCCTCCATATCACCCTTCACAGGCCTGGGTACACAGTGGGTGACCCATATTAATAGACTGGCATCAAATTCAGGGACTGAGAAAACTCTTTGGGGACCTTGTACAGATCTCGTAGCATTTCCTGTGTGAAGCTTCTTGCCCATCTAGAGGGTAAGCCTCTGAGGGCAGGCCACCAAGCCTGTGTTCAGACTCCTTCCAGGCCTGTGACTCTCTGGGTTGCCTCTCCCTAGGCCAGAGTTTTTGGACATTTTCTGGCTTACACAGGGGCCAACCTCTGAAGCAACAGCTTCCCCAACCAGCAGTTTACCTCATTCCACTTGTCTCATCTGAGGAGTATCATAGGCCAGGCTTCATCGCAGGTGTGATGCAGCTTGTAAGGCATGCGGGGGCCAGTGGATGTGGTATTTGGTGGAAGCCCAGGAGGGAAGGTTGAGCTGTCGGAATGAGAGAGATGGAGAGGGAGCAGGGGAGAGCAGGAGTATCAGAATGAGTGATGTGCAATGTTCAGGGGTCAGCGCATTACAAAATGATTCTCGTTAATTATTCAGAGCCCGCCATCTATTGTATGGCAGGTGTGGACAGCTAGGATGGGATGCTTGCCTTTCTCTCTGAGCCACTGAAAGAGGGAAGGGTGGGGTCGCCTTGGATCTGTCTTAGGAGGGTGAGTCTGGGGGTGACTTCAGTGTGGGAGTTCCTGGAAGGGTAGAACCAGCTAAGCAAGCCTCCCCACCTTTGAGATTTCTGGCATTCTATGCTGGTGGAACTGACACTTGGGTTCTGTACTAGGTAGAAGACAGAGAGAAAAATCCCTCCCCAAGAATACAACTTAAAACAAAATCATGTGCAGGCAGGCTAAAGCTATCTGCTGAAGCAGAGTAAATAGAAGTAAATAGAGCTGAGAAAGAGAAAATTCCTCTCTGGCTCTTCCCTTTTTCTGAAATATCTCTCTCCCCCAAGTCAAGTCTAACTGTCTCTGTGTGTCCAGCACTAGCCGGCCTACCTGGCAAGTGTTCTGTCCCCAGCTGGAGCACTGGAGGGCTGCACAGCTTGTCCTTGGGTTCTGCACAGTCCTTTGGCCTCTCCTTGTTCATGACAGCACGTCTCACCTGCCCAGTTCAAGGAAGAGGCCTCCCTAACACCGAGTCAGGCACATTAGTAGCTGGAAAAGTATTTTCTTTTTCTTGGGTTGAACTAGACTGTTGTCAGAGAAGGGCCAGAGAAGAAGGTGTTGAGGAGAGGCAGGGTATGATGACTCACGCCTGTAATCTCAGCACTTTGGGAGGCTGAGGCAGGAGGATTGCTTGAGGTCAGGAGTTCAAGACCAGCCTGGCCAACACGGTGAAACTCTGCCTGTACTAAAAATACAAAAATTAGTGGGGTATGGTGGTACATACCTGTGTTCCTAGCTACTCAGGAGGCTGAGGCAGGAGAATTGCTTGAACCCAGGAGGCAGAGGTGGCAGTGAGCCGAGATCGCACCACTGCACTCCAGCCTGGGCCACAGGGTAAGACTTTGTCTCAAAAAAAAAAAAAGTGTTGAGGAGAAAATAAAACAAAAAGATCTTAGTAGAAAGAACAGTCACAGAGCAGAGGCAGCATGGTGGTAGCTGGCTGAGTGGGGCTGGAATGAAATATTCTGGGCCTGCTGCTGGAGAGTGGGGCAACTTGGTCAAATTCATTAATCTTGCTGACCCTCAGCTTTCTCATCTGTAAAGTGGGGCTCTAACTAGTAGCTCCTGTGAGGACTCAAGGAGATAATGCTTATGAAGTGCCCAGCACAGGGCAGCATGTGGACGTGGTGGCTGTTCACGTGTGCCCTGCTTGAGTGACCCCCGAGTCCAGGTAATGGTCCTCCAAGGGAAGTGGTGGCAAGTCCTTTCCTCATGTAAAGGCCTTCCTTGGAGAAAATTCTGTCACGTGGTAAAGAAACGTTAGACATCAAGAGCTGGTGAAGTGACTGGGGGTGGAGGCCTTCCTGGTCCCCTCTGAGAGGGAGCCACCCGGACCAGCTGAGCCTGCAACCTCCTTTCCTTGGACCACTCTAATTCCATTCTCACCTGGGACTGAACTTGTTGCCCTTGGAAGGAATTTGAACATTGGGAAAAGCAAACAAACAAGGCATCCACCTAGAGAGGCACCTGGTGAGCAGACAGACCACTGGCTCCAGGCAACTGGGGACCTGCTTCTGGCCCTCGCTCTGGAGCTGACTGGCTGTGTGATCCTGAATGCCTTGCATTTCCTCTTGTGTCTTGGTATATTCATCTTTCAAATGAGAGAGGTGGATGAGTTCACACTTGCCAACTTTAACAGTCACATAGGTGGATGACTATTTGAAGATTCCATGGAACTGATGTGAAAAATCCACAATGTTCCTTGAAACCAGGGGCAGCAGCTGATGAGTGAGGCCGAATTTTATAGGTAGGAGGGGGGTCTATATTTACATATCTTGCAATTAGGAGGAGTCTGTATTTATATTGTGTGGTTTTGTTTTGTTTCTTCTTCAAATTGCACCTCCTCCCTGGATCCTTTACAAACTTCTAGGAAAAGAAAGGAAGGCCTCTCTCATGGTTCATCATCTCTCCAATGTACTTATTTGTGGCTGTGTGGATTATGCATATTTAATCTTGTCTAGTCATGCTTCCAGTGTTTCCAATTCAAATGCCTGAACAGTCTCTGCGCATTTATTCAAACCATGCCTTTGTGTTCCGTGTTGGAATAGAAGCCCATTGAGGACACAGCCTGTCTGCTATTGTATGGGGCCAATCTTAGGGTTCAGCAGCAAGCTGTGGAGCTTCCAAGTACATAAGGAACACCAATGGCAGATGCAGCCCCGTTCCAAGCAAAGGGTCTACAGATGTGTAGAAGCAAATCTCTTGCCAAGACCCTCCCCATCTGGATGTAACACTTTTACCGTGCTAGCACATTTATTTCACTAGATTTCAGTCCCCGTGTTGTGGGGATTTGGCTCTTTTGACCTGTGTATACCAGCACCTGTTGCAGTATCAGACACAGAATGGGTGCTTAACAAATGTTTGTTAGAGAATGAATAAGAGGATAGTCTTTGCAAATCAATGTACTCATACAGTGAGGAGGCAAAGTAGTAAGACTATCTGATATTTACTGAATGCTTAGGAACTGTCAGGAATTCTCTCTCTCTCTCTCCTCTGTGTGTGTGTGTGTGTGTGTGTGTGTGTGTGTATGCATGTACTTGAGAGACAGGGTCTTACTCTGTTACCCAGGCTGGAGTGCAGTGGCATGATCCTAGCTCATGCAACCTCCATCTCCTGGGCTCGAGGAATCCTTCTACCCTAGTAGCTAGAAATACCGGGGCATGTTACCATACCTGCCTAATTTTTAAAATTTTTCGTAGAGACAGGGTCTATATTAGGGTTCTCCAGAGGGACAGAACTACTAGAATAGATCTACATATGAAAGGGAGCTTATTAAGGGGTATTGACTCACATGATCACAAGATAAAGTCCCACAATAGGCCATCTGCAAGCTGAGGAGTAAGGAAGCCAGTCTGAGTCCTCAAACCTCAAAAGTAGGGAAGCCAACAGTGCAGTCTTCGGTCTGTGGCTGAAGGCCCGAGAGCCGCTGGCAAACCACTGGTGTGAGTCCAAAAGCTGAAGAAGTTGGAGTCTGATGTTCGAGGGCAAGATGCATCCAGCACGGGAGAAAGAGGAAGGCCGGGAGACCCAGCAAGTCTGCTCTTCCATCTTCCCCTGCCCGCTTTATTTCTAGCTGCACCGGCAGCTTATTAGATGGTGCGCACCCAGATTGAGGGTGTGTCTGCCTCTCCCAGTGCACTGACTCAAATGTTAATCTGCTTTGGCAACACCCTCACAGACACCCAGGAACAATACTTTGCATCCTTCAATCAGGCTGACACTCAATATTAACCATCACAAGGTCTCACTGTGTTTACCAGGCTGGTCTTGAAGTCCTGGCTTCAAGCAATCCTCCCACCTCGACCTCCCAAAGTGTTGGGACTACAGGCATGAGCCACCACACCCAGCCCTGAGTGTGTTTTTATGTATTAATTCCTTTAACTCTTACAATAATTCTATGAGGCAGATGCAATTATTATTCCCATTTTACTGATGAATTAGAGGCAGAGTAGTTCAGGAACTTGCCCAAGTCTATACAGCTAGTAAGTGATCAGAGTAAGAGTTGTGCTAAGGGCAGTCTGGCCCCTGAGTCTGCGTGCTTAATCATCATGCCAACTGGATATGAGGATGTGTTTCACCTTCAGCAAGATCTGAAAGCAGGGAGATGTTATAAGTGAACACAGGGTGTCCAGTGGCTTAAATATAATTCTGAGGCCACAGAAATGCTGGAACAGACTCCTGTATCTTTTGCCAACTGGGGTATCAATTGCTGTCTGGTGTCCAGAGACCTCGTTTGTTCACAGCTACACATGAGCTCTGATGTCTTTGGGCTGCTTGGCTGGTATTTTCAGCGATGGCAATAGTTCATGGTTTTATCCCCTTCCTTCTGGCTTGTTCTCTGGTGGATTCCCAGAGCCTCCCCATTTCCAAACTTCCTTCTCGGAGGTTTGGCATCTCTGGTGGGAGCTCTGCCACAGACTGTTGCGCATGCCTCCATCCAGCCGGATACCAGCCTTTCCCGTTCTCTGTGCCATATCTTGGGTTATGCTCTGAGGGTGCCACAGGGATGCCCAAGGCATGGTTTTGGCACCTAACAGATTTCTGATTTGCTTCAAAAGAGGAGAAATGAATTATATAAGAGCATAAAATCAAGTGTCATGTGATACAGTTCCTGTTAAGTGTGAGAAGAAATTCAGAGACAAGAAGGTGACATCAGGCCAGTGGGAGGAGATGTGCGAGCCTGTCCCAGAGATTCCACCCACTTGCTGTGTGACCTTGGCCACTTACTTCCCCTCTCTGTGTTTAAATTCCCTCATCAGTAAAATAAGGGGGTTAATCTAAACTCGAATGTTGCCTTCAACTCTAAAATTTAGTAATTGTAAGACCTCCTGGGATGAAGAAGCACGTACGATTTGCCTCCAGATGAGGAAGTCTTTGAATGGGGGAACAAAAGAGTTGGTAAATACTTTCTGGAAGTTCCCATTCAGCACCCCCAGGACTGCCCATTGGCCCCATCTCCACATCACCATCACTACCTCTTTGTTCCACACCATCTCACCAGGTTGGCCTCACTGCTTTTTCCCTCCCTCCATCCCTCTTCCAAGCCTAGATTGTTCCAGTATTTGTAATTGGTTCTCTGCATCCCTTAGACATCACCGAGTCGATCTCAGCCAATTTTCCTCCCTTTTGATGCATCTCTTTCATCCCTCTGCTATTGGCCCTTCCTCCCCCACCATCACTGCTTTCCCTTCCCAGAACCTTGACTCCAGCTCATCCATCTTTCCGGAGTGCGGCTGGTCCTGGCATTCCCCTTCCAGTGCATTCGGGGGACAGGTGCTGTCGGGATGCACACATGGAGAGAATGAGATGCTTCCCCCATCCCTGGGCACAGGGAGGATAATGATCCTGAGCGCTTCCCTCCCAGGGCATGATGAGAATCAGTGAGTTAATGCCCATAAAGTATTATAATGACTCCATGGAGTCATCTGATGGAGCGATGAGGAACTGGGCATCTGGCTCTAATTTACTTAGAGCTGGAGAATTCAGGCAGAAGCGGCAGCCGCATTTTTTTTTCTTTTTGTACCAACAACTCACCCCAATGCAGAGCAGAATTTCTCAGCACAAACTGACACCACCTAGTGAGATTTAAAGACACCAAATTCTCAATTCATGAGACCTGTGTCTAGAAGATTCATTACAGATATCCTGTTGTCCCCACACCCCACCCTTTCCCCTTTGATTGATTGGAAACAGGTTCTGAGCCCTTAAGTGTCATAATTCAATTGCCCAGCTGGTTGGTGGGTCTGGGAGGAGAAACTTTATCTCCTAATTCCAACCATGTGCTGTGTTCTTCCCGCCCTCCCTCTGTCCCTTCTTTTTTGCCATGTGTATTTATTGGGGTACCTCCTTTGGTGTGACCTCAAGCTGGATATGACACCAAGTTCCTCTTTTGGGTGTCTAGACGGCAGGAGAAGAAACTGCCAACCTGGAACTCAGAGCCAGGTGTTTCCATAAATAGCCTGTGGAATCCTTGCTTTCACTGCACCCACCAGCCGTCTCTCCACCCGCCTCCTTCCAGCTTCTGAGCTTGCTTCATGCTGCTCTTACCTCTGCATCTTTGCCCATGTGGTTCTTCCTTCCACAAATCTCTTCCTCCTGCTCATCCATGGAGATACAACCTTCTCCTTAAAAAATAAAAAACAAAAAACCAAAAAAAAAAACCCGTCAACGCACACCCCAGCGTCACCATACTCACGAAGCACCTTGTCATCCCGAATCCTGCAGACATCCGACCATCACAGCCAGCCATTCCTCTGTCCACCCCTAGACTCCTTTGTCTCGCTGTGTCCAGGCTGGTGTTGCAGGTAGACATGTTGTTTTCACAGGGTGGACTTGATGGGGAAAGCCATACCCTTTGCATAACGTACTTAGCACCACAAGGCTGGCAGCAAACCTCTTTGCTCTGCCTTTCTTCCTGGCTCATTAGAGCCTGTTCCCACCTTTGCCACTGTCTTTCCAGCCATCTCTTCCCCCACAGGAACTCCAGCCTCTGGCCATGTTATTTCTATCCTACTTGTAACCCCTTATGATAACAAATGGCCACTCTTTGTAACAGAATAAAATCCAACCATAGCTCTGACCCAGCTCAGTGTCTACCTCACCTGGAATGCAGCCCCTTCAACAGTGAAGGTAATGTTATAAATACTGACTATCTTGGTCCCCACAGATCTCTTTCCTGTCACACCTCCTCTGAGCCCTCTAGCTTTGCTCCTTTGAAAACCCATAAGCCTTATTTCTGTCTTTGGAGTATAATCACCTTGAAAGTAGAGACTGTGATTATAATAGCATCTCGGTAAACCCCAATAAATATGTATTGGTTGATTGATTTACTGACATTACTGGGTCCAAATCTGGTTTCTGGACTTTGGTGCTGTGTTTATTGCCATCTGTCAGGCAAGTGAGGTCACAGGTTTTTTCTAGTCCAGGCTGAGGTGAAAAGGTCATAGAGTTCAATTACTAGAAGAAAAAAGTGGGCTGGGCGTGGTGGCTCATGCCTGTAATCTCAGCGCTTTGGGAGGCTGAGGCAAGTGGATCACCTGAGGCCAGGAGTTTGAGGTCAGTCTGGCCAACAAGACAAAACCCCATCTCTCTTTAAAATACAAAAATTAGCTGGGCGTGGTGGTGCATGTCTGTAGTCCCAGCTATTTGAGAGGCTGAGGCCTGAGAATCGCTTGAGCCTGTGAGATGGAGGTTGCAGTGAGTTGAGATCATGGCACTGCACTCCAGCCTGGGCAACAGACTATCTCAAAAAAAAAAAAAAAAAAAAAAAAAAAGGTTCGGCAGACTGTGTGGCCAGACTTGAGTTATCCTTCGTAGCAAACACTTTAATTTTGATCCTGCTGTAACTCTGTTATAAGGCATGGCCATTTGTTAATGTAAGTGAAATTTGTGCTTCCTGGGACTCTCATTCTGCTAAAATATTGAACACACTTGTAAACCTAAGCACCTTCTCTCTCTTGCTGGAAGGCAGTAATGACTGTAAGACAAAACAGCTACTTTCAGTTCAAATGCATAACTGTTTTTCATTGATCACAGAAATAAAAACACAACCCTAATGAATGAGTTCATGAAGCATCCTCCCCACTTTATGGAATTTGTCTGAATTCTCTCCATCATTTGTCTGCCCTCTGCTCCCCTGCCCACTTCTGCATCCTCCCCATTCTGACCATAGGAAACACTTCCACAAGATTCTCACTGGCTTCAACATTCATTGCAGGGGGGAACAAGGTTTAGTCAGAAACATTGTACATGTACAACAGTGGAAATTAGGTGGGTCCTCAAAGACATTAGCTTGTAGCCAAGAAAGGCTTATGTGGAAAGGTCCCTTCTGAAAGATGGTTTGATTTCTTCAAGGTCAGGCTTACCACTGGATAAACTCCTGGCCACAATGAAAGTCCTCCTGCCACCCCTCACAGAGACTACGGATGGGCTGCCTTCTGCCTGGAGGGACAACTGCCTCCACTACCTTGCCACTGCCCGCCCTTCTTCTAGGGTCCTCCACTGGCCCCTTGATTGGGCAGGGAAGGCTGCGCCCACTCCCTTGGCTACATCCATCCTAGCCTGGGGAGAGGCAGCGGTCTGTTCCGGGGGGCCCCAAGCCACATCCAGCTTCCTGTCTCTTTTTCTTTTGTTAAAGCCAAATGAAACAATGTAATTAGCTTGTTACAATTAAAGTGACTCGACTGGATAAATTGTAATCACCCAGAATCAAGTCAGGCATCCCTGCAGGTCCCGGACATCGCAGCTGAGCTGCCTCATTTGCATAATTAAAATATACAAATGATAATGGATTTTGTACTCAATTTCCAGCGGCTGTGAATTTGAGAAACTCTGAAATTAGAATAACAGAGATGAAGCCCGCCTAGAGGTAATGGGGATGACAAGTTTTGACAGTAGGGGTGTTTATAACGCTAGTTTCTCGCTACAGAATAAATAAGTACAAAAAAGATTAGAGAGCGATATTAGTTAATAGTTCCATGGGCAGTGGGAAGTGGAGATAGACTATGATTACCTCTGTGAATTTACACTGTCTTTTCTTTTCTTTCTTTCTTCTTTTTTTTTTTCTGACAAGCTCTTGCCTAACCTTAGGGGATACCTTTTCCCTGATTATGAGAAATCGAGAATGAATTAAATGCATAAAAAGGGTTGTCACAGATCGACTCACCAAAGGAAAAGAAGAGAAATGAAATTAGTCTTGCCGCTCTTGCTTCCAGCTAGGGCTGCATTAAACAGAAAGTGTGCTGAGGCGGGCAGAGTGGCAAGAGAGGTGAGGAGGGGCTGTGACAGTCAGAGGAGGGAGGGGTTGGCATAGTCCAGGAGGGCAGACATCAGGGTTGCAGGCAGAACTGAACAACAGTGGAGCCAGAACACAATATTACTTGTGGAATGAGATTTGAGAGAGTATCGGATAGACCCCTTTACTCAAAATATATGCTGCAGAGGGGACCAAACATTTTGGTGGATACACACTTGTGTATAAGCACCATGTTCTCTGCCAATACACTGAACATCAAAATACAAATAAGGTTGTTCTTTTTATTTTTCCTATAAATTCAGTGAGGTTGGGGCTAGATCTGTCCACTTCATCTGGTATTCCCAAGACCTAGTACATACTAGGTCCTTAATAAGTATTTGTTGAATGAATAAATGAATGGATAGGAGAGATGGGGGACAATGTAACAATATTGGGAATGGATGGGAAAAGACCCTGGAGGCTCAAATAGTCTATATTCCCATTCTTGGAGCCAGCAGAGCCTGGGCACTGGAGTCCCCATTGGGAATGGGTGTAAGGTGTCAGAGTCCATCTTCCCTGGGCTAGCCTGCATGCCTTTTGTGGTCAGTATGTTGCAATGGAAGCTGGACAAAATCTCTCTGCCAGAAACAAAGTGAAAGCAGCAATTTGCAATCAGCCAGTGAGGACCAGGAACACTGCTGTCTGGGAAGGAAGTCCAGAACCCAGGCTCTGGGCCTCTCCCATTGATGGTCTCAGCACAGAAGCTGTCCAATGGGGTAAGGAAGAAAACTGCTTTTGGGGGAAATGGAGGTGACTCTGACTGATGTATCTTCTGATCTCACTGGAAAACATGTGCAGAGTGGGGCAATCAGGAAACTGACCAGCCAGCCAATCTACTTTATGGTCAGGGACTTGGGCAAGGAAATGCACCAAGGGAGCTAGGGGCAGGTGGTTGGAGTCTAATGCTGGGTGGAGAAGGAGGGATATGCAGGGAGTCAGGTTCTCTAGCCTGGGCTCTTGGGAACCATTCTACCTGGGAGCCTGTAAACAGAACAGCTTCCCCTGGCAATGGTATGAGCAAGCCGTCTGAGCTGGGAAAGAGACAGGAATGACCACTGTCAGTTTCCCAAAGGACTTTCTTCACACTGGCCTCCCAGCCAGAGAGTGAGTAGTAATCCAATTCATCTCTTTTGGGCCCTGGCTCTGAGGTAGGACTTGCCTAATCCCAGGTCCTGAGGAATGATGGGGTGAGACGTCATAATAAAAGTGAAGTTTCCTGGAGGAAGGCACCAATGCTCACAGGTCTGGAAATATACAGACTTCAGGACAGGGATGTGTGATTATAAATTTCAAGTTAATGATAGGAAAAAGCCAACCATGTCCTTGGCGGCTAGAACAGGCTGGGTGTAGGCCTTTGGATGTGCTTCAGGCCTGCTTTGGGCATCATTGTACTATGGGGATCAGAAATGCCACCATGGACCATCCATTGGTTCATCCAGTCTTGGCATCTATTCCTGAAAGAGGGAAGCTGATGGGGCTTCAACAACTTTGGGATTTCTCCCAATCCTCCAAATGTCCTTTAACCATTAGGAATACTTTCTTGAGTTTATCTAAATCCTTCTTGAACCCACCTGCTGCCTTGTAATTTTTACCTCTTTTAGGAAGTTGTATTCATCAGGACCACTTCTTATATCTTTTAAGACTGGGGGCAGCTGGTGGATAAATTCTACCACCTGGATGTAACACCATGTCTGTTTTCATGCCTCTCATAAACTTTCAGCCACAATCTCAGCCCTCGAGTCTCCAGTCTCCATCCTTTGAAAAGTCTCCTCAGGTCTTCTTCTCATCCCTGAGCCACTTAATTGCCTGCCTGTTTGCCTAACAGTGCACAAGACATTTCACAGAGCATAGGGAAGTTGGTATTGCACCCAGGGTGTGGCAAAGTCCCTGAAATCTGTTCTACAAGTGGGAGGCCTCTCACTCATCCTTCAGAGAGACTGCCATGTCCTGCCAATTGGGTCAAACTCTAGGTCAGGCTGTGCAAAGAAAAATGCTGATCTTCAACATGATGCTATTGGCCATTGTGTGGGAGGCTTGGTATTACTACTGCAGCTAGAGGGCCTGGGTATTTCTCCCAGGCACACAGTGCAGGAAGAGAAGGCCTGTTAGTGATGTGCTGGACAGACAGTTCCCATGTGTGTCCGGACAGGGAGGGAAGTGGGAACAGCATATGCTTCCTCCTCGCATTTACTTTTTCTAGAAAGCAACACTGTGTCAATACGGATAGTATAAAGTGTAAGTTCCTTGAGGGCCTGGACCATATCTATTTTATTATTGTATCCCCAGCATCTAGCATAGTGCCTGGTACATAGTAGTCGCGTAATAAGCATTTGTGGAATAAATTAATGAATAAGCATGTGCTGTATTTTACAATGAAGATACATTATGGAACATTACAAAAAAGAAAATCTATTCTTAGTTTCAAATCTGTCAGTTTATTAGTAAATCTACCAATTGGTGTTAATCACATTTTAGGTTGACCCAGGGCTCGTTTTCTGAGTTTTTCCCTTCTTAGATACACCCATTCATTCTTTCATGCCAGGCTCTGTTCTCAGCCTGAGGGGCCTAACAGTGAACAAGTTCCCAGTTCCCTCAGTTATTCTTGCTAGATCTTCTTGTTATAGCTTACGTCTAGTCTCTGCCACTGTCACGGCCCTGGGCCAGGCTACCATCATCTCTTACCTGTGGAATATTGCCTTTCTGGGTTCCCCTGATTCAATCTTATACCCTCTCTTGTTGTTTTCCATACTACAGCTCCAGAGATCTCTCTCAAAAAAGAAATCTGACCACCTGCCTTTCTTAGGTAAACCCTTTATTGCCTTCAAAGCTCATGGCAATCCACGTTTGCTCACCTCTTCCACCCTAGCCCTCACCACTCCTGCCTCACACCCACCTTGATTTCCTCTGTGGCCTAGAAACATCCCAGCTCTTTCCTCTCTCTGGACCTTACCCTCACCAGTGTATCTGTTTGGCCCCTCCCCATGGGGCCATTCTGGGCTCCAGCCAGACCTCATGCTCTCCTCTGGAAAACCTCCCTGTCCCCGTGGGTTGGGGCCTCTTGCCTGTGCCTCCTCCATGTTCTGAAGCTCCACTTATGTCACTGGGATTGCTTATTTTAGGTGCCTCTTTCTCCTGTTAGAATTGGAGACATCAGAGGGCAGGAATAGCTGTGCATCTCTAGCTCTGGTTATGTAACTGTCATATAGCACTGTTCAATATATTTACTTGCTGAATGAGAGAGTGCATAAAAGATGATAGCTAGAATTATGAGACTGCTAAGAAAGAAAGGAAGTGGAAGGAGGAGGAGAACTTGAGGAATATTTACACCCAGAGGTCCAAGAGAAAAAAAGGGAAACACTCCCTGAGAGGCAGGAGGCCAGCAAAGTTCAACAAAACCGAAGCCCAAGAGGACCAGAAAGGGCTGGCCATCTGGCCAGGGAAGCGTTTTCTGTACAAACATTAGGAGATATACCTAATGTAAATGATGAGTTAATGGGTGCAGCACACCAGCATGGCACATGTATACATATGTAACAAACCTGCACGTTGTGCACATGTACCCTAGAACTTCAAGTATAATAAAAAAAAAAAAAATTACGTTCCCTCCTCCCTCCCAGTTGGGCCCATTTGGGTCAGGAGATCACCCAGGTCCACTATTTTCCAGTCCTTGATTAGGAAGACCAGATCAACGTTCCCTTCCCATTTGGAAGGCTTTGGGACACCATTTTCTTGGGGGCAGATGAATGTCACTAGAGCTGCTCATGGAATCTTCTGGGCACGTGGATCTAGGGAGGGGATGTTCTACTCTTGGATAGCCCCTGCCTTTGAGTCTCTCCCTCCTAGAGGCAATGCACATCTGCCCTGTATCTGAAACCTCCGAGCCACCAATTTGAGCCCTTGTCTATTAGAGAATTAATTTTTAATAGGTTTTATAGCATGGCGGATAAATCAGTTAGGGAGAGACAAGGAGCTGGCAATGCCTAATGAATATCGATTGGGCCATTTAAAAGGGAAACCTTGCCAAAAGGGGGACAGCCACCCCACAGAGTCAAAATCAGCTGTGTGGAGTGACTAAGGGGCAGCAGTGACATCCTCCTTTCTTCTATGGCTGAAAATATTCTCAAACTTGCTGGCCACTGATGCTGGAAATTGCACCACTTTTTGGGTAAGGGCCATGCCTTTTGTTAAGATTCACATATCTTTGAGACAGGAACCTATTTTCAATATGTAATTCCTTAGTATAAAGTAGTTATGTAGATATTTCCCAAAGGATATAAACGAGAAGAACAGGACTGAGTTGGAGAGATCTTGAGCATTTTCCTGGGGTTGGCTGTGTCTGGGAACCCCAGAAGACAAGATCTCAAACAGACATACAAACACTTTTGGGGATATATGGTGGTGTGACATGGGGCAGGCAAAGCTTTGGGAATGATATTGCATATTTTGCAATGCCCATTTTACTTAAAGATTGAATGAAAGATGTTTTTCATCAAAGCATATTTTCAGGAAGGAGAATGCACAATTGGCGTGTATAAGGAAAGATCTTGTTTTGCTCTCTCTTTTCTCTTTCTGCTATGAAAGAGACCTCATTCAGTGATGCAGAGAGATCTGGCTTCAGAGGGCAAAAGCTCTGGGTTCAAGTCTTGATTCTAAGCCTAATAAAAAGAAGTACAAGAATAATGAACAAATCATTTATTGTCCTATGAAAGAGTATACCATTAAGTGCTAAAGTTTGCTATATAGACTGTAAAACAAGGGGGTTCTATGACCTCTGAGGACCCTTCCAGCTCTAACATGCCATCACTATTAAAAAGGTGCATTGTTTTAAATATGACATCATGTTAAGGCTTATTTTTTTTTATGTGCCACATTCCTAAATAAGTTTGCTCCTTTCCCCTTAGCAATCCCTAATAATCTTTTCAGTGATGGTGTCTTCATGTAAACCATGTTAGAAACTTTTCTTGGAGGATTACTTTCAGGGCCAGTCATGAACCATGAATAAATATCCATTTCATTAAAAACAGTCATACATACCTCCTAAGTACAATGTGTGCCGGGAGATGTGGGAAGATGGGAAAGTCAGGGGTTCAGGAAGGGTCAGGTAGAGGCGGCCTTAGACACAGCTGTGGAGTTGTAGGGATTTTATTTCAAGGCTTACTCTTTCACCTGGTTCCTTTATCACATGGAACTTGCCTTCATTAGTTCAGGATTTTCTTGATATGGCCAAATAAATAAAATTTCTCACCACCCAAGATTTGGTCATGCAGTTGCCTGTTCCCTCATCCCAGGAAAACCTTTCAACCCTATATTTTGTCTGTTGGGGGCCCAAGCTCAGAGAGGCCCAGTGTAGGAATGGGCTGGAGCAGTGGTTCTCACCAGGTGGGGCACATTGGAATCCCATAGGAGGGGGATGTATTTCCCTTCTCCTCTCTATGACTTTCTTCTTTCCAGAGAGGGTTTTGTCCCTGTGATGAGACCCAGAGGCGTGCCTCTTACAAGGAAAATCAGAGACCATCCATTAACAATGGTTAATTTTGTGCATCAACTTGACTGAACCATAGGGTGCCCAGATATTTGGCTAAACATTATTTCTGAGTGTGTCTCTGAGGGTGTTTCTGGATGAGATTAGCATCAGAATTGGTAGACTGACTAGAGCATATTGCACCTAATGTGGTTGGGCATGATCCAATCCATTGAGGCCCAGAACATAACAAAAAGGCAGAAGAAGACTTTCTTCTCTCTGGTGAATTGCTTGAGCTGTGTGCGATATTGGTCTTCTGCCCTTGGACTGGGACTTACCATCAGCACTCTGATTCTCAGGCTTTCGACTTGGACTGGAACATCCCTGACTTTCCCGAATTTCCAGCTTGCATATGGAAGATCAGGGAATTTTCAGCATCCATAATTGTGAGAGAGCCAGTTCCTTATAATAAATCTCTCTCTCTCTCTCTCTCTCTCTCTCTCTGCTTGTGTGTGTGTGTGTGTGTGTGTGTGTGTAGTCTCCTATTGGTTGTTTCTCTGGAGAATTCTAGTGGGGAGTTAGCTAGGAAAGTGATGAGACCTCTTATGTTTCAAATCATACAGCTTGCCATTGTAGAACTGTGAACAAAGTCATCTTTCTCAAATTTGTAGGCCAAAAGAATGATATCTGGAGTTTGATGCAACTTCAGGAGATCATCTAGGGCAACTTTATCTTCTTATGAATGAAGAAACAGGTCCAGAGGTCTTGCTAACATTTTAAAACTAGTTAGTGACAGAATCAAGTACAAATGGTCCCTGACTTATGATGGTCTTATGATGGTTCAACTTATGAGTTTTCCACTTTACCACTGTGCAAAGTGGTAAAGTACTTGAGTACAGTTTATATGAACTGTACATACCACCATTCACATTCACTTTCAGCACAGTATGCAACAAATTACATGAGATATTCAATACTGTATGATAAAATAGAGTTTATGTTAGACGATTTTGCTCAACTGTAAGTGTTCTGAGCACGTTTAAGGTAGACTAGACGAAACTGTGATGTTCAGTAGGTTAGGTGTGTTCAATACATTTTCTGCTTAGGATATTTTCAGCTTATGGTGGGTTTATTAGGACTTAACCCCCTCATAAGTCAAGGAGCATCCTTATGTAAATCTTAACACCCTAACCAGATTGTAAGCTCCCTAAGAGCAGGTACCACATATTCTCCCATAACATGTAGCATAGTTGTAAGTATGTAGTAAATTGCTCAGGAAAATCTTAATGATCGACAGCAGTGGTTCTCAAACTTGAGCATGCATTGGAATCACCTTGTAAAAACACAGGTCTCTGGGCCCAACCCCCAGAGTTTCTGGCTTAGTAGGTCGGTGGTGGGGCCCTGGGAATTTGCATTTCTAACAAATTCTCCATTGATGCTGAGGTTGCTGATCCAGGGATCACACTTTAAGAACCACTGAGATGTACGGTTTAAGGATCTATCCATTTCTAATATAATTTGAAACACTTCATTCCCAGGAAGCCTACTTTATTAGACACTAAGTGGCTACGTGAGAAATCCCAGACTTAAAAGATACTAGTTTAAAAGTATTTAAAGTGAATAATTACCTTCAGGGTGGTCTAGGTAGAAAGATTAAATAAATTAAGTTGAGTCAATAGGAGTTTAAGCATCATTTGTTAAAGCAGTACTATTAGTTTTTCTTTTCCTAGTGGAAATTCTCTTCTTGTCACATAATCCTAATTAATTATTGTATAAAGACCCGAAAACTTAAATGCACAAGGGAGTAATAATCTTATGTTTCATTAACCAGCAGCTTTGAAAGCCAGAACCAAGCATGTAGAAAGAGCATGAGCAGTATACAGAGTCCCTTCCAAGCAGGCCTGAGGTCTACCCTCGTGCTTTCATTTGTCACTGAATGTGTTAACAAGAACACACATTTACACTCTTAAATATATCGTCTCTGTTCAATATAATCTTATTGGAGCTAGCCAATCAATATGAATTTCAGGAGTATTTGTCATTGATTTTTGCAATATGCTTTGTAATTACTGAATCAATACAATATTCTTAACTCATTAGGAGATTAGCTTCTTAAAAATCATTTATATTAATGTGTTTAACCAAAGGCACTGGAGCTCCCTTTTTTTAAAAAAAATCACTTGTTTAATCACCTACATTAAAAATGAACAAATGCTGTAGATAAAAGCTCACTTGATTTGATTTTCAAGAATGACTTGCCCTGTACCTTGCCTTTGATAGGACCTCAACGCATTGGTTACACTGTAGAGCCCAAACCATGGTATGGAACAAAATGGGCATGCCCATCTGAATAATTTGATGGAGAAAAGACGGGGTGGGGGGAAGAAACCATTATGCCTGATAAATATTGGCTCTGATTTACCAGTTTAATTCTGGCATTTTTGAATTTTGTATCTTACTAGTTGTTTCTTCGTGATACCTTCCCACTGGAACACAGTTTATAATATTTCATCAATTAAGAGAAAGCGGACAGTTGGGCATTTAATATACACTTGGAGGTTACAAGAAAAAATATTTTTCTACTCATAACACTTCTGACCACAAATGTGTGGGTTTTCCACACCAATTCTCTGTGGACACTATCTAGGTGTCCAGCAATTTAATTCAATTCTGGAACAACACTAAATACCCGGAATTAGTGCAGACCTCACAGGTTAAGGGCTAAGTGCCACAAGAATGTCCCCCACTTGAGATGCTGGTTACAAGTATTGGGTGCCCAGGGTATTCCCATTTCCATTCAACTTGGCTGTAGAGTTCCTGCAACCTTCTCCTCAGTTTCTATAACTTGCTCTATAGCTCATAGAACTTACGGAAACACTTTACTTAGTTTACCAGTTTAATATAAAGGATATTTTAAAGGACACAAATGCCTAAGGAATAATATGCCTAAGGAAGAGGTGCATAGGACAAGGTCCCAAAGAGTCCTGAAACAGGAGCTTCTGTCCTTGTAGAGTTGGGGTATACCACCTTCCCAGCACATGGAAGTGTTCACCAACCTGGAAGCTCTCTGAATCCTAGAGTTCAGGACTTTTTATAGAGGCCTCATCATGTAGGAATGATAGATTAGTAATTCAATCTCTGTCCCCTCTCCCCTCCCCAGAGGATGGGGATGGGGCTGAAAATTTCAAGCTTCTAATCATGGCTCAGTCTTTCTGGTGACCAGCTCCCATCCTGAAACTGTGTAGGAGCCCACCAAGAATTGCCTCATTAGAACAAAAGATGTTCCTCTCACCCAGGAAGTTCCAAGAGATTTAGGAGCTCTTTGTAAGATGCTCCTATCATCCTCATCACTCAGGAAATTCCAAGGATTTTAGGACTCTGTGTCAGAAATCAGATGCGGAGACCGACAATATATTTGTTCTTATGTTACAGCGGATTAAATACTGATGCAGATTTTTGGTATGTATTTATAATAGCAACATCTCCCAATAACTCATGAGTGAGTTGGACATGTGGACATTATAAATGAAATTGAGTCCTGGGGGATGAGTTACAAAGCCCAAGTCACCATACACATTTGTGATGGATACAGATCTAGAACACAGGCCTTCCTGTTGTTGGAATATACAGTACTGTCCTCTGGTGGGGTGTAGCTGTCACTTGCAAAGGAAGTCATTGCAGGTGACTTTTTGCTTTGGACATTGCTAGTGACCTTAGAGCCCAAGGCAGCTGCCTCTCATCCCTCCCTTAAGGGCCAGGTAAATGCAGGCTTCCCTAGCTCCAGCTGATAGCTGATGCCTGATGGCTGCAGTTTCCAGGGCTTGAAGTTTAGTTCTTGGTGTTTTGAAGGTGTTTCTTTATGCCCTCCAGGATTGCATCACCCTAGTTGCCATCCTTGGAATCCATATAATAATGATGATCCCTTTCGTATGTCTTGAACCAGAGAGTTTACACAATGCTTATAAATACACTATCCTATTTGATTATCTCAGCAAGTCTATGAGATGGACTAATGCCCATGGTCAATTTTACAGATATAGGCTAGTGAAGATTACAGAAGTTAAGTGGATTGCTAGTAGTGAACAATTGGAAATGTAACCCACCCCCCACAGGGTGCTGTCTTCCCAGAGAGAGGAATGAGCTCCAAAATACACAGTCATGAGACCAGGCTCTCGTATCCTCTCTGCCCTTACTTCCTTTGGGGATGTCTTTCATCCTCATGGTGTCTCAAGTCCTAACTCTAGAAGATGAAGATGCAATTCCTACTCTTCTTCTATCTGTGAACAGAGGATGGTACATTATTTCCAACAACCAGCAAAAACCTGTTGGCTTCTCTGTTGCTTATAGCTTGGGGTAGGGGCTGGCTTCATGCTAGATCCCAAGGAGCAGACATGTTCTCTGGCTTCAATGACCTCACTCTGTATTGAAAACAGCCTTCATCCAAAGAGCCTGTCATAAGATGGAGTTTCCTTCTTGTCCTTTGAGGTTAATGTGAATTTCTGGTTAATACACTTGGCAGACACAGTGTGTTCCTGCAACCATGGTTTCAGCCTTTGAACTTCCCCATGCTCCATGTACAGAGTCTGAATCCTTAGCCTGATCCTCTTATGCCCATCAACTCCTCCTGTATACTTGTACAGACCCTCACACCAATACAAAAATGAATAAGGGGCCAAACTGAAGAATTCCTAGGCTGTGAATGATTTTATGCAACTGCCCCATTGTTGGATAAACCAGTAAGACTGCTTGTAGTGAGCCAGCATTCAAGCACTTCCATGTTAGGAGATTGTCCTGTTTTGAGGGAGCATTGGCCTGCAGGCTTCAGCCTGCAGAGCTGTCATGGCAGGAAGCCCTAGAATGCCTAGAAAGGGCCTGGTGTCTTTTGGAAGAAGCCTGGATGAACATGATGAACATGTTGGCAGTGATAACACTTCTATACATCTGCATGGTGCTTTCGAGTTTTTAAAGTTCTTTCACATGCATTATCTCAGCTTGTTCTCCCAGCAACCCTATAAGATTGGCTGGGCAAGCAGTGATGTTGCCATTTTAAAGGTGGGGAGACTGAAGCTTCTCCACTCCCACATCTGAGTTCAGTGCCCCTCCTAGGAGCTCCCACAGTTCCCTGCCCATCTCTTACACAGCACTTAGCTGCATTCTGCTGTGATTGCTGTTCACTTGCTTGCTTCCCTAGCTGGAACGAGAGCTTCGTGAGAGCAGGGACTTTGTGTCACTGGGTCACTGTTGTACTCTTGTGCTTTCTTATAATGACTGGCATAGTGTGGACTCAATAAATACTTGTTGAATGACGTTTGGGTGGAAGTATCAAAAATGGGTGAGGGGGTGGATGAATGAGTGAATGAGCGAGTGGTGGGCAGGTTCCCTCAGCCCGGGCCTCTTGTCTATTGGTTGCCCAGCATTTTGGTGGCCACTGGAGGTCAGTGGGGGACTGGCTGTTGGTCTGTGGGAGAGGCCAGTGGATATGTGGGAGAGGTGGTGGTGGGGAGAGTCAGGGTCTCAGTACTGCCCTGGATAGCACCATGATGCTGGTGCTGTTTGCATTTGGAACCAGCCACCTCTCTTCTTGGGGCTCTCCCTCTCATTCCAATGGGCTTGCTCTTGCTCTAGATGACCCAAGTTCTTTCCTTGGACACCATTCCCAGGCTCTGAAATGCCATAAAAACATACTTGTGCTGGGTTCCATGCCAACGCACACCTTGGCTGCTGAGCAAAGAAAGGAGCTGACAGTCATTCACGCAGAGGTGTAAATGACTAACAAGGTTTTAATGTGTTACCCCCCTTTGTGGGTGGAGGGGAGGTGGTTGCAGGTCTTGTAGAAACCACTTAACTCTAAAAGGAATGGAGAGATGAAGCTTTAAGTGTGGAATTTCTGTCACCTACATATGCGCTAGGCCCTGATTAAGGGTGCATATCCACCGACGGCTGGGCCCTGCTGCTCCTTGGGAAAGAGGGGCACTTTGGCTGCCATCCCAGGACTCCTGTTAATAAATCAGAGTTCTCTGCCACCAGCTGCTTGGCATATTGTTCTTGTACCAGTAGTGCCATTGCCAAATTGTCAGTGTGCTGGGCTGGGGGTGGCATGGGGGCTGGTGTAATTAACTCCCTCAATGCACCTTACCCTGGAGTTCACCCAGAGAAATTTGGCAGCAGGGATGAAGGGCTGTTGGCCTGACTGCTCTCACCAGGAAGGATGGATTCGTCAGGGAAGGGCGGTTGACAGACTGGGGAGGGAGCAGCTGTTTCAAGGATGGGGGAGAGATGTCAGGAGCTGGCTCCATCTCCATACAGAAATCCTCATTCTAAATGGGCAGCATTGGAATTTAAGTAGTAATGTGTCTTTTTGAAACTTTGAACTCTTTCTTCCATGCTCCACAGCTCATTTTGCATCACAACAGCTTTTTGAATTATTATTCAAAATATAATGTAATGAGGAAAGAATTCTTAAGTGACCTTTGATGCCACCATCACCAAGAATTTCATATTTGTATGGTACCATGGAGATCCAGTTCATAGGCATGTGTATTTTAATTTTTTGTAGTCGATAATCAAGGTGCTCTTGCCACTTTGTATTACAGGCGCCCGCCGCCTCGCCCGGCTAGTTTTTTGTATTTTTTAGTAGAGACGGGGTTTCACCGTGTTCAGGATCATCATCGTGATCCGCCCGTCTCGGCCTCCCAAAGTGCTGGGATTCATTATTATTATTATTATTATTATTATTTTGGTAAGAAAAGGAAACAGGTACAAGGCTGTGATACTGTCTGCCGACCCAGACAGACTGCCTCAGAGATATGGCTTCTAACTCTGCCCTGAGCTGCTCTTACTGGGAACACTTGAAGGCAGGGCCAGTGTTACTGATGTTATGGGCAGAGGAATGGGCAAGAAAATCTCCAGGGGACTGCTGGGTTACCAGCCACATCTGATTCTGGGATCTCTATGGAATTCTCATCGGCAGCAGTGCTCAGAGCCTAGTTGGCATCTTCACTGAGCAGTGAGGCCCGTGGGGGTGTTGCTTTCACTTTCCAGACCATTGTTGTGTTAGTCCAGTGTATTAGTCCATCCTCACATTGCTATAATGAAATACCCAAGGCTGGGTAATTTATAAAGAAAAGAGGTTTAATTGGCTCACAGTTGTGCAGGCTTGACAGGGAGCGTGGTGCTGACATCTGCTCGGCTTCTGGGGAGGTTTCAGGGAAGCCTTCTGGTAGAAGGCAAAGGGGGAGCAGGCACATCATATGGTGAAAGTGGGAGCAAGAAAGAGAGTGAGACGCACCACACCTTTCAACAGCCAGATCTCGTGAGAAGTCCCTCACTATCATGAGGACAGCGCCAAGAGGATGGTGCTAAACCATTCATGAGAAATCCACCCCCATGATCCAATTACCTCCCACCAGGCCCCACCTCTAATGCTGGGGATTATAATTCAACCTGAAGTTTGGGTGGGGACACATCTCCAAACTATATCAGTTGGTGTCAGCAATCCTAGAGAGATTGTAGCCCGTCCTTCCCATTATAAAAATGAGGAAGTCGAGGCTCTGGGACAGGAAGAGACTTCCCTTTCCTTTTCTAAGGAGAATATTCCCTTATGAATTGCATGCGTTGCAGGGGTTGAATCAAGACCACATGGAAAAGTCTATGGTTCATATTAAGGAGTCAGGTGTGACATTTAAGTTAAATCACAGTGAATATACATATATTTTTGAGTTGTAGAGACAGCAGTTTCATTTGGTGTAACCTGCTAGTTGGGGAGGCAAAACATATGTGAAGAGACCTCCCCAGAAGATGAGCAACAGGAACAGTTAAAGAATACTTCAAGAATATTATTGGAAAGCTGCCACCAGACATTTACCAATTAGAGGATTTTCACTTAGTTTGAAGGAAACAGCAGTCATGTTCAGATTTATACTCCAAAATATTAAAAACATTAAAAACATTTATCCTAGCCCCTGACACATAGTAGGTGCTCAGTGAATAATTCTTGAACAGTCACATCGCTCATTTCTGGTTAGCTGTTGACTCATTTTGCTGTTTGTAGCAGGGCCTGACCCCAGTGACTAAATAATTAGTGGTTTTAGTTTTCTTTCATGAAAAATAGACCAGAAACAGCCTGTCCAGAGCTAATGTAGCTATTCAAGCAAGTCATCAGGGGCCAGGCTGTTTCTTCTGTCATTCTTAGCATGTGGCCTTTGTGCTCACACTCCCATGATGGCTGCTCTGCCTCCAGAGGCAGGTCCAAGTTCCAGGCAGACACTTTTGCAAATGGCAAAAGGCACAGTGTTTTGGCAGAGTCTTTACCTTTTGTCAAGGAAACATTGGGTTTCCTGAATGCCCTCCCACTGGACTTCTGCTTGCAATTCATTGGCCTGAAGTGAGTCACAGGTGGCCCTTAACTGTGGGGAGGTCTGAAGAGTAGCCCTGTATAAAATTCGGTTCTCCTGGTCAGAAAGCTGGGGATGCATATTGGTAGATAATGTGCATCATCTCCTACAAATGTTTTAAAGCAAAAAATGATTATTTAGATATAAACAAATAGAGGTTCTAATTTGGAAATCTCTGTATATAGTTTATATGCTAATTAATGCATTCATTTATTTATCCATCCTGCAAATAGTCATAGAACGTCCACTATGTGAGGGGTGCTGGCTGTAAACTAGGAATACAAAGGGGGACAAAGCAGACTAAACCTCTGTCCTCGCTGGGTTCAAACATACACATGCAGGACAGTCAGATCCACTGGGCAGCAAGGCAAGAGAGACCCAGGCAGGCAGCAAGAACAGAACATGCAAAAGGGAGTGGGAGAGTCTGAGGAAGCGAAAAGGAGACCTGTGGGGCAGGAGCCAGATAATTGAAGGGGAGGTGGAGCTGTAAGTGACTTAGGAAGGAGAGCAGCTGGTCCGATGGCTCCAGGTTGGCAAAACCAGGCCCTGGGCACACACTGTGGGCATCAGCAGGGGTTGGGGTCTAGACTGGTAATCTGGACCAGTGTCAAACATTTAAATCTTGCCCCAAATATAAGGCCTTAAATGTGATGTCGCTTCCTTTGCCCATTGAGAGCTGGGAGGGCTTGGGAGATTTGGACCAGAGATCTCATTTTACAGGTCAGTAAACAGGCCCACAGAGCCCAAGTGACTTGCTGATAGCTGTCTTGCCAGTTAATGCCAACATTTGGACCAAACCTGCAGTCTTCTGACTCCTAGACATTTCCCCTTCAGAAACATTGTATGTTTGTAGATACTTAATTTTCTGTTGTCTGATTTGTACCTGATAGCATTTCAGTGAAATAGATCCAGTGGGGTTATTTACCCCAGTTTCACATGTGGGGAGACTGAGGTTGAGAAGGATAAAGGGTTATGGTGGTCTTCGATTCACTGGCCCAGATCCCCTCCAGCTGGGGAGGTTAG
Source organism: Macaca thibetana thibetana (assembly GCF_024542745.1). Classification (NCBI taxonomy): domain Eukaryota; kingdom Metazoa; phylum Chordata; class Mammalia; order Primates; family Cercopithecidae; genus Macaca; species Macaca thibetana. Next base: position 33,314,369 of record NC_065595.1, on the reverse strand, counting down.
CATTCCAACTGATGTGGTTGGAGACACTTTGGTTCACGTCGGCTGTCTCCTCCGGGGTGAGATGTGGCTCGAATGCCACTGCTCTGGGCCACCTCCTCTTATGGGCCTGTACAAGTGAGAAGGGGAGGTTTTTGCTGCATGATAATGAAAATGTGACATTCTCACCTGAGTCTTGAGCCCTAGGAAAACAGGGCTGTGCTCTGAGTGTCTTAATTGCTTCTGACACTCTTTATCATTTGTGATGATCTGGCCATGCTTGGCCACCTCAGGCGAGGGGTGGCCCTGACAGTGGGGAGAAACCATTAGAGAGCTGACAGGGAATGGAGCCATGGGACATAATGAACTGGCCGCCAGATGCCCTCAATGCAGACATCCATCCTATCGATTGACCTTTTGGGGAGAGAAATGGGTGCCCTGGTTGTTGCCGGGCTGGTAAGGCGGGGCTGTGATGAGAATGGTTTCTAATCAGGACAGACTCCATTCAGGGTTCAGCTCCCCTGCTCTATCTTGAGGCCAGTGAGAACACTGTAAGAGGGCCATTTTCACAGGGTGGCTGTGCAGCGATGTGCCCCCACGGCCTAGTGGGCTTGGCCTGCGAGGGGCCCTCGGACCGACAGGTCTAGTCTGGGGAGCTCCTCCTTTCCCTTTCCCAACCTGCTCCCTGCAGCTGCTACTCTTATATATTCTCAAACTGCTTCCTTGCTCCTGGGGAAGCTCTGGGTCTCCAGGTCTGAACACCCAGGCCAGTGCTGCTGCATCAAAACCCTTCCTGGTTTTTTTTTTCCAGCGAAGAGTTTTTCTCTCAGCTCTGCCGGGGTCATGCCAAACTCACCCCTGCCAAGCTGCTAACACCGGTAGTCACTTTTTCAGAGCCACTGGCCTCTTTGGAGGAGGCAGTCATGTCTTAAACTATAGTGGTATAAATTGGACTCTATGGGAATTTTAAAGTCTTAATGCCTTTGGTTGGATAAAAATCTAAGAATATTAACATAAATGAATTATGAATCCATGAGGGATTTCTTTAACACCAAGAAAGGCCTCACAATTTCAGGACCACATATACTTTTGAGCTGACAATAGTATTAACACAAAGTAGTTCTATTTTAATGAAGAAAAAACTGGAGGATACTCAAAGGTATGAATGTCAAACGAAGACATTTGGGACACCTGGACTCAGGATAGCAGGAGATATTTGGGGTCTTTTGCAGCCCCTCCAGTGATCCCGTAAGAGTGGTGTGACTGAACATGGGTGTGAATACCTCCTAAGCAGTTGCAGCCTTGTTATGGCTCATGGATACAGGAAAAGAAGCCCTCACTCCTACTTCCCACTTCCAGTCATCTGGTCAGAGTAGGGCTGCATTCTGCCACTGAGAATGCTTAAGCACAGAAACTTCAAAGAAAGTTGTTTTCAAAGCAGAGAAACAGTGATGTCCCAGCTTCCAACTGTGGAGATGGGACAGGGAGATATTTCCTACCCTTGACAGTCTTTGGATATTGAAGATATCTCCCTGTTTTCCTTTTATTTTTAGTGGACACATAATTGTACATATTTATGGGATACAGAATGCTGTTTTGATATAAGTATATAATATGTAATGATCAAATTACAGTAATTAGTACATCCCTCACTGGGAGAATTTATCCCTTCTTTGTGTTGTGAACTTTCAAAATCCTCTCTTCTTGCTTTTTAAAAATATACACTAAATTATTGTTAACCATATTCACCCTACAGTGTTACAAAACACTAGAACTTCTTTCTCCCATTAGCTGTATCTATTAACCAACCTCTTCCTATCCTCCTCTGCCCTTCTAATGATCTGGGCTCTAATGACCACAATTTTACTCTCTACTTTTATAATCTGAATTTTTTTATATAGCTCCCACATACGAGTGAGAACACATGGTACTTTCGTGTCTGATTTATTTCACTTAACAGACGGTCCTTCAGGCTCATCCATGTTACCGTGAATGACAGGATTTCGTTCTTTATGGTTGAATAGTATTCCACTGTGTTTATATAACACATTTTCTGCATCCATTCATCTACTGATATACACTTAGGTTGATTCCATATTTTGGCTATTTTGACTAGAGCTGCTATTAATGGGAATGCAGAAATCTCTTGGATATACTGATTTCCTTTCCTTTGGATAAATACTCAGTAGTGAGATTACTGGATCATGTGGTAGTTCCATTTTTACTTTCTGTAAGAAACCTCTATACTGTTTTTCGTAATATACTGATTTACATTTCCATCAGCAGTGTATAAGACTTCCCTTTTCTCCCCAGCCTCACCATCATTTATTTTTTGTCTTTTTGATGATAGCCATTTTAACTAGAGTGAGATGATATTTCTTCTTGGTTTAGATTTGCATTTTGCTGATAATTAGTGATGTTGAGCATTTTTTCATATATTTGCTGGCTATTTGTATGTCTTCTTTTGAGAACTGTCTATTCAGGTCCTTTGCCCATTTTAAAATCAGAGTATTTATTTTTATCTGTTGAGTTGTTTCAGTTCCTTGTATATTTGGATATTAGTTTCTTGTTGGATAAATACTCTGTAAACATTTTCTCCCATTCCACACATTGTCTCTTCACTTTGTTGATTTTGTTGTTGTTGTTGGCTGCAGAAGTTTTTTAGCTTTATATAGTTCAATTTGTCTATTTTTGGTTTTGTTGTCTATGCTTTTGAAATTTTGCTCATAAAATATTTGCCTAGACCGATATCCTGAAGTGTTTCCCCGTTTTCTTCTAGTAGGTTTATAGATTTTGTTTTCTTGTTTAAGCTTTTAATACATTTTGAGTTGATTTTTGTATTTGGTGAGAGATAGATAGGTGTCTAGTTTCAGTCTTCTAAATATGGATATCCAGTAGTCCCAGAACCATTTATTAAAGAGGGTGTCTTTTCCCCAATGTATGTTCTTGGCATTTTTGCTTAAAATCAGTTGGCTGTAAATATGTGAATTATTTCTGAGCTCTGTCTTCTGTTCCATTGGTCTATATGTCTGATTTTATACCAATACTATGCTGTTTTGGTTATTATAACATTGTAGTATATTTTGAAGTCAGGTAGCATGATGCTTTCAGCTTCATTCTTTTTGCTCAGGATTACTTTGACTATTCAGGGTCTTCTGTGGTTCCATATGAATTTTAAGATTATTTTTTACTATTTCTGTGAAGAATATCATTGGATTTTGATAGGGATTGTATTAAATCTGTAGATTGCTTTGAGTAGTAGGGTCATTTTAATAATAATTCTTCCAGTCCATGAGTATGAGAAAGGTTCCCATTTTTTGGTGTCCTCCTTAATTTCTTTCATCAGTGTGTTGTTTTCCTTATAGAAGTCTTTCATGTCCTTGATTAAATTTATTCCTAAGTATCTTTTAAAATAGCTATTATAAATGGAATTGCTTATTTATTTATTTAGTGGCTGGTTCATTATTGGTACATAGAAATGCTACTGATTTTTGTATGTTGATTGTGTGTCCTGCAACTTTATCAGTTCTAAGAGTATTTTGGTAAACTTTTTTTTTTTTGAAATGGAGTTTCATTCTTGTTGCCCAGGCTGGAATGCAATGGTACAGTCTCTGCTCACTGCAGCCTTCACCTGCTGGGTTCAGGCGACCCTCCTGCCTTAGCCTCCCAAGTAGCTGGGATTGCAGGCACCCACTACTATGCCCAGCTAATTTTTGTATTTTTAGTTGAGATGGAATTTCACCATGTTGACCAGACTGGTCTCGAACTCCTAACCTCATGTGATCTACCCGCCTCAGCGGGTACACCTAGTTCCTTGAGGTGTATTGTTAGGTTTTTCTATTTGCAATCTTTCTACTTTTTTGATGCAGGTATTTATTGCTATAAACTTCTGTTAGTACTGCTTTTGCTGTATCCCATAGGTTTTGGTATGTTGTGCTTTGATTTTCATTTATTTCAAGAAATTTTTGATTTTCTGATTTTTTTTATTGACTCAATAGTCATTCAGGAGCCTGCTGTTTAATTTACATGTATCTTGTACCATTTCCAGAGTTCCTCTCATTTTTGTTTTCTAATTTTATTTCATTGTGTTCTGAGAAGATAATATGATTTTGATTTTTAATTATTTGTTCAGATTTGTTCTGTGGCCTAACATATGGTCTATCCTGGAGAATGTTCCATGTACTGATGATAAGAATGTGTGTTCTACAGCTATTGGATGAAATGGTCTGTAAATGTCTGTTAGATCCATTTGGTTTATAGTGTAGCTTAAGTCAAATGTTTCTTTGTTGATTTTTCTGTCTAGATGATCTGTCCAATGCTTAAAGTGGGGTATTGAAGTTTCCACCTCTCATTGTATTGTGGTTTATTTCTCTTTAGCTCTAATAAATTTGCATTATATATATGGGTGCTGTGGTGTTGTGTGCATATATATTTATAATTGTTAAATTTTTTTTGCTGAATTGACCCTTATAATATGATGACCTTTATCTTTTTATGTTTTTTAACTTAAAGTCCATTTTGTCTGATATAAATATAGTTACTTCTGCATGCTTTTGGTTTCTGTCTGTATGGAATATTTTTTTCCATTCTTTCACTTTCAGCTTTTACATGTGAAGTGAGTTTCTTGTAGGCAGCATATAACTGGGTATTGTTTGTTTATCATTTCTGCCAGTGTATATTCTTTAATTAAGGAATGTAAACTACATTCAAGGTTTACTGATAGGTGGGGACTTATTCTTGTCATTTTGTTAACTGGTTGCTGATTGTTTTCTATGTTTTTTGTTCCTTTCTTCCTTTCTTTTATTTATCTGTGGTGGTTTTCTGCAGTGATAATGCTTATTTTCTCTTTCTCATTTGTGTATCTGCTTTATCAGTGAGCTTTATACTTTTTTGTGTTTTCATGATGGTAGATATCATCCATTTGCTTCCAGATGTAGTAGGATTCCCTTAAGCATTTCTCTCTCTCTTTTTTTTTTTTTGAGACAGACTCTCACTCTGTTGCCCAGGCTGGAGTTCAGTGGCGTGATCTCAGCTCACTGCAACCTCTGACTCCCAGGTTCAAGTGATTCTCCTGCCTCAGCCTCCTGAGTAGCTGGGATTACAGGCTTGCACCACCATGCCCGGCTAATTTTGTATTTTTAGTAGAGACGGGGTTTCTCCATGTTGGTCAGGTTGGTCTTAAATTCCCGACCACAGGAGATCCGCCTGCCTTGGCCTTCCAAAGTGCTGGGATTACAGGTGTGAACCACCTTGCCTGGCCAAGCATTTCTTATAGAGCTGGTCTGAAAGTGATGAATTCCTTCAGTTTTTGCATGTCTGGGAAATATTTTATTTATCCTTCATTTCTGAAGAATAAATTTGCTGGGTATAGTGTTCTTGTTAGGCAGGCTTTTTCTTTTTTTCTTATAAGGCCATGTGCACTGATCCTTGGGACTGTTGGGGGGCAGTGTATGTGGGTGCTGGCAACAGTGGCAGTGGGCTGAGCAGGCTGGTTTTTGGACCCCCAGGTGGTGGCACACATGGGCAATGGTGGTGGTGGCAGTGAGACTTGGGTGGGCCAAATATATATATATTTTTTTAATTGAGACAGAGTCTTGCTCTATCACCAGGCTGGAGTGCAGTGGCGCGATCTTGGCTCACTGCAGCCTCCGCCTCCTGGGTTCAAGAAATTCTGTTGCCTCAGCCTCCTGAGTAGCTGGGACTACAGGTGCATGTCACCACACCTGGCTAATTTTTTTGTATTTTTACTAGAGATGGGGTTTCGCCATATTGGTCAGGATGGTCTTGATCTCCTGACCTCGTGATCCATCTGCCTCAGCCTCCCAAAGTGCTGGGATTACAGACATAAGCCACCGCACCTGACCTTGAGTGGGCCAAATAAAACTTTTATTTAACAAAATGAAATAACTATTTAACTGTGCCTCCTACCCTTTATATAGTAAATAAGTACAGTTGACCCTTGAACAAAAAGAGGGTTAGGGGTTCTCATCTCCCACATAGTCCAAAATCCACACAACTTTTGACTCCCCAAAAACTTATTAATAGCACACTGTTGATTGGAAGCCTTTCTGATAACATAAACAGTTGATTAACATGTATTTTGTATTTTATGTGTATTATATACTGTATTCTTATAATAAAGTAAGCTAGAGAAAGAAAATGCTATTAAGAAAATCATAAGAGAAAATATATTTGCTATTCATTAAGTGGCAGTGGATCATGATAAAGGTCTCAATTCTTATCATCTTTGCCCTGGGTAGGCTGAGGAGGAGGAGGAGGAAGAGGAAGGGTTGGTCTTACTGTCTCACAAATGGCAGAGATGGAGGAGGTGGTACAGAAGGCAGGCACATTCAGTGTAACTTTAAGGAAATACATCATAATTTCTGCCTAACTTTTTTGCATTTTCATTTCTCTAAAAATGTTTCTTTGCAGTACCAATCCTTCTTCCACTGTTTGCTCTAGTTTCAGTGCCTGTATCATAGAAGGGTCTATGTCATAAAAGAAGTCAAAAAGAGTCTTGAATAGTTAGGCCCTTGTGCTAGATTGTCTAATGTTAATTTGTCTAGTGCTGTTTCTTCTACATCTTCTTCCTCATCATCTAACACCTGTTTAGAAGCACTTCTCTCTATCAAGTTGTCTTCTCCTAATTTCTCTGATGTGGCATCTGTTAACTCTTCAATTTCTCTAAGATTTATATCCTGAAACTGCTTATTTCCCCATCTTTTTTTTCTCGACATCCACAATCTCTTTCATGATTTCCTTGATTGGCACTGTTATAAATCCTGTGAAGTCATGGGCACAGTTTTCTCCAGCAGGAATTTATTGTTTTGGACAATGCCCCCAGCCACCCAGAACCCCGTGAGTTTCATGGCTTTTTCTATAACCTCATGAGTTTCATGGCATTTTCAATGGTGTAATCCTCCCAGACTTTCATGATGTTCTCTCTATTGGGATTCTCTTCCATAGCATTGACGATCCTTTCCATAGAGTACCATAGGTAATGAGCTGCCTTAAGGGTCTTTATTACCCCATGATTTAGAGGCTGACTTAGAGACATTGTGTTTGGGAACTAGTAGACCACTTCAATGCCCTTGGTATTGAACTCATGCAGTTCTAGGTGGCCAGGGGCATTGTCCAACATCAAAAGAATTTTAGAATGCAGTCCCTTACTAGCAAAGTACTTCCAGACTTCAGGAACAAAACATTGATAGAACCAATATAAAAAAAAGGGTCATCATTGTCCAGGCCTTCTTGTTGTACAGCCAAAGACTGGTGACTGGTGTTTATCTTTTCAAGGCTCACGGGTTAGCAGCTTTATCAGGGCAGTCCTAATCAGAAACTCAACTGCATTTGCATGAAACAGTAGAATTAGCCTCTCTCTCCTGCTTTAAATCCTGGTGCTCAATTCTCTTCCTTCTTAATAAATGTCCTTTTTGGCATTTTTTTTTTTTTTTTTCCAGAATAGGGCACTTTCAACTGTGTTAAAAATCTGTTCAGGCCGATATCCTTTCTCCTCAGTGATTTTCTTAATGGCATTTGGGAACTTATCTTTTGCCTCTTGGTTGACAAAAGCTGCTGCTTCTGTTATTTTGCCATTTTTTAAGCCAAACCTCTTTCTAGGATAAACAAACTATTCTTTTCTGGCATTTAATTCTCCAGCTTTAGATTTTCACTTTCTTTTTGCTTTGTCATATAATGACTTTGCTCTTTCTTGAATCATATTTGAGTCTATAGAGATGCCTGTCTTATAGCAATCCTGCACCCACATAAAAGCTACATTTTCAATACAAGAGATATTATGCAGAAAGTTCAAGGTTTTCACACTTGCTGGTGTAGCTATAGTGATGGCTTCACAAATTTCCTGTTTTCTTTTTTTTTTTTTTTTTTTCTTTCTTTCTTTTTTTTTTTTTTTTTTTTTTCTTTTTTTTTTTTTTTTTTTTTTTACAATGGTTCTTACCTGAATTCATTTATCTTGAAATGGTGGGCACCTGCAGGAGCAGACCTCAATGTATGGTACAAATCAAGCAATTCAACTTTTTCTTGTAATGTCATGACTTTGTTTCTTGGAACACTTTCAGCATCACTAGTGGCACTTTAGCATGGGTCCCATGGTATTATCCAAGGTTTACCCTATTGTACTAATCATAATGAAAAATATGCAAGAACTGTAAAGAGCACTTTCTACTATAATCCACAACTTACTGGAGAGAGAAACTGCTCATGTGGAGGTTTAGTGTCACACAGTATTTTAAGTGGACACTTGCAAAACTTGAGCTCACTGAGATAGCAACAGGTGACCACAAAATTATTACAGTAGTACAGTATGTACTATGGTTAGTTTTATGCAGTTATGATTTAATGGTACATCTTAATGTTTGTTTGCATTTCTCTTAACTGAGAATGTACAGTCTATAAGTATTTGTAAGTTTTAATAAATTTTAACTTTTTATAACAGATTTGTGTATATTTTATAGGTATAAATAATAAAATAGACTAGTATCTACATACGTGAATTCATGACACACCTGGCTTTTTCTTAATTTTAAAAAATATTTTCAGGTTACACATTTTGTCTGGGCATTTTTTCAAATTACCACAAATCTCCAAAAATTTTTTCCGTATATTTACTGGAAAAAATCCACATATAAGTAGACCCACACCGTTCAAACCTGTGTTGTTCAAGGGTCAACTGTATTTTCATTATACTTCTTAATTTTCATTTTGTTAGTCTCAGTTCTGTTTATATATTCTTGGAATCCCAATTATATAATTTAATGTGTCTATCCAGCCTGATCAGCAGGAGTCTAAATTTTCAGGGTGAAGGGGAGATTCCGTGACCTGACACTATATACACATCCCACATTCCAGGTGGTACAGACCCGGTAATACTCTTCCCGGGGCAGTTGTTCTCTGAGCTAAGGGATCAGTAGCACACGGCCATCCAGGCCACACCTGTGCAGGTTTACAAGGGCATTTATCTAGAGCCTGGTCGGGTACTCTACCCTATCATAGGAACAGATGAGCCTAGCTGCTCAGGCTTAATTATTGTTGAGCCCATGAAAGATTCTTACAACTATAGCTTTGTCTCCTCAATGTGCATAACTCACTTTAAAGAGCATTTTCTGATCCCAGCACTTTGTGAGGCTTACGCAGGTGAATTGCTTGATCCCAGGAGTTCAAGACCAGCCTGGGCAATGTGGCAAAACTGTGTCTCTACAAAAAATACAAAAATTAGCTGGACATGGTGGTGCATGACTGTAGTCCCAGCTACTTGGGAGGCTGAGGTGGGAGGATTGATTGAGCCTGGGAGGTCTAGGTTACAGTGAGCCAAGATTACTCCACTGCACTCCAGCCTGGGTGACAGAGAGACCCTGTCTCTACTAAAAAAAAATAAACCTTTAATTGTATATAGTTTTATATTTACAGAGAACTTGGAAAGGTAGTACAGGGAGGTCTCATATATCTTGTGCCTGGATTTCCCTATTAACATCTTACATTATGATGGTACATTTGTCACAACTAAGAGACCAACATTGACACTTACCATTATTAAACTTCACAGTTTGGATTTTGCAAGTTCTGTCCTAATGTCCTTTTTCTGTTCCAAAATCCCATCAAAGACATGTTACATTTCGTTGTCATGTCTCCTTAGGCTCTCCTGGTTTGTGACATTTTCTTGGTTTCCTTTATTCTGATGACCTTGATAATTTTAAGGAGTAAAGATCAGGGATTTTGTAGATTGACCCTCAATTTGAACTTGTCTGAGTTTATCTTGTGGTTACTGGGATTATGGGTTTTTTGGTGAGGGAAAGACCACAGAGGTGAAGTGCCATGCTCATTGCATCACGTCAGGGGCACATGCTGTCAACATGACTTATCACTGATGATGTTGACCTCAGTCACCTGCCTGAGGTAGTATTTTCTAGATTTTCTCAGCACAAGTCACCTTTAACCTACTCTAAAACTTTGCCAAGGAACAGCACAAAGGTTTCCTGGTTTGTGCTTTCCAGGATACATTCTTTCCCTGTGCCTGAAAAAGTGGCATGTATGAGTTCAGTTTTCTGATTCCTGCCTTAGTCACCATGATCCCTGAAAGACTTGATCCATCATTTTCCAATTATGTCTGCAAAACCTTTCAGAATTCAGGGATACAATCAATCTCAGGCAGGATATATCCTCATGTTTCATTTATTTATCTATTCAATGCATATTTAATATCATTTTTATTACAAGGTCTTTCCTAGGTTCTGAAGGCAGATAAATTTATAAGCCATAACCCTTCTTCTGGTAGGCCAGCCATGTTTAAAAAAACAAAAAAGACAAAAAACACTGTAGTTCAGTGTACTGGTGTTTACTAGGGCAGTGAAGGGGAAGGTTGTCTGATGAATTCTGCTTGGGGTGGAGTTTGGGGGTGGTACATAGGGTGGTTTGTCTACAACCCTTTTCTAGCTTCCTTTGACCTTCAAGGACTTTCAAATTTTTTTTTTGGCTGACTTTGCCTAAAACCCCAGTGCTAACTGTATGTACACTGTATAGACATCTGAGACCCAAAATGGGACCAGCTTTAGACGAAAGGGATATCGGATAATAGTCACACCATCACCCTTCGCATCAAGCTGGCCCCAGGAAAGCCTCCCCATAAGAGGAGAAAGTAAACAAGGCAGGGCACTTCCACCCAGCCCCCAGGGCAATTCAGGTTCTCGGGTGGTGAGCATTACATAAGGCCCACAGGCTATAAACCACCCTAACAGGCATAATGACTTTCGTGCCTCCACCTGAAGGGGCTCATTGCAATAAGGTAATAGCTATTGCAGATGCCTCTAGCTTTAACTATGGGAACACTTGCTTTATAGCACCACCTGAATGATCTATATCCTGTTCTCGTCAATGGCAATTTCAGGAGTGATTTGGCTTATGTCTTTTGTGCATGTGTGTCTACTCAGCACCCTGAAAACTTTTGGCTTTGAGAACATGTGAAGTGTGTGTCACAGCTGCAGAGCTGGAGATAGGGAGAGATGGGTCCTGAGCTAGCTGTCATTAAGAGATAACTCTTGGGAATTCACACTAGTCAAGGGGACAAGACTGATCTCCATTCTGCATTCATTCACCAATTCATTCACAAACGCTTCCTGAGTCCTCCATTTACAAGCACAAAACTGCATGAATACCATGGCTTCATGTCAGTCGGGTTTCCTTCTTAGATCTGTTGTCAAAGGAATACACTCAGGCAAGCTGTGTCTTTACTAGGCTGTGGGGCAAATTCTATCACAGAATGATGAGTGGAGCTAATGAGAACCTGAATATATGGTGAGTTAAATGTTTGGGAAAGTTTCCTAAGCCAAAAGCCTATGTATCTTTCTTCACTCTTCTGTCTCCCTTCCCTGGAGATGCCCTGGACAATTCTACTTCCTAATATCTTTCTTGAAGCATTTATTTGTCCCCATCTTCACTTCTCTGCCTGCAGTTCATTACCTCTTATCTGGATTACCACCTCCTTGTCTCCCCGCATCCATTCCCCATACCACACACAGATGAGCTTTCTAAAGTGCAGATCTGGTCACCCCTCCCTCCTGCTCTGTGGTTTCTTGTTGACCTTAGAATAAAGCCCCAAAGCTTTCACGTTGCAATCTTGCTCCTGCTTGTTTCTCTAGCCTCATCTCTCAGGTGTCTGCCCCCTCTTCAAGTGTATGCCCATGCACACACACATACACACACACACCCTTCTCCACACCCCAACCTGACCATTTGACTATGTCTCTGCTTAGTTTTTATTTCCTTGGCAGAGCCTTTGCTGACCTTCTCGATAGCCTTTATACTCTTGTATTGTAATGTAATTACTTGTCTTCCTTCCAGGACTGTGGGATCTGCCAGAGCACAGACTCTTTGTCCATTTCTTTATCCTTCCCAGGTCCTGTGACGATGCCTGGCCCATAGAAGTAACTCAGTAAGTTTGATGAAAGAAAGAAGGAATGGAGATAAGAACGGAACTTCTGAGCATGAGTGAGGTTCTGTGTGCTGGTAGCAGGGAAGGATGGGGCCAGCGTCTTTGTGCTCTGCAGGTCTTGGAGAAATGCCCAGCCAGGTCCCAGAGTAGTTCAGCATGGAGCCAGCTTCTGGACCAAGACCGGTAACAATTAAAACAACTAAGTAATTTTTGTATTTCCACTCTACCAAAAAGGATTTATTTGAAAAAATACAGTAAAATTTTTAAAAAAGATCAATAAGGGAGAAAATTTGGCTTCTGGATAAGATTAATACTCTAAATGAGGTTAATACCCCAAAAGAGGTGTGTACACTTGGGCAATGAATTGGCTCTGAGGTACCTGGCGGGCCATGCAGAGAAGGAAATGTGATGGGTTATAGGCTTTATGATGTCCATGAAATGAAAATAGGTCAATTGGGGTGGAGAAGAACAAGGTTTCTTGGCACTGAGGCCAGAAAGAGACTTCTCCTGTGGATTATTTTAAAGAAGAAGTCAGGTAACACGATGGATGATAATCTCAGCCATATCTTTTCAATAGAACAATGGGGACAAATCTTGGAATGGCTCTAAATGGTAGCTGATATAGCCAATACCACAGTTGATTCTAGTAAGAGTGCTTGCACAATGACACTAAAATGTGATATCTATGCACCCAGATTTCTGATGATTCAGCTCAGTCCAGTAAGCTTTTTATAATATTTGAAACAAAGTCCTTAAATTGGTCCTTATGAGGCCTATGAACTCTTGATACAGCATGCAAATTTTTGAGCACATGTTTATGTACATTTTTCTGGGGTGAGGGTCTGTAATTTCTCCCTCAAAGTTCTAAACCACTAAATCAGTTAAACAGCTGCGCTATATCTCCTTAGACTATTTCTTACCCATCAATCTTCTGCTCCATGTTGCTTGGTCAGGAATTTGGGGTTATGCTATTTAATGAAATCCATATACATGGAATCAGATACTTGATGCTGCAGGTTAAGATGGTCAATTGCATTGGGCTAGAGTTTATGACTCCCAGTGAAAGTTTAGCTGCTCAATGAACATGTGTGTTTGAACCCAAGGCCAGAGCTGTTGCACTAAGTGTTTATAGAAGAAATAAATAGAAAGGACAACACTTCGTTAAAAGTGACAAGGGCCAGAACAACCAAGCAGCCATCCAAGCCATTGACTGTGGAGTACTGTGGACTCAGTCAACACCTGAAGACACAGAGCTGGTGCCAACAGAGAAGGGAAGGAAGATGGAAGCTCTGAAAGGAAGCATTCCCCTGATCCGGGTTGCCTTTAATCAGGTTGATTAATAGGAGTCAGCAAATAAACTCGAATCAAAAGATGCCTTAAACCCTGGAGAACTCTCATGCTCTCTCTCTCGTTTGGATTAATTTTTTTTCTAGTAGAGATGAAAGGAGCCATTATCTAAATGAGGCTGCGTAAGATGATTAGATGTTATTTACAGAAAGGGCATGAAATCATCCACTGGACCCTGGGTGTGCTTAGCAAGACATTATTTTGTTATCAGTGTCATTGTTTTTATAGTTGCAAAGGGATACCTCCGGTGTGGTGAGGAGGAATTCCCCTTATTTCAGTAATCGCTGATTACAGGAACTAGAAAAGTCAGTCATTTCCAATACAGCAATACTCAGGGGGCCTGTATCTAATGCAAACCACAGATTTTTCAATCAATTGATCAGCACATATGTATTGATCGATTGCCTACTATGTGCATGGTGCAGAGAAGATTCATGAGCAGTAGATGTGGAGTACGGTCCAGCCTCTAGGAAGCTTTCTTGTATTGCAGTGTGACAGGCAGTGTGAAGATTAAAATGCAGATTCTGATTCAGGAGATCTGAGGTGGGGGCCAAGAATCTGTATTCCTAACAAGTTGGAGCAAGGACTACACACTTGACATGCTTCCTTTTCTTTTTCTTTCTCCTCCTCCTCCTCTTCTTTTTTTTTTTTTTTTGAGACAGGCTCTCACTCCATCGCTCAGGCTGGAGTACAGTGGCTCAATCACAGCTCACTGCAGCCTTGACCTCCTAGGCTCAGGGGATCCTCCTACCTTAGCCTGTGGAGTAGCTGGAACTAAAAGTGTGCACCACCATGCTCAGCTAATTTTGTAAATTTTTTTTGGTAAAGATGAGGTCTCCCTATGCTGCCCAGGCTGATCTTGAACTCCTGGGCTCAAGTGATCCTTCCACCTTGGTGTCCCAAAGTGCTGGGATTATAGGCATGAGCCACCTCAACCCGCCTAGGACTACATACGTTGAGTAGCCAGGTGGGAGACTGCAGATTGCCATGATGAAAAGCTGGGAGGTGTGGGCTGTCAGTAAAGCTCCGACACTCACCACCTGTGCAAACTTGGCCAAATTGCTTCATCTTGAACCACAACTTTCTTTGACATAAACCAGAGGGTCTCTTTGGGCAGCTGGTGCCCTGTACAACTCCCCCAAGGGCACACTGATATGGGCTACAGATGAATGGCACCCTCTAGAGTTGTGTGGGACACAGCCTCACCAAATGTATGCAGAGTTCCTGAAAAGGCTGGATTAGACAGTGGTTGTCAACCTTGGCTGCACAATACCATCACCTGCTAAGATTTAAAAATGTCAATATCTGCCTCTGCCCCCTGTGATTCTGACATAATTGTTCTAGGATGAGACCTGGGCCTTGGTACTGCTTTTGTTTTTTCTTTTTGCCTGGATAGACAGGTGGTAAGAAGGTATTTTTTTTTTTTAAAGCTCCCCAGAGATTACGAGATGCTCCTTAAGGTCCATCCCAGCGTGAGGTTCTGTGACTCTTAGACTGTGCTCACAGAACTCTGGGATTGTTTAACTCTGGGAGACCAGAGAAGGGAAAGATGGGTACAGAACAAGGTGAGTCTATGGTTTTGCTGGAAAAATGTCGGTTTAAACAAGAGACAGGTGGAGAAGCTATCCTAGGCGGACTGTGTGAATGTTATTGAGGCTTCTGTTGATGGAAGACATTTCTATTTGGATTGGTGCTGGGAATTGATCTGTGAACTCTTAATTGGGAGAGAAAAACAAATAGCAATATCCATGAATGCATAATCACACATAATAATGAGGGCTTGTGTATTATTCTATTCTCATGCTGCTAATGAAGACATACCTGAGACTGGGTAATTTATAAAGGAAAGAGGTTTTGACTCAAAGTTCAGCATGGCTGGGGAGGCCTCAGGAAACTCAGAATTATGGTGGAAGAGGAAGCAAACACATCCTTCTTCACACAATGGCAGGAAAGAGAAGTGCCTAGCAAAAGGGGGAAAGCCCCTTATAAAATCATCAGATCTTGTGAGAACTCACTATCATGAGAACAGCATGGACGTAACCACCCAGATGATTCAATTACCTCCCACTGGTTCCCTCCTATGACAGGGGATTATGGGAACTACAATTCAAGATGAGATTTGGGTGGGGACACAGCCAAACCATATCAAAGGGAAAACAGAGAGGGGCAGGGAATGAGGCATATGACAGAGCTCTGATTTAGACTTGGGGGGTTGAGGATCTAGACTGGGGGCTTGAGGAAGAGGCAACAAAGCTGAGAAGAGCAGTAAGAAGGAGCACTTCCTTCTGTCCTAGATCCTGTTTAAGGCTTTGTGGAGTCCTCTTAATCCAGCTCAGGAGAGTCCTGAGAACATGGGGTGAGTGTCAGGAAGGTGAGGGCAGGCCAGAGCCTTCTGAGAGGTCCTGGGCTTTTCCTCAGAGGTGCCTCCTCTGTGTCCTCCCTGTGTATGGGCTGCCTCCAGGACCCCATGAATACACCTGGTTAGAACTGGCTGACTGAGTTTGGTTCCTGCTGGCCTTGAAATAGATGGTCCTATGAATGTGGGCATTGATTTGAGCCCAAGTACCCAGGAGGAGGCTCCTTTAAGTATTAAATGCATTTCCTACTTTGGCTTTTTTTTTCTGTCAATCCAGCTTTTCTGTCAAAGCTGTCTTTTCCTATCCTGGTCGTCCTCCTGTCTTGTGAGCCTTGGCCTGGAGACTGGCTAGGAGTCCTAGAGGGGCCACCTGAGAGTGGGGGACAATGCATCCCCCTCCACCCTGGATCAGGCTTCACTCCACCTAAATCCCACTCTCCACAGGCATTTTAACTAAAACGGATCCTGCCTGCTATGAGCAAAAGTAGCCTCCCAAATCTATCCAAGAAGTGTGATTGATAGCTCTGCTGAGGCTTGAGACAAAGAAGCCCTCTCTGGTTTTTGTATTAATGCTGGGTTATCTCCCACGGTATTGATTTTTTGTTTGGCTTTTGAAATTTCTCTTCTCTGCTTCTGAGCCTTTCCTATAAAAATGAAAGAGGAGGTGAGGGATGATGGCGCCTGGGTTGACAAGCTTTGCTGACTTGCAGTATTAGCTGCTGTTTTCCATTAGGTCTCTCCAAGCCTGTCAACTGCCTCTTCTGGGTAGAAATATATTTAAAACGTGGGATGAAAAGGTCCCCATGTGTCAACAGTAAGAGCCTGCCACCAAGTTTAGTCACTGGATTAATCTTCCCATCCTTAGCACTTGGGTCCCCTTCAAGGAAGCAGCAAAAATTTTGATGGACTCTAGCCTGTTGCTCTCAGTCCTCCTCTCCCTCTCCAAAGACAGCTCAACTTCTGGAAAACTGCCAAGGGATGAGGCTGGCCTCTCGGGCTCTCAGCCTCCCTTCATCTCTTCTGTTTCCCCTCAGATATGTCCCATTCCTACTTCTCTCTTCCTCACCCCTTCCTGCGCTGAGAGCCACCATCACACTTGGATGTGAATGTCTTCTTAGGCTGTAGAGGGGGATCCTCGCCTATGGGATTTTGCCTTTACTAGGACTTCAGGCTTAAGGATGTTAAGCTCCAAACAGTGGAGTTTCATATATCCCTCAGTGGAGAAAGGATATTTTGGAGGAAAAGCAGAAATGCAGCATTCTCTGAAATCTGAATGTTACCCTCCACCTCTGCTTTCCTGGTAGCGCTTTCATCAGGTTGGAGGGCATATGGGGCCAATGCGGGTGACATGGCTACATCTCAAATCCTTGGGCCCTTCATTCAGTTAGTCAACAAATGTTTGAATTGAATTAAGACCCCATTTGTTTACAGGGTTATGCTGGACCTACAACCCTTCTTTGTTGGAGTTTTCATCTCTTTAGCTATTTATTCTGGATTCCAAAAAGAATTATGCAGGCCTAGTCCCAGACACTGTGCTAGTGCCAGGGGTGCAGGGATGGGCAAGAGAATCAGGCTCTGTCCTTGTGGAGCTGTGAAGATTGGAAACCTGGGAGTCTCCTTTGCCTCTGCTCCCTTTCCACTAGCACATCCAGTTATCTTCTTCTGTCTCCCTGCCACTGGCCTTGACCACTCTCATCTAAAGCTTCTAGAACAGTGCTTATCACATATGGTAGACAAACAGTACGTTTGGTCTACCATTGTCCCCACCATACCCCTAAGCCATGATTCAACATCCAAGTCTGACCCCTATCTTGCTCAGAAGTCTCCAATGACTCCCCCTTTTCTATGGTGTAAAGTGGAATAGGCCATTCAGGATTTGGTCCCTGCCAATCTGTCCAACCTCATCTCCTGCATTAGTCAGGCTTCTCCAGATAAACAGAACCGATAGGATATGCATGTATATTCAAGCCTTGGGGGCACTCTGCTTTACCCAAAGTTCAACAAGTTAAATGTTAATCTTATCTGAAAACACCTTCCAAGTGAATACATGAAATTAACCATCACACCCCCTTTGCCCTTTATGTTCTGGCAATATCGCACCTCCTTTTAGCTTCCAAAAATGGTCCACTATCCTGCCTCTGGGCCTTTGTACACACTGTTCCCTTCGCCTAATTTATCTTTCCCCATTCTTGTCCACTCAGCAGACACCAATTCTCTCACTAATCCAACCTCAGCTGCAAAGCACTCTCTCTCAGTGACCCCTTGGACCCTCACAGAGAGATTTGGGTGCTCTATGTTGTTATTCCCATTCTATTTTGTCACATCATTTATCATGTTGTGTTAGCTGCCATATCTCCCTTCCCCCTGGGAAGGCAAGGGCTTATCTTTTTGTTTTTGTCTAAGTCAAGCCTCCTGTTGGGTATTGGGGAAAATCTCTTGGGCTTTAGGGCCTCAATCAATGATCTTATAATCACCCTACCACCTCATTTTAGTTACTTATAAAGTAGGGGATTGAACCGATAGGGGAGTGATCATTAATTGCTTACCTCATAGTCGTTCTCCCTCTGCTTCACAGTCATGAAGCTCTTAGCTGAGCCCATGGCCTCCTGGAAGTAAAACTGTATTTCCCAGCAGCCTGTGCAGCTGTATGTGGCCATGTGACTGTACATCATGGCCAGTGGGATGTGAATGGGTCCTCAGCACCTTCTGTGAGACTTTCTTCTCTGTCATTTCCTCTACCCAGCAGCCTGGAATCATAAGCCTAGTATCTTGGACCATGAGGATGTGAAGCAGAGGCCAGAAGTGGTCTGCAAAGAGATGACTGTGGATCCCAGATCCACGTCAGCTCTGTGCTGCCTACATCTGACTTTTCTGGGAACAAAAAGAATAAACACCACTACTCAGTTTAAGCCACCATGTTTAGAACCTTTATTGTTTGCACTTGAGCCTAATCGTAAGGATACATCTTGAGAAGTGCTTTCCAAATTCCCTGAGGGAAGTCAGGAGACATCATGAGCAAAGAGGGTTTAAAGAGGCTGAGTTAGCCCTCCTCACTCACTGCCATCCCAACCCAATTGTGTCTGTGCCACTTTTGCGTATTTTCCATGTTGACTTAGAGTTTGTTTGAAGATGGAAGGACTAGAAGCTGTCCCAAGTCCCATCCATTTCTGACATTCTAAACATCTGTCCATATGTATAACCAATTATAAAAGGGAAGAATTCCATAAAGAGGAGCAGGATCTCTCTATCATGTGCACATAGGCAAACATAGGCATTGGTCATAGCCTTCATTCCTGATGGTGGAATTTCAGGCATTGTGGCAGTTGCTGGAGAAGATCTCTGTCTCCTTTGTCTATGTCTCAGGCCTGCTTGAGTGGTGTCCTCTCATTTCCTGCCCACCCCGTGCTACCCATCCCAGAGCTGCGGAGGTAGCAGGTATTTAGGGGATGTTTACTGGATATTCTGAATGAACATTGGGCTGAATGAGCCCATGCTGGCATCTCCACACTAACTTTTGTACATTAAATGCTCTCACTGGCTGTCTCAAAAGAGCTGTGGGTTTACTTCTTGGCAGTTCTGCAGTTATGGCCTTATTTCTTCCCATTCTTACCCCAGGAGTCTTTGTGGCAGGCTGAAAATTCTGCCCAGCACCAAGCCCATAGCAGAGACAGCAGACATCGGAAACAGGCTGGACCTGCAGTGGCCACGCCTGTGTGGTGCATGCGTATGCATTCATGGTTTGTCCTCCTCTGTCTCTCCTAGGCTGGCGTCACTCTGCCCAGGAGTTCACCCAGGTCACTCAGAAGGGTGGCTGCTGTGGAAAGTGATAAATTTAGAGCACTGGGCAGTTGGGAAGTTGCAGCCATCAGCAGCTGAAGCCAACAGGGGCAGAGCTGAATGGTCTCTGCTGGGTTTTTAATGAAGCCGCCCTAACTCCCCAGTCCCTGTGGCTTTTATTGGGTGCTATCAGTAACCCTGTTGTACAGACGGTAAAGCAGAGGCACAAAGACGTTCAGCAGCTTGCCTGTGGACCCTCAGCCTCAACTCAAAGTGACTGTCCAGTTCATTTTTCACCCCTACTTATCTGTTGATCCAGCAGGTGTGGAAGTGCTTTGCAAACTGTAGGACGTAATCTATGTGGAAGGAATTGCCGCTGTTAGTGCTCGTCTTTCAGAGAGAGCAGTGCAGTTGGCACCACCCCTTGTGAGCTGAGACCTGCTTCATCTTCCTGGGTCCCATTCATGCAGCCAAGATGGAGTGAGTGTGTGAGCAAGTGTGCATAAGCATGTGTGTGTACACGCCTGTGTGAGGGTACCCTGCCTGCAGCTTTAGCCGGGGCTGTGATTTCTGATGCAGGAGAACCTGCACTTTGCCCCATCTCCACAGTTCATTATGTTCCAGCTGGGCGCCTGTCACCAGCACTCGGGAAGCACATGTCAGCTGGGCCTGAAGGATGGCTTAGCCAGTCGAGGGGCTCTGGCAGGGTTGGGGACCGTGACCCGGGGCAGGAGTAGGTGGGGCAGGGAAGTCTCTGCCCAGTTGCCCTAGTGATGTGGGGGTGGCCCCAGGAAACGTGCCCTGCCCTTGCTCCTACCCCGAGGCTCAGTGTCCTGCCTCTCAGGTGAGTATGAGGGAGGCGGCCACGTGAGCTCTGCCCTGGGGTCAGCCTCCATTCGTCACTTTCTGTGACACCTTTATGCTGCAGCTTCTCTGTTTCAGTGAAAGGGGAGGTAGGAGGAGGGGAAGGTAAGGAGGGGAAACTTCCAGAGCCTTTGGGGCCTGAGGGGTTGGTGACATGGGGATGAGGCCTAGATTTAGGACCAGAGATATGGGCCAGCCTTAGAAAAATTAGTGAAGGGGCAACACCTGGGCCCAGGAGGCCAAAGACCTGGGTGTCCTAGCAGTGTTGCCTCAGAGTTATTCAGTGGTTCTGCAGCCAAAGCCTGAGTTCCAACCTGGGCGCCCATAAGCTCGGCACCCATATAAAAAGCACTGGGAAACTTCCTCTCTCTGTGCCTCAGTTTCCTCATCTGTGGAAGGGAAATATTAATAGTTTCTGCCTTATAGGGCATTGTGAGGGCTAAATGACTTAGAATGGGACTTGGCCTTAGGAAATATTTGATAAAGGATAGCTGCTATCATCACTGTTGTTACTTTGGTTGAGGCTCTACCCTTAACCCACCACGGGACCTTGGTCAAGAGGCTCTCATCTCTGTAGGCCTAATGTCAGGCTGCATAAGCTCCCTAAGCGCTCTCAGCCATTACTGTCATAGGGGGACAGTAATTCCTCCCCATAAGCCCAGCAACAGAGAGGGGTCCTACATAAGGGACAGGTGGGAAGCAAGGGGGCATCGGTGATGCAAAGAGTTGGAAAGGCCCCTTCCACCCTTTGTGGGAAGAGGTGGTCTGCTTTTGTAACATCCAGCCGTTTTCATGATCCCCCAATACAGCTCCACCTGTAACCTTCTCCTAGAATTTTTCTTATAGCCAGTTGTGAGATTGGGGACCAAGCTGACAAGGTAACGCCTTCAGGGTGAGCCTTGTTCTGCACATGGCATTCTCAAGGGAGGTCTGGAAGACTGAAAAATCCTTGGAGGCCTGATAGACTGGCATGCTAACAGTGGCATTCTTGTGGTAGGCACAGTTGGGGCAAGCTGGGTTTTTCTACGGAAAAGCCTGTTCAGTGCCTCCCTGCTCTCTAGGTTTGAGCAGATCCTGCTTCTGAGGGCTGAGTTTATTTATTTCCTTCTGGAGTCAAGCAGCCTTCCTAAAGTGCAGACTTTGATGTGGGTCCTCTGCCCTCCTCCCTATGTGACTGCCCAGCTTCCCAAGCCTTTCCAGCCTGGGGTGCGCACCTAGCCTCCAGCCTCTAGCTCACAGGCTCAGCTGCAACCTGGAACATGCCCTGCTCCAGCCTGCCACAGGCTCTGGGCTGTACACTTTCATAGTGGATAATATTATTTAATTCTGCAATGACCCTACAAGGGTTATTATTATTTTTAATTTACAAGTGTAAAAATCAAGTCATAAAGAGTTTTAATGTAACCTGCTCAAGAGCATGCTGTAAATGAGTTCAGTGTTAGTAGGTGTTAGAACCAGGATATTAATTTGTGCTAGACTCCAGCCTCTTTTTTATTTTTTGCACTTATTTATTCATAATTTGAACTTTTATTTTAGATTCAGGGAATATATGTGAGAGTTTGTTGCATGGGTATATTGCACGGTACTATGGGTTGGGGTACAAATAATCCCATCAGCCATGTAGTGGCATAGTACCCAACATGAGTTTTCCAACCCTTACCCACCTCCATCCCTCTAGTAGCACCTTGTGTCTATTGTTGCCATCTTTATGTTTATGAGTACCAGTACCCAATATTTACCTCCCACTTATATGTGAGAATATGCAGTATTTGGTTTTCTGTTCCTGCATTATTTCATTTAGAATTACCGCCTCCACCTGCATCCATTTGTTGCAAAGGAAATGATTTTGTCCTTTCTTATGGCTGCATAGTATTCTGGGGTATATATGTGCCACATCTTCTTTATTCAATCCACCACTGATGGGCACCTAGGTTGATTCCATGTCTTTGCTATTGTGAATAGTGCTGCAGTAAACATATGAGTGCAGGTGTCCTTTTGGCAGAAGGATTTCTTTTCCTTTGGGTATATATACAGTAATAGGATTGCTGGGTTTAATGGTAGTTCTATTTTCAGTTATTTGAGAAATCTCTAAACTACTTTCCACAGGGGCTGAACTGATTTACATTCCCACCAACAGTGTATAAGCATTCCCTTTTCTCTGTAGCCTCACTAGCATCGGTTGTTTTTTGGCTATTTAATAGTAGCCATTCTGACTGTGTATGAGATGGTATCTCATTGTGGTTTCGATTTGCATTTCTCTGATGATTAGTGATGTTGGGCATTTTTTCATATGTTTGCTGGCCCCTTGTATGTCTTTTTTTGAGAAGTGTTTGTTCATGTCTTCTGTTGACTTTTTAATGGGGTTTGTTTTTTGCTTCTTGAATTGTTTAACTTCCTTACAGATTCTGGATATTAGGCCTTTGTCAGATACCTAGTTTGTGAATATTTTCTTCCATTTTGTAGGTTGTCTGTTTACTCTGTTGATAGTTTCTTTTGCTGTGCAGAAAACTCTTTAGTTTAATTAGGTCCAGCTTGTCAATTTTTATTTTTGTCACAATAGCTTTTGAGGACTTAGTCATAAATTATTTCCCAAGACTGATGTACAGAATGGTGTTTCCTAGGTTTCCTTCTAGGATTCTTATAGTCTGTGGTCTTATATTCCAATATTTAACTCATCTTGAGTTAATTTTGTGTATGGTGAAATGTAGGGGTCCCATTTCATTCTTCTGCATATAGCTAGCCAGCTATTCCAGGAGCATTGATAGAATAGGGAGTCCTTTCACCATTGCTTATTTTTATTGACTTTGTTGAAGAGCAGATGGCTATAGGTGTGGAGCCTTATGCCTTGGTTCTCTATTCAGTTCCATTGGCCTATGTGTCTCTTCTTGTACCACTACCATGCTATTTTGGTTATTGTAGCTTTATAGTATAGTTTTAAGTCAGATAGTGTGATGCCTCTAGGCTTGTTCCCAGAATTAAAAACAAAAACCATATTATCATCTTAATATACACAGAATAAGCCTTCAATAAAATCCAACATCCATTCATGATAAAAACTCTCAACAAACTAGGCATCAAGGAACCTACCTCTAAATAGTGAGAACTATCTATGATAAATCCAAAGCCAATATCATACTGAATGGGCAAAAGTTGGAAGCATTCCCCTTGAGAACTGCAACAAGACATAGATGCCCACTCTCACCAATCCTATTCAACATAATATTGCAAGTCTTAGCCAGAGCTATTAGGCAAAAGAAGGAAATAAAAGGCACCAAAATAGGAAAAGAAGAAGTCAACTATCTCTCTTTGCTGATGATATGATTGTATACCTAGAAAACCCTAAAGGCTCCATCAAAAAGCTCCTGGAATTGATAAACGACTTCAGTAAATTTTTAGGATACAAAGTCAATGTATAAAAATCAGTAGCATTTTATATGCCAATAATGTTCAAGCTGAGAGCCAAGCAAGACGACAATCACATTTACAGTAGCCACCAAACACTAAAATACCTAGGAAAATATCTAAAGAGGTGAAAGATCTCTACAAGGAGAATTACAAAACACTATTGAAAGAAATCATAGATGACACAAACAAATGGAAACATATCCCATGCTCATGGATTGGAAGAATCAATATCATAAAAATGACCATACTGCCCAGGGTGATCTACAGATTCAACGCTATTCCTATCTAGTTGCTGACATCATTTTTCACAGAAATAAAAAAAAAAAAAACTATTCTAAAATTCATATGGAACCAAAAAAGAGCCCAATCCCAGGCGATTTTTAATGGTTTTCTAGTATTTGATCCCAGCCTAAGATGGCATTGCAGCTTGCTCTGTTTAGATCTTGGCTGGTGTTGTTCCTGCTAGGAATTTTTTTTGGAAAGGTTTTAGAGTTTTGCTATTTTACATTTAGGTGTTTAATCCATGTGGAATTTATTTTTCCATATGATATGCAACAGGTACCTCGTCCTGAGGCCTTGCAGTCATTCTGCAGTTCTGTTGTGTCATCTTCTGACTGCCTGGAGCAGATGCCAAAACCCATTTGTATTTGTTTAGACATTGGCTGGTGTTGTCTCTGCAAGTTTCTCACATGGACCTAGAACAACTTTTGGCTAAGGGCAGAACCCATATTATTCCTGACAGCCTGTCCTAATCAAGGAATTTAAATGTCAGGTTCTTTAAAACAGTGTACTTCAAACACTCTCACGTTGTTTTCTTTTCACAAGTAAGCTTTATTGTACTTTTCTTCAAAAGTGACAACTCTCATTACAGAAAGCTCAGAAAACATAAGGTAAGCAAAATAGATAAATAAATACAACTATTCGTAATCCTACCTCCTCCAGAGATAATTCTGATAAATGTTTTGGTCTATATTCTTTTCACCCTTTAAAATAATGAAATTTTTACATGAAATTATGACAGTACAGGGGATAATATAGAAGACACTCGTGTCCACTACTGTGGTGTGACAGGATGTTTTATTTGCTACTCATTTTACTAAATGAAATGTTATATAATTGAGGCTTCCTTTGTTTCCCACTCCACGCTGCCACCATTTTCTTCTTTCTGGAGATAACTCCAATTTTGAATTCAGAGAGCATCTTTCCTGCCCAGTTTTTATACTTTGCCACATTGATAAGTTTTCATCCATAACGGTGTAGGATTGTTTTGTGTGAATTTTATGTGAATGCCACCATCTGGTTCATATAATCCTCCAACTTTCTGCTTTTCCTCAGCATTACATTTTTGAGATTTAACTGTGATATTACTTGTAGATCTAGTGAATTAGTTTTCACTGCTGTATAGAGTTCCATTGTATGATTATACTCCTATACTATGCTATAGCAGTACTATACTATAGTGTCATATAGTATACTATGCTGTGTTACTATACTATGCTTTTTCCGGTCTACTGGTGATCCAATTGATAACAAGAATTATCAATGTCTGATTGTAACAAATGATGCTGCAAGGAATATATTTGTCTAGATCTCCCTGTATAGAGTGAGAGAGAAATTGCTGAGTCATGAGATATTAACAGTTTCCACTTTACCAGTTATTGTTCAAATAGCTGTGCCTATTTACATACCTATTTGAAGCATGTGAGAGTCTCCATGGCATTACCTTTTGGATAAAACTAGGTATTATAAAGTTTTCAATTTTTTTCTAATCTGCTGGGTATAAACTGGTATCTTATTGTCATTTTAAATGGAGATTTCTCTATTAATGAGGTTGAACATCTCATAAGTTTGTCAATCATTCTCTTTTGTGGATTACATTTAATGTTTTTAATGTATTTGTCTCTTTCTAATATATTTGTAAAGTTCTTAGATATTCTGGCTACTCTTTCATTTTTCATCATGAGGGCTATAGATATCTTCTTCCAGGTTGTAGTTTCATTTTTCACTTTGTTAGGGTGTGTGTACGTTTGTTTTAAGGTGCTTCAGTTTGTCAGATGTTTCCTTTATGGCTTTTGCTTTTCACATTTTGTTAAGAAAATTCTTCCTAAACTAAAGCCATACAGATGTATTTCTACAGTTTTTTTTTTCTTTCTATTTTTGGAAAGATTTTAGAGTTTTGCTATTTTACATTTAGGTGTTCATCCACATGAAATTTATTTTTCTGTATGATATGCAGCAGAAATTTAATTTCATCTTCTTCCATTTGACTAGCCAATTGTCTAAGTACTGTTTCAACTCTTTGATATTACACATGACAAAACAGAGGTCCAGAGTGGTAGAGGGACTTGCTCACGGTCACACAGTGACTTTGTGGTGAGGTTGTGACAGGGAACAAAGTTTTCTTAACTCCCAACCCAGTGTACCCACACAACGATACTACCGTGTTACACAATTTTATCTTGGACTATTTTCTACTATCCTAATATAGAAATCCATAAATATGATTATAAATTTCTTGAAAGTGGGGATTCTGCCCTTTTCTCCTGTCACCTCTATGTACTTATTTAGTTCATGGTCAAGTATCTGACAGGCACTCAGGAAGACATTGCTAAAAATAAATCACTTAATTCAACAGATTGATTCTAGAATAATCAGTTCTTTTAAATTCAGCTCTTTGTTTTGTCTCATATAGGTTTCTATATTTAGACATATCCCTTCATTCAACAAACATTTACTGAATACCTATCATGTTCCTGGCACTGTGCCAGCTGCTAGAGATTAAAAGAGGAGTAAGAAGTGTTTCCTGCTCTCAAAGAGCTTAAAGTGTAGTGGGAGAGACTGAAAAGTCAACCAGTAATGGTATGAATATGCTATTAAACAGTATGTAATGGGAGACAGGAGGAGATAAAATCTGCTGAAAAATCAGGAAGGCTTCCTGGAAGAGGAGACACTTGAGCCTTTAAGGTGAGGAAGAGTGATTCATTTGCCAAGGGTGGAGAAGGTGTAATCAGAAGACACATCATGAGCAAAGGCAGAAATCTAAGGTACTCAGCCACAGTTGACTGTGACATGAACATAAAATAATTAGTCAACCAAATCACATTTGTTTGTTTTTAAGAGTACAAGGTCCCTGCTTCCAGGGTGTTTCTAGCCTAACTCAGATTTCACTGCAGCCAAACACAGCATCCCAGTGCTGCCTGCCTTGTCATTGACTAAACCATGTGTATTTAAGGGCTCTATTTTGTAATTTTCTCTTGTTTAAAGTGGGCACCAACTTTTTGTCGAGGAGTATGGTTTTCCCCTTGTTTTATGTTTGTGAATTGACATTCCCATTTTTGCCATCGTTTCTGTCACCAGTGCTGTTATTCTAGGCCTCTCTCATGCAGCCAGAATAACATATGAGACACCAGCCTGGAGTGACAGTGCGCCTGACAAAAACAGAAATAGCCCAGCTCATATTATTTGCAAAGGAATTATCCCCTGGAGGTGATTTTTAATTTGGGGGTTTTGCTGCAAAATGGAAACCTGACTACTAAGGTTGCTTTGCAACCCAAATGCTTGTCTTACCAATCAATTATCAAAATGAGACTTGCTGGGTACTGTAGCAAGTCTTTCCGGGCGTTCTCCTTTAATGGGTCAAGTCCAAGTTGCCTCCTTTATTGGGAAGAGCTGGGGGCAACTGCACAGTTTAATTTGCTAGTTAGGGGGAAGGGAAGATGGCAGGAGGGGCAGAGAGGGGAAGGTTCTCACATGCAAATAAAGAAAAGCACAAAAGGTGGGCGGAGCGGTCCTAAATTAGAGCTAGTTACCTCACCTGGGTGGCAGTGAGGCGATGGTGGTTGTTTGTAAGGGATTAATAATTCAACCTGGGAATAAGATTAGGGTTTATGCACAGCAGAAGCAAACTTGCACAAAGATTAATTGGTATCTATTGGGTACTGGTAAGAGGGATTTATGCTATTTTGATATTTTTTTGGAACTTGAGGGAAAAAAGAAAGGAGATAGAGACAGAAGCAAAGTTGAATGTGGAAATCCAGAGAGGTCTTTTCTTGGTATCAGGATTTCATGAAATTTTACTCCCAGCCACAGCAGGGAGAAGGAGGTGGCCTCAGAGCCTTGATGGGCTCCAAAATGAATTCTGTGTCACCTCCATTGTGAGCCTTGCACATGCTATTTAAACTTGACATGTCATAAATCCAATAGCAGCAAACAGGAGGACACTGGCTTGCTGTCCACTTTTATTTGCGTGGCTGCAGGAAATGATCTTAGCATATGAAAGTGGTAGGCATTGCAAGCCACTCAGTTTAAGGGACTCAAGGGCTGGACCTGGGGACCCTAAGATGCAGGCTTGGGGACCACTGTGTGATTTAGGGCATCCAGCCTATTGTGTCTAGATGGCATCTGCCTGACTCTGGCTTAGGATCAGGGCATCTCCCTACCTCCTAGAATAACCCTTACTTCAGGGGGATTAGTGTATGTGTTTCTGAGCTGTAATAAAACTTCGTGGTTTCCATCTATGTATAATCAACTATCTCTTTTACTTCGCTCCTTGGGGACAGGACCATGTCTCGTTCATGCCTTTGTCCTCAGTGTGACCACAGCATGAGATACTTGGTGTTCATCTAGATCATATTTGTTAAATGGATGAAATGGATGGAAGAGTTGGGGCTGCACTAGAGCTTTCCATGGGGCAGGTGTTCTCAGTCTGTATTGGATTTAGCAGTCGTTTAAGTGCAGTGTTGACTTAATAAGTTGAGGAGCTCTAAAAGACTTTCCTGGTCGGGTGTGGTGGCTCACTCCTGTAATCCTAGCACTTCGGGAGGCCGAGGTGGGCGGATCGCTTGAGGTCAGTTCGAGACTAGTCTGGCCAACGTGGTGAAACCCTGTCTCTACTAAAAATAAAAAAAAATTAGCCAGGCGTGGTGGTGGGCTCCTGTAATCCTAGCTACTCAGGAGGCTGAGGCGGGAGAATCACTTGAAACTGGGAGGTGGAGGTTGCAGTGAGCTGAGATCACACCACTTACTCCAGCCTGGGTGACCTAGTGAGACTCTGTCTCAAATTAAAAAAAAAAAAAAAAAAAAAAAAAAAAAAAAGACTTTCCTGTGTCCGACATCTCATTCTCGGCTTCCTTGTCTGCTTGGACTTTCCCCCTTAGTCCAATACCTCATGCATATCAAAAGTCTCCGTTTCATTGGTGCCTCTTCATTTTTCAGTAACTAACAAAAATGTCTTGTTTTAGAATCCAAGGACTGTCAATCAGCTCTAGGTTTTGTACGGGGCCTAATTTTTTTTTTGATAGCATGAGCAACTGATATGGTTTGGATCTGTGTCCCTGCCCAACTCTCATATTGAAATGTAATCCCCAATGCTGGAGGTGATTGGATAACAGGGGCAGTTTCTTGTGAATGGTTCAGCACCATCCCCCTAGTGCTGTTCTCATGATATCATGAGATCTGGTTGTTTTAAAAGAGCGTAGCACCTGCCTGCTCTCTCCCTTCCTCCTGTTCCAACCGTGTGAGGGGCTGCTTCCCGTTTGCCTTCTGCCGTGATTCAGTTTCTCGAGGCCTTCCCAGAAGCTGAGCAGATACCAGCATCATGCTTCCTGTACAGCCTATGGAACTGTGAACCAATTAAACCTTTTTTTTTTTTTTTTAAATCAATTACCCATCCTTAGGTATTTCTCTGTAGCAGTTTGAGAACAGACTAATACAGCAACATTGTTCTAAGGAAGAGTCCAGCTCAGAAGAAAGTTCCTAAGATTTTCCTTTTCCTTTTATCTTCTGTGCAATCAGAGAATGCACTGAAAGGTCACTTCTCAGATAAGTGGCACATTACGGAGGTCAGCGTGGCTGGTCTTGGAAGTGTCAGTATGCACTCTTGCTCTTGAAAGCATGCTTCATTCAAGGATTCAATTTTAACATTGTTAGTGCAACTTCTTATTAAAGCCAACTGTCCTTGAAGCATAAAGAGAGAAAGAGAGAGCTGCAAAGACTTTCAGCTCATTCTCCTTCATCAGTGTTGAATTTTATTATATCATTTAAAGTCCTCAAGATTCTTTAAGAAGATTCCTCAGTCTTCCGGGGGTCTGTCTTCCTTGGCCTCATACCCCTGTTGGTTTAAGTATTCATCTGATTTTCTGATTACTTATTTTCTAGCTGAAATTCACCCAAAAGACTTTCTCTGTGTATCAAAATAGTTTGCCTTCCTTCTGTCCTTGGTGTTTGGAGACAGTGGTGGCTGAGATAGAGCCCTGGGGAGATAGGAGGTGGACACGTTTGAAGGGAGTCACATCAAGAAGTTCTTCAACTGGGGTGTCCCTGGTTCCTGCTTCATCCTCCCCACACTATCCAGAAGCCTCCTTTGTCTTGTTCCCCTCCATGAGGCTAGAGATGTTGGAGGCTGGCAGGGCTTTGAGCACTTGGGCTGGCACCTGAGACTTGAATGAAAGAAATGAAGAAAATGGAGTGCAGTCCTTAGTCAAACCTTCCTGAAATGAAAGGTGTTCTTCTCTTCCTAATATGCTGTGATTGAGGACATTATCCTTAGCAAAATAACTCAGGAACAGAAAACCAAATACCACATGTTCTCACTTATAAGTGGCAGCTAAATAATGAGAGCAAATGGACACACACAGGGGAGCAACAGACACTGAGACCTACCTGAGGGAGGGAATGGGTGGAGGGAGCTGATCAGAAAAATAAATATTGGGTACTACGCTTAGTACCTGGTTGGTGAAATAATCTGTGCAACAACCCCACCCCATTTGAGTTTACCTGTGTGACAAACCTGCACATGTACCCCTGAAACTAAAGTAAAAGTTAAATAAACAGCTGGGTAAATTGGGGTTTAAATCTCAGTCCTGACACTTAATGATCATGTGACCCTTTGGCAAATTACATCACCTCTTGTGTTCCGTTTCCTTACCTGTGAGATGGGAATAGCACCTAATTTATAAACCATGGGGAGATCATATATAAAGCATTATGAGTTGTGGCTAAGAGCAGTCAAACCATATGAGTGGTAATCCTTGTTCTGCTATTCTCTAGCTTCGAAAATTTGGAAACATCACTGACTCTCTGTATGTTGCAGATTTATCCTCTGTCAGATGGACTAAAAATAGTGCTTAGCTCATGAGATTATCAAGAGGCAGATGGTGGTTAAGGGTGTAGCCTTTGAAATGAGACTACCTGGATCTGAATCTCAGCTCTGTCATTTCCTAGCTCTGTGACCTTGGGTAATTCGCTTAACCTCTCTGTGCTTTATTTCCAGCATCTTTAGAATGAGGATCATAATAGTACCAGTATGTAGGGCTATTGTAATGATTGAATTAATACAGACAAACCACTTAGAGCACAGACTGGCATCTTAAAAGTGCTATATAACTTTTAAAAATTATCAATGGGCCAAGCGCGTTGGCTCACACCTGTAATCCCAGCACTTTGGGAGGCCGAGGCAGGCAGATCACAAGGTCAGGAGTTCGAGACCAGCCTGGCCAATATGGTGAAACCCCGTCTCTGCTAAAAATACAAAAATTAGCTAGACGTGGTGGCAGGCGCCTTTAGTCCCAGCTACTCGGAAGACTGAGGCAGAGGTTGCAGTGAGCCAAGATTGCGCCACTGCACTCCAGCCTGGGCTGTCTCAAAAAAGAAATTATCATTGAAAAAATTGAGTGAATGATACAGGCAAAGTTGCTTGAATGGTGTCTGGT
This sequence comes from Macaca thibetana thibetana, assembly GCF_024542745.1. NCBI lineage: Eukaryota > Metazoa > Chordata > Mammalia > Primates > Cercopithecidae > Macaca > Macaca thibetana. The sequence continues at coordinate 33,282,991 of NC_065595.1, read as the reverse complement.
ACATGTGAAACCCTCAATAACTATTTGTTGAGGCACCTGGAGCAGAGTGGGTCTTCATTAAACATTAGTTCTCTTTGCCCCCTGTCCCAGGTGTGTGGGATGGGGGCCCTGTCCTTCCATCACTTACGCAACATATGCACAGCACCAGGCAGGTAGGTAGGTGGAGAAGCCGTGATGCTCAGGACTGGGAAGGATGGAGAGTGCGTTTATAATGTAGGTGGAGAAGCCATGTGCTTCAACGGCACTCTTTTGGTTAAAGTAACACCACGAAGCCAAGCAGAAGTACTGTCCTAAGCGTTCCTATTTTTGGTCAATATGCTGCAAGGAAGCAAAGGAAACGGGGGGCTAAATTAAAGTAGCATTTATAAATACTTTAATAATGATGAATAAATGATTCATCAAAGTTGCTTTGCAAAGTAAATTATTCCGAGACACACAGAGACCTGTCGGAATGATTATAAACTAGTTAATAGATGATGTTACTGTAACTTGTGAGGAAGCACTTCAGAGCAGCAGACCAAGCCATTATTTATGCTTCTGCACATTCTAGCATAATTTAAGAAAAAGGGAAATTTACTACCAGCTCTTAATAAAGTATTCATACTACCTTAATGTGAAATGTTACCAAAATTATTTAGTGACTTATTGATTCCACTGGGTTTTATGTTACTCTTGGTATTCTTTGGTGACAGTTAACTAAGACAGCATGGTCTTTGATTTAAACGGTTCCTTTCTTTGGCAAATTCTCAGGATCTCAGGAAACTTTGCAGGGAGATGGAGGGGTTAGAGGAGAGTCTGGGGCACAGAGCATGGAACATACGGAGCCATATTGTGGACCTGGATGTGCTTGGGAGACTGTCATGGATCTATGGATGGCCAGAGTTGGAAGGAACTTATTACACCTTCCCAAATATATAAACTCAAGACCCAAGAGGCCAAAGGATCCACTGAAGCCCACGCAGCGGAAGAGTGGCAAAGTCCTAGACCCACTATATTGTGTTAAAATCCTATATGGTGTTTCTCCCTCTACAGGGCACCTTACAATGGGCCACCAGGGATCCATCCCATGTATTAGAAAAAAGGTATTAAGTGCTTACTGAGTGCATGACATAAACACTTGAGCCACCTGAAGATTAAGTTTAGATAGATAAAACAGAAAATCCAAATGAGAGTGGCTAAAATGAAATAGTGGTTATGAACAGGAAGTCTGGGTATAGGTGGTTGTTTATGTGAGCTACAGGTGAGGTCTCTACTATTGGCCTTTCTCTACTACCTTGGCCTTTCCCTCATGGTTGTAAAATGGCTGCAGCTCCAGCCGTCATCTGTGTTCCCAGCAGGAGGAAGGGCAAAGGCAGTAAAAAAGGATAAAACCTGTATCAGGCAAGCAAATGTTTCCTCCCCATGGGGCTGCCAGTTACATCTTTTGGGCAAGACTCTGCCTTCTGGCAATCCAGGCTGCAGTGAGGCTGGAAAATATAATTTGCTTAGCTGGTTTTAATGGGGGCTCCATTAGAAAGGGAGGAGAGATTGGGTATGCAACTGAAAGTCTCTGTCATGCCTAATTATTTTATTTATTTCTTACAGCAATCCTATAGGATAGATAAGTATTATTGTTCCCATTTTACAGATAAGAAAACTGAGGTCTAGAGAGATTAATCTGCTCAAGGAATAGAGTTGGGGCTTACTTGTAGAGACTGTGAGGCATCAAAAGCCTTACTCTTTATTTTTTTTTTCAGAGACAGAGTTTTGCTCTGTTGCCCAGGTTTGAGTGCAGCAGTGTGATCATGGCTGGCTACAGCCTTGAACTCCTGGGCTCAAGCAATCCTTTCACCTCAGCCCCTTGAGTAGCTAGGACTATAGGCTGGCAGCCAGCATCACTGTACCCAGCTAATTAAAAAAAAAAAAAAAAAAAAAAAAAAAAAACTTTTATAGAGATGGGGTCTTGCTGTGTTGCCCAGGTTGGTCTTGAACTCCTGGGCTTAAACGATCCTCTTCCCTTGGCTTCCCAAAGTGTGCTAGGCTTACAGCTATGAACCACCACACACAGCCCAAGCCTTACTCTTAACCACTGTGCCATCCTACCTCTCTGGCAGGAAATCTTTTCCTGCCTTGCATCTGACAACAGCTTCCTAGAACCTCAATCTCCTCATGAGGGGTGATGGGAGACATTCCAAAGCAGGGGGAGAAACTGGCAAAAAGGTCCCTTGCCTGGCATATGACACCGGGCTTTGCATATAGGGGACCCCATATATGCCCGGCACGTGACACAGGGCTTTGCATATAGGGGACCCCATTCACTGTGAGGGGAGGGAAGTAGGAGGCACAGAAAGAGGACTCCAAGAGGGTAGGGTCACATGTAGAATTCCACAAGGAGGCAAATATTATAGATGCCTAGCAGCCAGTGCCATCCTTGAGCAGAAGAGAAGTTGGAGATGTTGTTCTCCCACCCTTGCCTGGGCCCGTTTCCCCATCAGTGGACTCCCACTCTCCTTTCAGCTGGCCACTACCATATGTCCTTATCTGCTTCATGTAATCCCAATCTCATGGAAAGGGCTTCCACCAGTTAGCTTGCATCTTAGCATGACTTTATAAAAAATCATGGAGGGACAACTGAGGATATGGAATTTACCCCCATTCCCTTTTTTGACAGAGGAGAAAATCGAGGTGCAGAGATGAGAAGTCTACCTCCAAACTATATACAGAGTCAGTGGTAGGCTGGGAAGGGAGCCTAGGATTCCTGACTCCTAGTCTAGTGTGTGCATATGTGTACAATGTGTACACTGGGTGTGGGTGCACGTGCATGTGTGTGTGTATGCATGTGTCTATTTTCTGTTTGCATTTTGAATCTCATTTTGCATGGTGCAGTTGAAGGCATCCCCTCCTGCTAAGGAATAGAGACTTCAGGGAACACATGGGGAAAAACTGATCTCTTAACATAGAAGTGGAAGCCTACTCTACCTAGTCAGAGATTGAAGTCTCTCGACAATCAGTGAAAAGGAGGCAGACAGAAAGACCCACAACTGTAGTGAAGATGAAGGGGACAGATCTGGAGCCAGGGTGACTGGTTAGGGGAACCTGTTGACATAAGGTTCAGGAAATCCAGGTGCAGAGCTTTCTACTCTATTACAAACGTTTAGTCCTTAAGGCAGAGGCAAGAACTCAGGGCAGCTTTGCCTCCAGCTGCGTTAGAATCAGAATGGACTTAGACATACAGATGCACAGACCAACATGGCAGCTCTTCCAGGGACCTGGCCTTCCTGCTGATAGGATGAAGGCTGCCTTGGTTAAGGATGGGCCAAGACTTCTGCTCTGAGGATTTTTCTTTGAAGTTTTATAAATCAGCCAGCAAGACAGCCAATTTCATGCTGAGATGTCATATTGAAGGCCTCAACCCAAGATCAATTGCTGGCTGACTTTGATTCTTTGTCGTGGAGCCTGGGCCAGTCTTGCCCCAACTGAGACACTGCCAAATTTTGACTTTTGATGCTTTCAACTCAGCCCTTCATTCTTTTCTTGGCCCCTACCCTGTTCCGTGGGGAACTATTTTCCATGGTAAGGGGTTCATCAATGACTGTTTTGCCCTAGAGTACACTGATGCCAGAGGGGTTACCCCTCGGAGAATATCCTGCAATTTGGCTATACTGCCATAAGGGGGCGATAATTCCATTTACCAGGTGCTATGAATGGTAACGTGAGAGGAGAAAACTAGCAACTGTAGAGTGTTTAGTTTGGCATTGCCTTATCTTGAATTCGTCACAAATATTTTAACAGTAGGAGGCTGCCCATAAAAATTTCGATTTGGGGCTTCTTTTGAAATATCAGGATATCTGGCAACATTCCCTCTGGCTGCCGCCTTGGGGCAGGGCATGCAGCCTCCTGTGGCCATTGTCCTCACCTGGCTGGCAGCCAGTCATTTACATTACCTGTCTGCTTCCCAAAGTCCCTGTTTAAGCTTTAGGCATATTTGAGCTAGAGAGAATATTAATTTAAAAATTTAAATACCGTAGCTTAAAAAAAGTTAAAGCATCCGAACTTAGGCAGCAACCAAGGTCTGCGCTTAAATATGATACCTTAGGATCAACTTTCAAGTAGACAAAATCTAAGATTCTTTGATAACTTTCTTATACACTTGTCTTAAACTTGAACCAATTTCAGTTTTCAGAATATACCACGCTATTTCTTATCTTGATGGTGATCAATCATCCTCAATTGCCTGGTACTTAGGGCTTTCCTATAATGTGGAAGTTTGAGTGCTACAAAGAAGAAAGTCCTGGGCAAACCAGGACACGTTGTTCACCCTGCTTATCTGTGGGCCACTCTGTCTACCTGGAACGCCTCTTCTTGGCCTGGCTCACCACTCCCTCACCCTTTGGGTCACAGCTTAGACGAGTCTGCCTTGATTACCCCTCTCCCTGCAGCCTGCACCAGGTATCCCCACTTTCCCTTGCACTGCACTCTCCATCTGTGCTAATTCATCTGCTTACCTGTCTGCTTCCTGCTAGACTGTGAGCTCCCAGGCATTGGCTCGAGGCTCTCCCACTCAAGGCTGTGCTCCCAGCACACAGCACAGTGCATGGCCCAGAGTAAGTGTTGAGTGCTAATACAGACTAATTCCTCAATGATAAGGGGCAGGCACGATGTATAACTCGGATCTGCACCCCTTGCAGGCCTGGCACATGGCAGGTGCCCAATAAAGGGTTTATTGTATTGAATTGCATTAAACTGGGCCAAAGATTTGGACAGACAGAGATCTCTTCTGATGAATGAAGAGGATAAAGGGAAATAATGATCTCTCATGACAGTCTCTTTCACACTGTTTTAACTGTGACTCTTCTCTTTTATTTCCTGGGTGTTCCTCATTTTCCTAAGTAGACACTAAGCCCTCCTGTGGGCAGATGCCATGCCCTATGCAATTTGTATGTTCCTCTTTTAACAGGCATGCTGAAGGAAACAAAAAAGACATATTGAATTGATGTGTTTCAACCACAGTGGGCCTTCTAGTGAGGGACTGATTACTCTGTATGTTAAAATATTCTCTCCCCCCATAATTTCTGGTTGCCTAGAATCAGTAAAGACCTTGCTCACGCATTCTCCATTCTCAGGAGCACATAAATTGCTCCAAATTGGATCAGACACAGATTATGGCAAGAGAGATGAAAGATAAAGAATGGACGTCCATGCTGAGTGATTTATCAGAGACCCTTAATTTTGGAGGACAAAATTGGAGGTCATTGCCATAGGCCTTTAAGATTAAGAAGGGCAACCCTGTTTTTCAAGGTGTAGAATGCTGTGAGTGGCTTCTTTAGACTCTATTCTAACCTGAGACTTGGTGGCTTCTTGAGAAGACAATGAGAGCAAGTGGGAGTGGCCAGTGGAAGGGCAGGCGAGTCACCCCAGGGACATCTCTGACCACCGCTGGTTCTTGCATGGCCACAGTGTAAGTTGGAGTGTCTGGGCTGGAGTCAAGTTCTCCCAATTCCACATTGTCTTCATGCACCAGATTTTCCAGTCTGAGTGCCATGACTGGGTGATGGTTTGCTGAGCTATTGACCCCCTCAGCCATCTGGTCAGTCAAGTCGGCTCTGTGGCACGCAAGATCCTCAGGTTGGGCACCTCTGACCTCTAGGAACCTCCCCCGACCTCAGCATATGTCACAGTTTCATGTTCTGTCTGCATTTGACTTGAAAAAGGTGAGGACATTCTGCCTTATGCACACCCATGGGACCATCAGCTGTCTGTATAATTCCCCAAACACACTATGGCAAAGTGGGTCTGACCTGCCATCCAGAGACTGGGTTCCAGTCCTGGTACTGCTTCCTACCAGCAAGAGTGGCCCAGACTGGCCTATTTCTTAGCCATATTATGTGAATAACCACCAAAAGTCCATGCCAATTACTGATTCTGGTGGAAATAATACAAATTTAACATTCTTGTTTAACATGTAGTAGTCTGTGTTGAATTGAAATGCTCTCAGTCAATATTCCACAGATATTTTTGGGGGAGCCTTCTCTGGGCCAGGCTTAATAGTCCTAGGGATACAATGGTAAGAAAACAGCCCTCGTGGAGCCCACATTCTAGCTGTTTCTAGCCTTCTGTTAGGAAGGAGGAGGCCTGTGCCCAACCTCATCCTTCTCCACTTGTGAGTTTGTCCCTGAAATAGGGTAATAATGCTACCCAACTGTGTGAAGGGTTGAATCTTGAGTGCAGTCCCAAGAGCATGCATCCAGCAGCGCTATGCCTTTCCACAATCATCCTCCCACCTGGGGCCACCGCCGCACACACTCAGCGCATGCTGAGCTAACCACCCAACACAGACTGGGGAAAGTCACCCAGGAGACTGCCTGGGTCTGAACGCATCCCTGTACTCCCTGGCCCTGTCTTTTTGACATCTGGTGTGTTTTTGATACTTGCACCCTCATCTCAGCTCTTCCCTACCCGCAGTCTGCTCTGTGTCACTGCTCAAACACCTCCATTCCGAGAGGGCTCAGGGACACCTCCGAGGAGAGAGGAAGCATTGGTTTCCAACACCTACACCTCCAGCAAAGAAGTAGTGTGAGCTGGGGTGAACGCGACTGCAGAATCTTTTGTTGAATGAAACACTTTTCACGTGAAGAAATGGCAGCAAGATAAAATGACATGTTGCTAATGATGTATTTTATGGACTGCCATCTGTCTCTGGAAAGGTCAGAGAAAAATGGCAACTCAGTTGCAGGTGATTGGGCAGCGGCAGTGGCTGAGGGGACAAATGGCTCTCATCGGAACATGACAGGGAGCCTTGGTGACATCATATAAATGCCCTAATTGGGAAGTGGTCAATCGAGCGGGCCTGACTCCTGAATTTGATGTGTCAATAAACAAGCTCAAGGTGAGATGCTGGATCAATACCGGAGGACAAGAACCATCCGGCAAATTTACTGCAAAGTAATTGGGTGCAAAATGACTCAACTCAACCTTCACACTGCTGAAAAGCAAACAAACGGCGGGCCCACCAGCAACTGTTTGTATGCGTCAGTGGCTGCTTTCGAGGGCTCACTGTCTGCTAATGGCCCTGGAGAATGGGAGCCCCCTGCAAGAAGGCAGGGAAAACCATGAACCCTGGAAGATGACGCTGGCTGCAGCAGAAGCCTTCTCACAGTTGGGGAGTATAATCTAGATGCTTCCATCAGAGATAAATTTAAATATATGGTAATTATATATCCATTTTTGATTCTCATTAGGTTGCAAAATATATGAGACACAGGAAATATATCTATGTCTACATCTGTATCTACTAATGGTTGAGATCAGTGGTAGCTTGTTCTTTCCACCCATGGGTGTAGGGAAATGGGAATAAAGATTCTTCATTGCTTTATCTTCAGAGTATGTGGGCTTGGAGGTGGATAGCGGAATGAAGAGAGCACGTCCTGCCCTGACCCAGTGGTGGCCACGGCATCCCCCCAAGAGCCTCCCACTTACTGTCTAGGCCTGCTGGTCTGTGAGCAGGTTGGGGAGGGTGTGCTGGAACCATCTCTGCCAGCTTACAAGAGCTGATCGTTAACTATACAATGAACTATACAACGGTGGTGTTTGTTTATAACAAACAAATATTTAAACATTAGTAGCTTGAAAGCGGCCATGGTGGGAGTATTCACACCACGGGGACCAGCAAGGGACTACTATCAGATAGTCCCTGATAGTCTAGGGACTATCAGGCCCCTAGAGAGTCATTTACTAACATGCTGCTAAGAGCAGGGGTGGGTCCAGGGATTTGGGGTCCAGCCAAGGAAGGGTGCGTGTCTGCAGGCTGCACCCTTGGAGGTTGTGCTGCTGGAGAATCACACTTGGGTCTGTGAGCTGTTGGGTGAGGTTGAGAGGCAGCTGAGGACAACAGGAGATCCAATGGCTAAGGAAGAGATGCCGTGCAAATTTGAGGCAGTGTTTCTCAGGGGGGCCCAGTTTAGAGACTGCCTGGGATAGTAAAAAGAGCCTTGGACTGAGCAGCAGGAGGCCAGCCTTCTAGGCCCAACTTTGCACTTCACTGGATACAAGCTCCAGCATCAATAATCAGCTGGCAGGTCCCAGAGGGTCCTACAGGGTGTGACATTAAAGTAAGTTTATATTGGCTGCCCAAACCCCTGGGGTGACCTCTCCACGGCTCTGGTTCCTCTCCTGCCTGTGACTTCTTCATCCACCATCTCTCCCCAATCCAGCAACCAAATGGTTAATACCCATCACATGTGGGGACATCAGGGACCCTCCTCCTGCTTTGGTCCTGTTGTGTCAATGCCCCCAGCTTGTCTGCATTACAGTGCAGGAGGACCATAGAGCTCTACTGGGTGCCTGGGGGTAAAAATGCAAGCTGGCCCATTAGCACTAGCAAACCACTAGGATGGATGGGGGCAGCTGGCAGAGGCTAGCAGAGTCTCCTGGACCTGAGGAGATGGGAGGCTCCCTGGAGAGAGACAGGTGGGTGAGCACCAGCTGCTGATGACCTGGGCTCAGACCTTGGCTCCGCCACTAACTGAAGTTGTGTGGCCTGAAGCAAGTCACTGAATGCTCTCTACACCTCCGTTGCCCCATCTAGGTGACTAGAAGAATCCACATTATTGGCTTGTGAGCTCTGGATGAGCTAATTCATAGAAGGTGCTTAGAACTGTTTCTGGGAAGGTGGCAAGCTCTCTGACTTCATCCAATACTTCTATCATTTCATGCCTCACAGCAACTGTGCATGAAGAGGGGTTTGTTTTGTTTTGTTTTGTTTTGTGTTTTTTGGTTTTGTTTTTGTTTTTTAAATCACCAATGTTTCCAGTTTTATGACATGGAGACTGAGCCTGAGACATGTAATGACCTGCCCGTGGTCTTGTGGCCTGTTGGTGTTGGAGCCATCTGGAACCCAGGCTGTTCTCTGTGTGTCCAGCATATTCTCCACCCTCCTGATGAGCTGCAGCTGTCCGGGAGGCGCGTGGGGAGGGTCAGGCTTAGGAGAAAGTCGCCGGCCCAGAGGACGAGGGCAGTAGGAGTGGAGAACCTGGCCAGAGGCCAGTGGTGCAGTGAGAGGGCTGAGGGGAATTCATGGGTCCACATGGCCTGGGGAGGTAGGGAGAAGGTGAGGCAGGGAGAGTAAGTGGGAAGGTAGGCAAAACTAACTTCATTTTTCCAAATTTAGCTTACCTCATGAGCTCATATCCACAGGGAGAAATGGGATTCTGCCAACTCAAAGTCACCTCTGCCCATTTTAAATGCAGTCTCTTCAGGGGAAATACTAGTAAATCCAGGATTCTCCCTCTTCTCCCTCTCCTTCCCTTTTTTCTGAGAGTCATTTTAGTCTAGAGGAAGGGGCAGCAATGTGCTTGTGTGTCTGTGTGTGTGTGTGGCTTGTCCAGCACATGCAGGTGTGTATACACCCCTCTCCCAACACACACTGAGTGCTGTGAGGTGCCCTCAGGCCCATCAGCCCAGATACCCCCTCCAGCCTTTGCTACCTGGACAAACAGGTGCCAGGTGAGGTGCAGACCAGGCTTAGGGGCTCCTGCTCCACATTCCAGGATGCCGGGACACTTGGCCTTCTGTGGCCTCTTTTGTCCAGTCTACCCTGATATTCGGGGCCTGTTGGGTACTGAACCCCATCTCAGTGACCTTGGCAGTGATTGCTAAGCCATAGTCATGCTCTCTTCCTCCTCCTGCCGTCTGCTCAACGTTTTTCCTTTAAGTGAGAACTGCCTGTCAGCACCGTTCTTCCCCGCACTAAGGGTCCAGTGTAGGCTTTGGGCACAGAGTCCTCCAGCCCCTCGGATAGTGAGAAGCCAAAGTCAGGCTTTTGGCCTAAAAAGGCTTGTGTCTTAGTCAAGCCTCTAATTCCTTAACATGAAATACTTTCAGGACTAGTATTTCTTCAGTGAATTAAAACATCCATTTGGCCACTCCACTGACCTTGTTCTAAGCTGGTCCTGTTAGCCTGATTCACGGGGCTAGAGACACCAGAGGAAGACAGATACATGGGGGAAAGCAAAAGCCAGTTTTTATCTCAAAATACTGTCCTTCTGCTTACATCAGCGCTTAGCCTATGGCCTGGCATCTACTTGGTAAGAGGTGAGTAACTGTTCCCTATTGTCATGATCATCATTATTTTATATTGCTGAGCTTGCAATGTATAAGAGCAAGGGAAGGACACTGAGAGACAACACAGCCATGCTGTAGGTAAAGTGGGAAGCTTAGGGAGCCAGGGTGCAAGTAGAGTAGTCTGGAGGGTTGGAGAAGGCTCCCTGAGATAAGTGATGAGGAAATGGAAATTGCAGCTTCCCTTGCCTCACCTCTCACCACTTCTTCACTTTGGCCTCACTCAACTCCTTCTAATCCCAGATTCATCATCCCCTTTCATTGGATCCCTGCTGTTCCCCACTTTCTCCATGCTGAGAATCCTTATCAGGCTTTAGTCTCCAGCTTGATTGCAACCTCATGAGAGACCCTGAACCAGGACCACTCAGCTCAGTAGCCCCCAGGTTCCTGATCCACAGAAACTGTGAGATAATAAATGTTTGTTGCTGTCAACCATGAAGTTGTAGGTTAATTTGTTACACAGCAGTAGGTAGCTGATACGCTTCTACATTCTTCCCTGACTAGGATGCTTCTCACTCTAGTGCATCCTAGTGCAATTTCTTGAGCCTAATAAATAATTCAACAAATGAGAGGGAGAATTTTGCAGTGATAAATGCCTGAGAGAAGCCAGGAGGTGCAGGTCCCTGACCCAGTTTTGTCATCCCTGTGCTGGGTGCCTGAGATCAAGACCTTTTCCCTCCCTAAACCTCAGTCCCTCCACTTTTGGATAAGTGTTGGACTAGACAATCTCTAACATGACTTCCAGCTTTAACATTTGGTGAAGTTTTGTGAAATGCTTTCTGGTGGACTCTCATTTTGCAGATGGGAGGGGTCTAAATTTCCTGACAGGACACGCCTAGCAGAGACCTCCTGCATCCTCCTTCCTCAGGATCCCTGGGAGGCCTAGGGGCTCAGCCTGATCAGCATATCTGGCCTGGAGCAGGGCAAGAGAACCAGTCAGAAGAGAGGCCAGGCCCTTCCGGATGACCTCTGGCCTGACCTCCAGACTTCCAAGCCTCACCTGATCCTTCAAACCCCTTGCTCACTGGGTAGAAATATCCTGTATACTCCCTGGCTCAGTCCTGGGATCATCAATTGCACTGGTTATTTTCTTCTTTGACTTAAGAGGATTATCCAGACTGGATGCTTTACTTTGTCAGTATTATGCTGTGACACTTCCCCTCACCAGCCCCCCTTGGCCTGGGGACTGGCATCAGCCAGGCTTTCTCCCAAGTCAAACAGCTGTACTGTTCTGATGCCCCAAATTTTGATGTCAGTGTTTCAAATCTTTGCAAGCAGGTAGGCGCCAACAGAGGGAAAGGCACTGTGGGTTGGAGTTCCTGCCCTCTGTCCCCTTGCCCCCTCCATCCCTGTTAAAGGAGACTCCTTCGCCAGGGTAGCTGGAGTGTTTTGGGCTGCACAACACAGAAACCCAATGACTTATGTCTTGAAAAAATACAAGTTTTGAGGCCGGGCGCGGTGGCTCAAGCCTGTAATCCCAGCACTTTGGGAGGCCAAGACGGGCGGATCACGAGGTCAGGAGATCGAGACCATACTGGCTAACACGGTGAAACCCCGTCTCTACTAAAAAAATACAAAAAACTAGCCGGGCGAGGTGGCAGGCGCCTGTAGTCCCAGCTACTCGGGAGGCTGAGGCAGGAGAATGGCGTAAACCCGGGAGGCGGAGCTTGCAGTGAGCTGAATCCGGCCACTGCACTCCAGCCTGGGCGACAGAGCAAGACTCCGTCTCAAAAAAAAAAAAAAAAAAAAAAAAAAAAAAAAAAAAAAAAAAGAAAAAATACAAGTTTTGTGTTTTTTTTTCTTACTCAAAATAAAAAAAATATAGTGGCAAGTAGAATTAACAGCTTGGGCCAGAGTGCTGACTATTTAAGACAGGAAGAAAGAGGCGTCCTAGTAGGCATCTGCTGATGTCTCAGTGTCTAGACCATGTCTTGTGATTGCTAGTTGCAAAGGAGGTAAGAAAGTTTGATGCTGTGGGTGGGTACCCGAGAAGGGGAATGGGAGTGGGGGTTAGGCAGGAATTGTTGGTTGCAAGTGATGAAACCAAAAGAGAAATCACTTGGCTCCTGTAACTAAATGTCAGGAAAGCCAGGGTGTGGCTGGGTCTCAAGCACTGCCAGGGCTGGTTCTCACACACTCCAGAACTCAGCTTTGCGTTTCTCTGTAAGTTGGCTTGTGCCTCTCAGGTAGGCTTCCTCTTCTGTCCGATGGAAACAGTCTGCTATGGCCTCCAAGAGAGGTCTCTGTCTCTAATTCCAAGCTGAAAATCTCAGGGAGGGTCTCTGGCCTGACCTGGGTTCTATGGCTACCCATGAGCCATTCAACCGTGACCACGGGAGGGTGTCTATGGTCAAGTGGTGGGGTCGTGATGCCCCCACTGGACGTGCAGGTTAGAGGTGGGGCATAGGAGGTGCATTCACAATAAGAGGGAGGAGGGATTAGCAGACCAGGCAGTGCTTGTCCTGACACCAGAACCACCAGAGACCACAGAGAGCATAGACTCCAGAGAGGTGAGGGAACTTGGCCTACATCACACAGCAAGTTAGTGGAGGACCTGGGCCTACAACCCCAGCTTCACACTCCTCCTTTACTCTGTTGACATTTGGAGCCGAATTGTTCTTGGCTGGGGGGACCATCCTGCACATTATAGGATGCTCAGCCCGAGCACTGCTTCTGACCAGCAGTATTTCCTGGCTGCAGAGAGCTACTTAATCTCATGGGCCTAGTTTTTCCTGTGGCAATAACAATAACTACTTGCCTACCTCAGAGAGTTAAAAAAAATAGGAGGTTTACAAATACTAGTTATGAAAACCCTTTGCAAAGATAAAGGCAGGATACAAATGCGGGGCTTTTTTAAAACAAACAAAAAAACAGGAATCCCTGATTCCACTTTATGCCAGAGAAAATGTCAGGGAATGGGTGTGTGAGTGTGAGGGAGTGTGTGTGTGCGTGCGCACGTGTGCATGCGCGTGTGTGAATAACCACTTCTCCCTAAGGAATAAGAAACTCTTCCACCAAATTGATACACAGTAAGAAACTCTATATCTGGTAGGTGAAGACACCAGGGTGGGCGTGAAAGGTCTGTTCCAGCCTCCTCTCATTAATCCCTAGTGTAACCATTTGTGGCCTAAGAATCAACCTCCGAAAAGAAGGTGCAGCCTCCAGCCTGCTGGGAATGCAGGACGGCCACCCACAGCTTCACCAGGACCCTGACCTACTGACCTCCACTCACCTATGACTTCTTCAACCCCAAAGCGAGGTCATTTTGCCAAGAGAACCAACAATCCAGTCAGCCAGCCAACAGGGGCCCTGGGCTGTGGAGGATGATTCAAAACAATGGTTTTCAATATGGGGCAATTAAGCCCCTGAAGGGGACCTTCGCAACACCTGCCCTTGCAGGGGTCAGGCCAGTCCGGAGGCCGCATTTCTTTTTTTTTCTTTTTTTGAGATGGACTCTCGCTCTGTTGTCCAGGCTGGAGTTCAATGGCGCGATCTCAGCTCACTGCAATCTTCGCCTTCCAGGTTCCAGTGAGTCTTCTGCCTCAGCCTCCTGAGTAGCTGGAAATACAGGCATCCGCCACCATTGCAAGCTAATTTTTATATTTTTAGTAGAGATGGGATTTCACGATATTGGCCAGTCTGGTCTCGAACTCCTGACCTCAGGCAATCCACCTGCCTCTGCCTCCCAAAGTGCTGAGATTACAGAAAGTAAGCCACTGCGCCCGGCCCTGTGGGCTGTTTTCATCTAGGTTGTAGGTAGATACAGACCCTGGGATAGCAGTGCCTGGGAGTCTCTCTGGGCAGAGATGTCAGGTCAAATGGACATGGCCTCTTGCTTGGAGGACTGGGCCAGGCCCCTGGAGGAACCAATTGAGGAGACCTTTCAGGAACTGATTGGCCAGTGTGGGAAGAACATGAATTAACTAACACCTGTAACCCCTCACAGGGTGGAGCCCATGCCTGGGTGGTATTGTGAGATACTGGCATGGGGCCTGGTACCCAAGGATCACTTCCTGGAAGACACCGTGTTGGGACCGGGCCTTTCAAAGCCATGTGATGACTGCACGTGGACCAGAGACTCCAGCCTCGGGCTCCCTTTTTTGACCCAGCTCCACGGCTCCCCTAGGAGGGGAGGCTGGCCCTCTGAGCAGCCTGGCCTTGCTCTGTCCTGACTGAGGTGGGAGAAAAGTCCTGGGAGTTTGCAAGAGGAACTTTCACTAAAAAGAAAAGAGCATGGGGGGCACAAGCTGTCCTTGTCCCCCTGCATTAGAGGAGAGATGGGGCGGATTTGTTGCAATCAGGACAGTTTCAAGGGCTTGGGTGGGGCAGAAAGAACCTGAGTGGAGGCCAAGTTTATGAGGAATGATGGAAGCCTGGTAAAGAGCCCGGGGGTGAAGCGGCATTGCAGGAACCTCCTCGCCCTTCCGTTTCCTCTCTGCAGGCTAGCTTACTGCCCCGGGCCCCACACAGACAGGAGGGGGCTGGGGTCGTGCCCAGGTATGAAGTTGGTGGGGGCTCTGTCACTGACAGTCCTTTCCTTCCCACAGGTGCTCCCTTTAAGGTCACACTGTTTATGTCAAATCTCTTGCTTCAGTCTGAAGGTCCTGGGTTTCTGTTTGGTGTCTTTGATCTTCATCAATGTCGTCACATATTTACCCCATATTCTGCTGAAGGGAATTCAACAAGAACTAGGCATGTGCCCAGCCTGGAGGAGTGGCCTATAGGAAAGAGAAACTATGGTGTCTACTTTCATTAACGTATAAGACTGATACATGAGAAACAATTTTAAAAACTTATCAGGAATTAAGTAAAACATATTAAGTGAATTATCAGTGAAGGAGAACTTGTGTGCTTTATTTGAAATTAAGTCAGTGTTGTGGTCTTATCTATCCTGGAGGGCTTCCTGGAGGAGGTGAGGTGAGAAGGCTTTCATTTCAGTGGGAGGAACTTTAAGCACAAGGCAGGGCAAATCCTGGCACGGGGCAGGTGTAACTGCTGGACAGCCACCCTGGTGTGACTGCTAAGATTTTGCACAAGCATGTCCCATGTGTCTGCACTGCCAGCCACACCTCTCTGGCCTCTGCAGGAGGTGGCTGACAGACTGATTTGCCATGGAAGCTTTCCCTGGGGCCATTACGGGCAACTACATGTCTTTAGGAACAGACAACCTCCCCAGCAATTTTATTTCTGCTCAAGTTTGTGCTTTCACACTAGGCTGAGTTTCCATCCACCTTCAAGTGTCCTTCCCCTTTCCCATTTCACGCTCCTGTCCCTAAATAATGTTTGCATTTTCTATTAATAGGACTGTCTTGATTGTGGCTGGTCCAGCTGACCTACTTTCTCCAGTTTTGTATTCCAGAACGGTGCTGCCTGATTCTCTTAGCACCGTCTACTCTTCAGCCATTTATTCCACATGTGGTTATATAGCTCCTGCTGTTTAGAGACTACATAAAAAAAAAAAAAAAAAGGTTTAAAATACAGTCCCAGGCCCCTGGTAGCTGAGAGTCTAGCTGGGAAGTCAAGACAGATGCTTACATGGGAATGATCTAAGCAGGCAATGGAGTGCCTTTTGGATGTCCATGTGCACTGCTATATGTGTGTCTGCTCCCTGCTCAAAGAAGGGAGAGAGCCCAGGGCTGGGTAAACCTTGGAAATCTTCGTGGAGGAGGTAGGAGCTCGGTGAGTTGTAATATTTTTCCAGGAAGGAGATCCCACAGGCTTGAACTCTCTTGCTTCCAATTCATAATTTCTTAATTCATCAAGAATAGACGAGGGCACGGGAAGACAGTTAGCGGGTTTGCCAACCACTTATTCCCCCAGCTTCATGCCCACTCTCTTTTCCAGAGGCAGGTGGGTCTCCACTGTCTTTACTGCCCACCCTGGGACTGTATTTTACGCTTATTTTTTTGTAGCGCAGTTTGTGTGGCACATTTCCTCCTGGCTCCGTTTCTACACCAGGCTCAGATTCGCCTCTGTATCTTTGCTTAACTGGTTCTTCTAGGTGGGATATCTTTCCCTTCTCTAATACTGTAGTAGATTTTTTAAAATGTGCCTTCTTCCCACCCATCCCTGCACCCTCCATACACACACACACTTCCTTGCCTGGATGATGTTGGGCTTGTCTATGTGACTCGCTTTGACTTCATGATGGACAAAGTGTGTACCTCACCTCCCTCCCTGCCTTCCTTCCTTTATTAAATGCTTGGCCATATGATTTGCTTTGGCCAATGGGACATTAGCAGATAAGACATTAACATGCCTCCTTGTGTTTTGCTGTGGTCATAAGAACTTGTTTCAACTGGCCAGCTGGTGCAAGGAGGATGAGAAACCAATGTGGACACCTGGAACCGACCTGCAGCTTTGAGCCAAGGGTCCAGCCTGAATCAATAAGAGTAGGTGATTGCTGTTTTAATCCACTGAGTTTTGTGATAGTTTGTTATGCAGTTTGTTATGTGGTAATAGATGACTGGTACAACTACTGGTGCAGAAATTCTTCTTTTCTCATTACTTAGGGGCCAAAGTTGCTTCCTTCAGGAGGTCCTCCCAGATTGGTCATGCCTAAATCTCTCTTTCTTCATCTGCTCCCTGCCTCTCTAGCTATCATTGACTCTGCCTGTTTTATGAGTGTACTCTCTTGCCATCTCTCTTGTGGGCTTCTTGCTTTTGTAACTGTGCTGTGAGCTTGAAGAGGGCTGGACATGTCTCTTTCCTGTCACTGTGTCACCATAGGAGCCAGACACATAGAAAGCTCTCAGAGCCACCCAATGCCTAAAGAAAAGAAAAGAAAAGCACACACTACCTCTGACATCCCAGGGATTCTTCCCTGGGGACTGGCTTGGGTTCCGGTGTCACTAAAGCGTTTAGTAATTAGCCTGTGTTTCCAGAATGTCCAGGGGCAATTAGGTGCAGGCTGGATTCTATAGGTGTGGCATCTGGGGGACAGTCAGGGATGCCCTGGTGCACTTGGCTTGCCAACTTCACTGGCCACCTGAGTTTCAACAAAGCTGTTTCCACGGCTGGACTAATTCCCAGGAAATGTCATGTACCTGGAGTTCCTGGGCTCCATGCCCATCTCTATAGGGAATTAACCATATTCTGGGCAGTAAAGCTGCAGGTGTTCTTTGAGGAGGCTGGTGTCCCAAAATACTCATCCAACTGCTCCCGCTCTGGACACTCCCCTCCCTGGCCCACGCCGTTCCTTTTGCTGGATTGTTCCCCACTCCCTCATGCACATACATCCATGCCTGCTTGAGGTCTCCTCAGCCCGTCAGGCCACTTCCTCTGAGAAACCTTCTCAATTTCCAGGCAGAAATCCTTTCTTCATTCTCAAGTACTCCCATAGCCCTTGACTTATTCACCCTTGTGGGCACTGGAAATGACATCAGATGCCAGATATTTGCATAAACCCTCTCAGGTCCTCTAGACCGCGACTTGTATCAGGGCAGAGGTGACGGATGATTCATCCCCAAGCACCCTCCATCCTTAGTGTACATCCTTGGTACGAGGGGCAAAGAGCAATGGTGAAATCTTAAGTGAGAGGATGAGAAGTGATGAGAAATGAGATAGGCTCCATAGAGATTTTGAAGACTTGAGGATGGTGGAAATCACAAAGATACGTGGCATGCTCAAGGGATGACACTTTGTAGGTGGTGGAAAGGGCTAAAAATATAGCTACCCAGAGAGCTGAGATGAATTCCTGCATGGGAATTATTAAAAGATGCTGACTGTCAAGGGGATAACCCCTCCTGCCTTCAGAGCCTGGGCCAACACTGGCCTTTCCGAGGATGCCTGTGGCAGAGTTCTGGATTGCCAAGTGGTGTGGAGCGGGGGAGGGAGGGCTGCCAAGGGGGCCAGCTGTGTTCAGGTAAAGGTGGTTTGCTGGGGCTGATTTGGAATCCTAGAATGTAAGGTAACTGGGAGGAGCCTAGGGACGATTAGGGAAGAGTCTCGTTTACAGATGAGGAAACTGGAACCCAGGAGTGAAATGTGTCGCTTCAGCTCACCCAGCTGAAATAGTGCTACAACCAGGGCTAGAATGCAGGCCTGCAGGGATGGATCCAAGAGCTGTGTGAAAACATTTCTGAAATGGTGAAGGGACTGAATAGGACTCTTGGGACATGGGCAAGTGGTTGGGAAGAAAGGATGAGGTCAACCTATGTCAGATGCCCACTCTCTGGTCAGCTTCCTCCACAGGGCATGGCTGCTTGTGCACCTCCAGTGCCTTCTGCCACAGTTGAGGCTGGCCCTGGGTGCTCGAGAAGTACACACTAATGCTGGACATTTTCATATCTCTTTCTTCTGCCTTTCTCCTTTACTCTCCCTCCTGAGCACCATCCCCACCCCCCGCCTTCTGCCTCCATCATATTGAATCACCAGGGTGTGAAATATAATAAAGCATTGTACCGTTCAATCTGTCGGCTATTCCTTAAAGGTGTACTCCAGGTAAATATCCCCTTGGCCTGTGAAAAATGAGCTTACCTGCAACAAATGACTTTGATGAACCTCAGGAACTGGCCCTCTATCATTCTTTTCCAACTGGCTTCCCCAGCCAAGCATGATTTCCCTGCACAAATTTGTCTTGCTGAAGGAAGAGTTTCTCTCATTCACTTTCCTCCCAATGCCCAGCTTCTTTGCTTGGGCATCCCTTTATCCAGCCGCCACTCTCAGAGATGTCTTTCTTCTAGAAGCTAGGAACTCACGCAGTCATCAAATGCTTCACCAGGTTGATCAAAATCAGAACCCAAATTAATCAGTCTTTCCATGAACACTCATTGTGTGTGGCAGCGCGGAAATGGACTGAACCTGGATTTGTGAAATGGGTGTCCCCTTATCTCCAACACTTTCTAGCTCTGTATCTCACTTGCCTCACCTGTGAAGCAGGGCAGATAATAACACCTGGTCTTCTTCCCTCACAGGAGCATCTGAGTAGCAAACACATTTCTTCATGTCAAAATGCTTCAAAAAGTGTACATCACTATACAAACATAATGCTTACTATTATTATTGTAATCTGAATTCTTTAGGGGGTGAAAGAAAAGTTTGCTCATTATTTCATTAAAAGTTTGTTTATTTAACAAATATATACTGAGCACCTACTATGTGCCAGCCATTGGGCAAAACAGTGGGGGTAGTTGAGGGAGTAAAGGGACAAAATTCCTGCTCCCATGGAATTTGATTATATTTCCTTACGATCTCGTTGAGATGACAAAACCCACATGCGTAAGAGCCAACGGTAGAACAAAAAGGCATATTGTATGTTGATGAGCTAAATAATGCATTTTAAAATACAAGTTCCAATTACCTGAGTACCTAGTATGCTATCATGTGTAATTTTATTTAATTCTCAAACAACTCTACAGGCTAAACATTTTTACAGTGGAACCTGAGGCTTGGGGAGGAAATAATTTTTCTGAAGTCCCAGAGGAGAACTGAGATGGAGGCTTGGGGTTCTCGGATTCCTTGGGGCTTCTTTTCGTCCACCCTAGTTCTTCCAGTCTTGGATCTGCACTGTGAACTTGCTCTTCGGTTTCAGGAATTGACAGTGCTCACAGTGCTACGGTGGTCAGAAGCAACTTCAAAGAAGAAGTTGCCTCCCACTTGACTTTGAAGGATAGGAAGAATTTGCATCAGCATGGTGGGTGGGTGGGAGAGTTTCTGATAGTGCTGGCAGTGGGAGTGTGTGAGCCACTCAAGTGGGAGGCAACTTGAGGGAGGATGGAGGAGACACTGCTGGCTGGATGGGAGGCAGAGATAGAAAGCGAGGTTAGACAGAACCAGACGATGCAGGGGCTCAGAATTAAGACTGGGGAACATTCCTGTCCAGAGAGGCAAGGTGGAGGGAATTTTCCTGTGAAAACAAGAGGTACACCTTCTCCCTGCTTAAGGATTTCACAGCTCTCTACCTAGAAAACTTGGTTATGCTGTCATAACTGAGTGATGCCAGGCAATTAATAGCCTTCCTGTGGACCTTAGTTTCCCCTACCTGTAAGAGGAAGGTGTTAGAGAAATGCTGAGGCTTCTTCTAACTCTGAGATGTCTTGATTTTGTGATTCCACAATGAACTCAAAAACATGTACGTATGCAATCACAGCTACGTACCTGCGAGGGCTTTTTCCTTCTCTGCCGTTGTAATTTTAGATAAGTGCCAAATGCCTCTTTATTCTCAAATATAAAAACATCGAGAAGATTAAGCCACAGCCTGTCTCATAATAATCTGGGCATCCAATTCCAGCTTTCTGATGAAACCACCACTGCTATAAGAAAATGGAAAAGTTTAATATTTGCAAAAACAAACAAATAATCCTCCCTCCGCCCCCATCCTTGAATGAGGCTGAACGTTTTCGGTGACTTCATGTTTCTCTTCCCAGTTTTTTGATACATGGAGCTTTATTTGTGGATTTTTTTGGATTTCTGGAGACATTCTGTGATTACAGTCCTCATTTGGGTCTAACCTGTCCTTTGAGGATAGACCCTGGTCAGAATCAGGTGACAGATCCGTGGCCTTCATAGGAGGTTGCACCTCCGTGTGGGATTTTAGAAAAGAACTTGCACAGCTCAGGTTAGTCACAAAACTAATTTGAGCCACTTGATGGACTTACACAAAATGCTGATGATGTTGATGCTGATGAAACACATTTAATGCTGCTTATGTGCCGGACAAGGTGCTAAACACTTTACTTGCCTTAATTCATCTAATCCTTCCAGCAATCCTCTGGAGTGAGTGCTATTGTTACTCTCATTTTGCAGAGGAGGAAACTGAGGACCAGCGAGGTTAAGAAACGTGCCCAAGGCCACACAGATAGTCAGTCCTACAACTGAATCTGAATCCCACAGTCTGGCTTCAGAGCACTGGTCTCCCATCGTGCTTTACTGTCTTGCAAGGATTTGGGCTGCTGCTGTTGGGAACCGTTTCCCACCCCTCATTCTCACTCATCCTCTCTGGTTTTTCCTTCATCAAGCAGACCCACCTCACACAATAAACTAAATGACTTATAATTTGGGGATCTGACCAACAGACACCCACTTCCACTAATATTGGGCACTTACTGATGCCAAGATGAGGAAGATAGGCTCCTTCCCTGGGGATTTCATGTACGAGTAAGGAGCCAAGAAGCAGCAATGGCACAGTGTGCTGGGAGGACGCTGGGCCCAGGGGAGGGAGTGGCATTACTTACAGGAGGCAGTGCAGGACAGGGGACTTCTCATTCCCTCTTCTCTGCTCCCTGATATCCCCTTTCCTTCTTACCAGCAGACCTGCGAACCCATGGGTTCCTCCAGCTTGAGGGGCAAAGTGCACCTTTTCTGTGCTCCCCACCGAAAGCCCCGTGACTTTCTTTTCTCTTTTCCTGTGGCACCTCTTTTTGGTGGCCTTCTATATTTTTTCTCATTCTTTTGTGGCCAGCGTTCATTGCTGTCCTGTTCTGATGCTCTGATGCTGAGTACCAGGGCAGCTCTGGCTAGAACCTCCTCTTAGCATCACCAGATGAGTCAAACTGTAAACCAGGAAACTTTAGCTGAAGTGGGTATATTAGTGAGCATTCTCCTAAGAAACAGAACCAGTCAAGTGTATGTGTGTGTGTGCGCATGTGTGTGTGCGCATGTGTATGTGTGTGCGTGTGTGTATTTATTTTCAGGAATTGGCTCATGCAATTATGGAGATTGAGAAGTCCCAAGATCCGCCCTTGGCAAGTTACAGACCCAGGAGAGCAGATTGTGTAAGTTCCAGTGTGAAGCCAGCAGGCTTGAGATCCATGAAGAGCCAATGTTTCAGTCCAAGCCTGACGGCTGGAAAAGGTCAGTGTCCCAGCTCACACAATCAGGCAGCTGAAGTTCCCTCTTACCCAGCCTTTCTCTTCTATTCAAGTCTTCAGTTGATTAAATGAGGCCCACCTACGGTAGGGAGGGCAACCTGCTTTTCCCAGAATTTACTTACCGAAACGTTAATCTCCTCCAGAAATAGTCCTTGAATGCTCTGCCCTTTTGGGGTTGCTGGAGTAATAGGCATCTCTCACTGTCACACACGTGGCTTTCACGGTGTAGTGGCAAGGAAAGTAGGCAAGGAATTCAGGAGGTTGGTTTGAATCTTAACTATGATACCTTCCCTCCCCAACTGGAAAACTTTAGGACTCTCCTGTGCTCCCACAAAACTTTCCTCATTGGAGAGAGAAGTAGAAAATGCAGCCTCCCGCACGCCAGGGAGAGGGAGTGGTCTCCTGAAGGGGAGGGGAGGTTGAATTTCTGGAATGTAATGGGAGCAAATCCCCTGTTATCACAGATCTAAGGCTTGCATCTTCCAGTCTGGCAATGATGAAGCCCATTCTCCCTCTGCTGGGCTCAGCTGCTTCTGAGTCATCTGTCTCAGAAGAGAAGTATTATTTATTGACCTCTAAAATCTCATTAGGAGTCACTTCCTAAGTAAAGCAGAGGACAACAGCCAAACCTTTTCAAAGTAGTGTTACTCATAGGGAATTTACAAATCACCCCCATTTCACAGATAAAGAAACTGAGACCAAGTCGGGGAAAATGAACAATTGGCCACAATATTCCCAACAGCCCTCTGGAATTGGCAATACTTTCCGATTTTACCAATGCAGAGCCAATAAGAGGCAGCACACACCACAGTTGGTGGCACCGCTGAGATTCGAACAGGCCTCCGGAATCCTCTGACTACTTTTCTTTCTTTCTACCATACCACGGGAGCCATAGGTGCAAGCTATATAACGAAGAGGAAAAAGAGGAGGAGGAGGATGAAGAGGAGACAGGGGGAAGGAAGAGGGGGAACAAAACAGGATCCAAACCTTAGGCTAAAGGGAGGACTCTCAGATGAGAACCCTGATGGCAGGTGGGGGTGGAGAACAATTTTACACCTAATATTTAAAGTGGTAAGTAAAGTGGGCTTTAGACTCTCTCTTCCCTTTCTTTTCTCTTCTCCTTTTCTTCCTCTGGGAGACACTATCTGTTGACTTTCCAGCAGCTATTCTATTTCATCCATGCTAAAAAAAAATCTATTTAATCCCTGCTAAAAAAAAAAAAAGTATTCCAATACAGGAGTGGTCATTGTCCAGATGATGGCTGGAGCTGTGGGCTTGGAGAGGATTACTCAGGGAAAGGGCTGAACAGTGTGAAGTTATGGCACCCAGATAACAAGAAATTGAGATTTGATGGAAGCTGAAAAATTCCAGGTGTGAAAAATATTTCCCATGACAGAGAAAAGTGATTTTTGGCACTAGATGGGGAAGGTGCTGGGAAAGGTATTTTCAAACTGGAAGCCCACTGAGTACACTTTGGAATTATAACAGTAACTAAAGCAGCTCACATTGGCCATTTGATGTCCCTAGTCTAAGTGTTTTATAGGTAGTATTTCATGTCTTCCTAAAAACTGTGTGAAGCAGGTGCTATTATTCCAGTTTTCAGAAGTGGAAATGGAGGCTCTGAGAGTTTAAGTAGCCTGCCCAGCTACTAAGCAATAGAGCAGGGTTTAAATCTGTGCAGTGTGACTCTACAGAAGGGTAAAGAGCAAGTAGGGAGGGAGAGATGGCAAGTACTAGAGAGCTTGGGGATGATTGATCTAGCAAAGTTCTGGAAGAGATGGAAAGGGATGGGATCAATAGTCCAGGTGGAGGGGTGCACCTTGGCAAAGTAAAAGAATACGTCTTCCTTTGAGACAGGAGGGCGGATGAAAGGATGGATGATAATGATTCACGGAGTCTCTGGGGCGGAGGGAAGAAAGTCAAGGCAGTGCATATTACATGACCTTGGTCTTCCCAGGAAAGTCGCAAGCAACCCACATAAGTAAAGCTGGTCCTCTCTCTCACGCACTTCCTCTTTTTTTCTTTCTTGCCCAACCCCCTCTTCTTACTTTAACACAGAAGAAACAACCCAGGTTATACTCTTTCATCTAACCTGGACATTTATTTGTAAATGAGGGATTGAGCTGTTGTTGAATAAACAGGGGATAAGTTAACAGAGATTGCTTGAGAAGGATTCTGGGAGTTAACAATGGCTGTGGACATGTGAAGGAATAGAAGAGGTGAGCACTGTTTTGATTTTATTACCAGGACTGATGGGGAATGCAAATCTTGGCGAGCCGTGAGAGGTGAGTTGCACTGCTCCTGAGGAGAAGGGAAACATAGAAATTTGGAGTCCATGAACTTGGGGTCTGGAGCTAGAGGAGACTTTTGTGGTGGATGGATTGGAAAGCAGAGATCTTTTTAAACTTAGCTTTAAAAAAATCATATTAATGTATGGTGATGACAAAAACTTGGAAAATACAGAAATGTAGGAAAAGGAGAGAAAAACCACTTCAGAAAATTATTATTGATATTTTGTGTTTTTTCTTTTTGTGTCTTTTCTATGTATTAAAAGTTGAAATTCCACCACATCAAGCTTTTACTGTATAATTGTATTACAAGGATTTTTCCCATGTTATTACAAACTTCTATTAAACATATATATTAAAAATAGGGATAAATAATTAAAATTACTGGTATTTAATTTGGTCACATGGTTCCTCCATGTAAACCTGCTTCTTAATTGCTGGTGAGCAATCTTTCATATGGATCCGCTGTGTTTATTTAGCTGTTCCCCTAATGATGGACAGCAGGTTGTTTCCGGTGATTTTCTTTGGTGTTAATGGCCTGAGGAACATTTTCATGCACAGACCTTTGCTTGCAATTTGATTATTTCCTTAAGATAGGTATTTAGAAGCAAAATCACTGGGATGAAAGGTGTGACTACTTTAAAGATGGCTTTCTAGAAGGATTGCTTGTGTCCATTTACATCCCACCCACAGGGGCAGGCAGAAAGTACAAGCCTTGGGAGGGCCCAGATTCAGGGAGGTCAGGGTCAGGAAGGACAGCCTGGCAGGCTCATTGGGGCTGCGAACTTGGAACCTGTTCAGAGGCTGTTTGCTGGTTGTTCTGCTCTGGGTATGAGAGGCTCTCTATCAGGTGTTTGTTCTGAGCACAAGGTTAGAGACCCATCGTGAGTCAAAACAGGGGTGCTGGGGCTGTGTTTGCAAGTCTAAACGTGGGGTGGGGGTGGGGGTGGGGGAGTGGCAAACAGAGAAAGCCACCTCACCCTGACAAATATACCATCCACTCTGTAGCAGCTCTTTCTTCCATAGTCGTAACCCTTCTGAAAAATCTAACGAATTCGAGGAAACCGCTCCCTCCCTGGACACACACACACACACACACACACACACACACACACACCCCCTTTGATTTCAAGGGACTCATTGATCCACAGGGGTCTCAGGGTTGATGAACACTGTTAAGAACCTCTGCTTTAGAGACCATTAGCAGTTTGGGCCTTCTTTCCAGATAGCTTAGCACCTTGGGGACCCTTTTTCATACTAGAAATTTCAAGCTACATTCAGGATAACTGTAAGACCAGAGTCTGGCATTTTCAGACAAAACTCCTGCATCAATAACTCCTTAAAGCATATTTGGGGAAAAACTCTAATTCTCAATAGTAGGGGTTAGACAAGGTGTCTGGATGGCTTAACAAGCTGGGAGAGAGTGCATGGGACAGAAAACACACACACATTCACACATATGTATTCCCAGAGACACACAGACTCTTGCGCGGGTACACACACTCTCACATGCATCGTTTTCTCATACCTAGACACACACATATGTATTCCCAGAGACACACAGACTCTTGCGCGGGTACACACACTCTCACATGCATCGTTTTCTCATACCTAGACATACACACACTCACACACGTATATATTCCCAGAGACACACAGACTCTTGTGCAGGTACACGTACTCTCACATGCATCATTTTCTCATACCTAGACACACACATATATATTCCCAGAGACACACAGACTCTTGCGCAGGTACACACACTCTCACATGCATCATTTTCTCATACCTAGACACACACACACTCACACACATATATATTGCTAGAGACACACATGCTTTGACATGCAAGCACACATACATATGTCCTCTTACATGCGTATATGCATGCATGTGTGTGTGCGCACACACACACATACACAGAGCCCTAGGACCCAGTCCTCCACTGCCTCAGGCTCAGTCTGGGGACCTCCCCTTTTCTCCTTCCCTTGGTGTTGGCCTAGATCCTCCTCCCACTCTCTTTTCCTCCCACCCAATGGTAAATATACCCGCCTGACTTCGAGCGAATATAGAAGTACAGGAGGAAAGTGGTAGATAAATTTAACAAGCATTAAAGTTAATATATAATTTAAATATGTATAAAATTATTCCATGTATCGATTAGAAAATGGGCTGTTGACCATTTCAAGGCAACGATCAATTTCAGGGTTCACAGGTCAGGTCAAGTTTCTTTCTAATGATCTAAGAAAGAAGGCAGCATTTGGGAGATAATGAACTCTAAGACTTACAGATGCGATCTATGGCTGATGGCCACCCAGCGGCAGCCCGGGCTGGCTGCAGAGGGAGTTCTCCGGTAGGCCTGTGTAAAAGCCTGGCTGGGTAACAGCCCATGATGTAATCAAGGCAGTCTCTGGGATGACTGGCCTTTTTTTTTTAAGAAAAAAAAAAAAAAAAAGACCGAGTGATTGTCGAAGCTCTTGGTTGTCAATGGGCAGCTGCGGTGGAACCCCATTAACGTGGTTTGTGCAGAGAGCTTCTCCTTTTCTGGGAAGTGGAAACTGGCCCAGCCAGCACTGTTAATCACCTGGCCTGAAAGGGGGCTGGGCCGGCTTGGGGGAGGGTGCAGACCAAGGGGACGTCACCTCACTGCTGGTCTGATCCGGGGGCTTGGCCACACACAGCTTGTCAACAATCAGGGATCCCCCAAATCACTGGGTGGTTCTGCAGCTGAAAGCAGAAAACTTTGTCCACGGGTATCCCTGGGTCTCTGTAGAACTGAGAGGGACCAAGGTTTGGGAGGAGGGGCAGTAGAAGGGGTAGAATGGTACAATTGGCTCAGACAAAATGTAAAGTGAAGGTGCGGTGAGTCGCTAAGGATGGCCCCCACATAGCCTCGAATTCTCTTCCTACGCTGGGAGTGCATAGGGGAACCAGCCTGGCTCCTGGCCGGGAACCAGATTGGGAACTGGATCGGGCAGTGGATCTGCCTTCTGATCACTTCCACCTTATGACCAATGGCCAACGGACTCCAAAGGTCAGAGACACCAGGTCCCAGAGCTTCCATTTTTCATCCTGAGAGGAAAAAGGCTTGGAGATTTTTTGACCTAATGAGGTGTGTTAAAAAAATGTCCACTCAACTCAGTACACCTGAGTTGGTTCAGTCCTTGTTATTATTTGAGGGGCAATGGAGAAGGGAGTCCCATCCTCAAAATACCTCTCAGGTGGCCTCTTCTTGGTGACTAAAAGTCCACCCTTTGAGACATATTTGTTTCATGAAGCGTCACATTCTCTTTCTTTTAAGATCTAAATATGCCCTGCAGGTGAGTGGTCCACCAGTTCATGGTCGGTGTTAATCTGGTGATAAGTGGTCCAGAAAAGGAGGGAGAAATGACAGTTTAGCTGGCTTCTATTCCTTGGTGTGGACAGGGGCCGCTCTTCAAACTTGAGGGTCCCTTGAGGGGTTTGCACTGGCCCTGAGCCTCTGGCAAAGCTCCTCTGGGAATGAGTGAGGGAAGTGGAGAGGGAGAAAGGAGGAAGGAGAGAGAAAGGGGGAGAGGAAAGGAGGGGAGAGATAAGAAAAGGGAGCCACCCCCAAATTGCCTTGACCACTCTCAACCCTCCACGCTCTGTGCATGCTGTTCCCAGGCCCATCCTGCTGCCCCATTTCCCTGCTGTCCGTTTAGAAAACTCCTGGTCTTCTTTCAGGCCTTCCCTCTGCGATGGAGTGGTTCTTAAGTGTTCCCTCCATACCCCCCAGCATTAACAATCCATTCTCTACACTCGCACAGTGCCCTGTACATGGATGCACCAGACTAACTGTACCAATCCGTTTGTTCCACTCCATACTTGGTTGGAAGCAAGAATATGTCTTTTCACCTTGGTGCCTCTGCTGTGCTCAGTATATGGGTTCCCCATGAAAGGTGTTTAACTGTTGAATTGAATGTAAGCAGACAGGCAGGTGCTGGGCTCATTCCAGTCCATGGATGCCCAGCCAGACCTGGGTGAGCAGATCACACCCAGAGAGGCCAGAATTGAAGGGAGTTTCTGAGAGAGAATGAGGGAGGGGGCAGGGCTGTTTCTAGAAGGCCATGGCCCAGGCCCTGTGAGGGTGCAGAAAAGGGATTGTTAGTGCTCAGGGGTGGAGGGAACATTCAGGAACACCTCCACAGCAGAGGAGACACTTGAAAGAAGACCAGGAGTTTTCTAAACAGACATTAGGGAAATGTGGCAGCAGGAAGGGCCCGGAACAGCATGTGGAAAGGCGTGGAAATATGAAAGTGACTAGGGCAGTTTGGGGGTGGCTCCCTTTTCCTACCTTCCTGCTCCTTTCCTCTCCCCCTTTCTCCCTCCCTTCACCCTTCTTCTCCTTCTCCACTGGCTGTTTCTAGAAGGCCAGGCCCATCTCTCTGCAAGTATTTTCTGAAGGACGGAATGAGGGTATAAACACCAAGGCGAGTTTTACTGGGGGAGAAGAACATAAAAGAACGGCCCTTGGTGTGTGGGGCAGAAGGAGGGGCCATCTCTTCTCTTCTATCTCGAGGACAGCAGCAGGGATGGCAGGGCTAAGTTGACAGGCTTATTGGATATCTCAATGTCTAGAGGATTCCCAGCTTTCCCCCTTGTTCCACTTGGCAAAGCCTCCTTCCTGCTCTTTCCACCTCTCTCTGTCCTCTTGAGCTGCTGCCCTACATGTGGGCCCAGGAGGCCTCAGCATTTCAGGCTATTGCCATAAGAGGCAGCTCTGACCCTGGAATGCACACCTAGTTCAGTCCCTACAAGACAGGCCTGGCCGGACGCGGTGGCTCACACCTGTAATCCCAGCACTTTGGGAAGCTGAGGCGGGTGGATCACGAGGTCAGGAGATCCAGACCATCCTGGCTAATACAGTGAAACCCCATCTCTACTAAAAATACAAAAAAATTAGCTGGGCATAGTGGCATGCACCTGTAGTTCCAGCTACTTGGGAGGCTGAGGCAGGAGAATGGCATGAACCTGGGAGGCGGAGCTTGCAGTGAGCCAAGATTGCGCCACTGCACTCCAGCCTGGGCGACAGAGCGAGACTCCGTCTTAAAAAAAAAAAGGAAGACAGGCCCAATAGCATATGGAGGGAAGTGTGGGAAGACAAGTTTCTGATATTGAAAATGCTAGAAGTCAACATCCCCTAGGAAGGCCATTTGAAAACAGTGGTTACAGAAGATGTGATATCAGGACACCATGCAGGAACAGGTTGTCAAAGTTCTGTGGAGAGCGGCACCCTCATCCTGGTCTTTCTCCCAGGCTTGCCACCCCTCCGAGTTCAGCTGCTTTGGAGGCTGTCAATGGCACCCCTCCTTCCAGCACTGCTAGGGAGATGTGATTAGTGCTAAATGATGACTATGTACCCCTCACAGTGGTGGGCAAGGCAGATGCCAAGTGGCTTGGATTGATTTTGGTCTTCATCACAGGAGGTGTAAAGAACAACCACACAAACAGGTCTGTAACAATGTCCTCTTTCTTCCCCTCATTAATCTCGTGAGGAGGAGGGAGGAAGAGAGCGGGTGCAGCTATGCAATGTACGTACATTACTGAATTAACCAGGCATGTAATTAGCGCTCAGGTGCTCAGCAGAGGAAGAACTGCTCACGATTAGTCAAATTTGGCTTGAATGTCCTGAAGTTAGGGGAGCTGCCTCGGTGTCCTCCACTTTCCAGCACCCCCTCTCTGCTTCCGCTCTCTGCTTCCCCTCTCTTGTGTTCATGGAATGTGATGTCTGGGGCATTTGCAGATGTTTATGGAAATGTATGTGACTGTTACTAGTGCCGTAAATCATATTCTGACAAGAAAAGTCCATGATCCCGGTAGCAGGATATTAAGGAGCCTGTGGGAGCCAGTTGTGGAAGCAGTTGGCCTCCTCTCTGTTTCAGAATCTTACAGGAATGAGATGGAGATGAACGCCGTTATTAATTAAATGTTAATTGGGCCTTGGTTATAAAGCCATCTTTGCAGTCTGTGTGGGGCATTTGTCTACAAGGTGATGCTGTGTTACAAGTATGGTAAGAAAATTATGAGCTCTCAGATCTAAGGCCTAAAGATGAGGCTCTGGCCTTGATCTTTCTTTCAGCCTTCTCTCCTACAACTTCTTGGTAAAAAATTGTCCCAATAAGCAAAACAATTTGTCATCTGAGAGCATAGCTTGCCTTTTTTGGCCATCCCTGTCCTTACTCTGTTTTTGAAATACTCCTCCTCACCAGCCCAGTTCCCAAGTCCAGTTCAAAGCTCATCTCTGCCATGAAGCCTTCTCTGCCAAGTGTTTTTGTGGAAGGAACTCCAGGAACCTGGGGGGTAAGACTTCACCTTCCCAGGCATGAAATGGGATGGCCTTTATTATCTCCACTGCCAGGCCAGTTTTACTCTAGGTCAGCACAGCAGTCTCACTGGAACCACCAGCCAGGGAAAGGCCATCTGGGAAGTTATGCATGAGGAAAGGAATGGGATGGGAAAGGCAAGGATTAGGGTTGGCCCACAACTCCAGGTCAGCATACAACTTTTCCAGCTTCAGACATTTGAACTTGAATTAGAACTATGGGATGTTGCCTTGAAAAGATGGCAGCTGGTGACAACAGGCTTATTTCTAGAGCATAGATATTCTTCAGTCAGCTTTGTACTACTCATTGGCATGCATTTTTATATGTTCACCTCTAAGGGATTTCACCTCTTAGGCTTTTATGTGTGTTTGGCCTATCTCCCTATTGAAATTATTCAGTGTTGGGGTTCTGTAAGCTTCATGAGTTTGGTCCAGAATGCTGGTGTTCAGATTTTTTGTGTGTATGGACATAGATTCTGCATGCCATGCTATTCCAGCTCAGTCTCCTCTCTTTCAGCCTGCCCTGAGCTTAGGCCTGGAAGCAAGAAGTGATTAGACAGTATCAGTGATGTGAGATGACCTTACCCTACATAAAATAATGCCATGCATGCCCCACCATATCTATTTCTTTCTAGAAATATCGAGTTTTATTTTTTTTATTTTATTTTTTTTTGGAGACAGGGTCTCATACTGTTACCCAGGCTGGAGTGCAGTGGCACAATCATGGCTTAATGCAGCCTCGATCTCCTGGGCTCAACTGATCCTCCCACCTCAGCCTCCTGAGTAGCTGGGACTATAGGCACATATCATCACACCCGGCTAATTTTTGTATTTTGTGTGTGTGTGTATGTGATGGGGTTTCACCATGTTGCCCAGGCCGATCTTGAATTCCTGGGTTCAAGAGATCCTCCTGTCTTGGCCTCCCAAAGTGCTAGAATTACAGCTGTGAACCACCACGTCTGCCCTAGAAGTACCTGGTTTTAGAGCAGTTTAATTTCATTTTTTCCTGAGGCCTTGGTATTTGAATCCTATCAGAAAATTTCAGTGAGTTTTATGATACAGAGTCTTCCCCTATCCCTGTTTTCTCAGTTATAACTGGCAGCTTCTATTCTATTTTGCTTTTATGCAATACCATGCCAACAGAGTTTCAGGGCACCTTAGGATAAGCCATGTCTCTAAGCCTCATGTCTCTGAGCAGTGTGTGCCAAAAGTTTATTGTTTGGGTACTCACTGATGGCCCTGGTCTCCCATTCTTGAATCTTCTCCTTTTGATAAAACATGCTCTTTAATTAAAAACATCCTCCAGACACCAAGACGACTGTTCATTCTCCATTCAGCAGCTACAAAGCTGGAGGAGGAGAGGGAAGGGCCAGGGAAATGGCTGAGGCCCATAACTTAATTCCTGTACATTAGCCCTGGCCTGCATTTGCCCTTTCCAATCTTGGCTTCTCTGCTGGTGAAACAAGCAGGATTAGCGCATGATAAGAGAAGCTGGGGTCATAATTACACCCTATGCGACAGAACAGCACAACCACCAAATAAATCCCTGGACAATTATTAAGATGGCCCAATGCATTACACAAATTAGAACAGGCTGGGACTTTTTGGGAGAAGGGAGGGGAGTGAAGACCCAGTATTTAAGTGTTCTTGTAAGTCATCTAAGATATTAATGTTGCAAAGCTCCTTATGAATATTTAAGAACATAAAATGGAGCTTCACTGCAACCCCTCATCACCACAGAAGCCTGTAATACAGCTGAGTCCACTTAAGAAGTAGAGCCTGTGTCCACAGCAGATAGAAGCCAGATGAAACAGGGCTGCCCGTTTGCGGTGGAAATGCTCCTCACAGACCAATTTAATGAGGTTGCGTTATAACCTCACAGAAGAGAAGTTAGTTAAAGACTCCCACTCACTTTGATGGGTGGGACTCCCCCATGATGGTAGACCATTTCCCCTACTCCTCAAGGATTTTAGGCGACTGACACAGAACTGATGAAGTCTTTATTTGCCCATTCTGTTCAGGTCTCAGTTACACATAACCCTCTTAGAACCAGACATGTGGGACCCTTTGGCTCGCTGGGCAGTGATTCTCAGAGCTGCATTTGGGGCAGCTGATTCTTCTCAGGGAGCAATTAGCTCCAAGTTCTTATAAGGAGTGAATGAAGTCTGCTGGATAAAAGAGAGGGCTGCTCTGGTGGGAGAAGGGTCATATTCTGAAATCAAGTTAGACGGTGTCTTTCCCAGGACTGGCCCTGGTGCGTCCTTATATTGAGAATTGGGGTGTGGACTCTTGTAAGGTGGCTGGAGAAACCAAGTCAGCAGGACACAGGGGAGGATGCTGGACAGAACCGCGGGGGCCTTGAGTTCTGGCTTAAGCTCAGTCATGTTCTCACTTTCTCTCCTGCTTTCTCCACATCTGTCAAATGGGAATAAAATTATTGGGAAGTCTGATCATTAATGGAATAATAGATCTAGGTACACTTGGGAAGAAGGGTACTATAGAAAGTGATGCTAGTATTATTTCTATTTTTACTTGTATTTGATAGCGGTTCTGCTTTACACCCTTCAGAGCTTCACTGACTTCGTTTTGCCTCCAGATAAAGGAAAAGAAGGAAATGATCCTATCCCTGATCATTGACTCCATTCCCCACTTCCAGGCTTCTGGCTGCCTCTTTCAGAGTTAGGGAAACCCCAAGGGCAGTAGACCCCATAACTTCTGTGGCAACCCTCAGGTGTGGAGGCCTGTGAGAAGGTAGAGCAAGTCTCTGCCTGCACAGAGGGATCTGAAAATGCCAACCTTCTTTATGACACAGAGATGTTGGGGTGGGAGAGGAAAGGAAGACTTCACACCACCTAGGGTTCCAGGCCCTAGCGGTAGGGAAGGGAATGTAGCATGAGGGGCAGATGGACAGACAGACAGCCTGTATAAGTGCAGAGGAAAGGAAGCCTGGCCACAGAATATTCTTTGCTTGCAGGGTCCTCCCCATAGTCCAGGAGGAGAGCAGCACTTGTCCAGCCAAGCCTGGCTTTTCACACCCCATGGTGCCCATAACACACAGAAGACTATGAATTGGCAGTGCATGCATTTTCTCAGAAGCTAATAACAGAACAATTCCTTGATCTCATTATTTTTCAAACTTTGATAATGATAGCTACTATATATTGAGACACCACACAAGCACCCTGAGAGCTAGAGCTAACTATTATCATCTCCACTTGACACACAGAGCTCAGGGAAGTCTGGGCTTTCATTGATTGCCTCTCTCTCTCTCTTTCTCTCTTTTTCTCTTTCTCTTTCTTCCCTGTCTTTTCTCTGTCTCTATCTGAAGGGTTCAAACACATACACAAAGGTATCATCATCTCAGGAAGGATTTTCTGTCTGGCCTAGACCCTTTGACACCCAATGCTAGCCCTCATAGTCACTTTCAGCCTGGCTTAACCATGCAAGAATCTATAAGCCATTGATTATAGCTTTATTAAAACTCAACAAATCTAGCCCCAAAAAGACAGCTGAAATGGGTTTAGGTCATATCTTCTTACTAGCTGTGTGACCTTGTACAACTTATCCTCTTTAAGCCTCAGTTTCCTCATGGAAGAAGGGGTGGGAGACAAATGAGAGTACCCACCTCTGGGTTAACATGAGGATTCTGTGAGACAATGTCTGGAAAGGGCTTGGTACGTGGCACAGATTCTGTATGCATGACGTCATAGTGACCATCATTGTCTTCATCACAGGTCTGAGATTCCTCTTGCAGAGACTCATTCCACTGAGAGCTTAAAACTCAGACACCTGCGGGGAACAGATCACATATGAGGTCTTTATCTTCCAACAGTGTTATAAGTCCAACAGCATGCAGTGTAGACAGATGCCTTCCATGGTCCCTGTCAATGCAGGGCTTTTCTAATTCTATTAAGTATCTGAGGGTGATGGGGACCTTGTACGAAGGGGGCACACGTGATGTGCCTAGAGGCATAGGAATGAGGTGTCAAGAAGGAAAAGAAAGCCTACAGCAAGGAAAGAATAATCTTTAGGAGGACTATGTTTCTCCAGGTTTCTGGGCCAGTCTTATTCTTCACATAGTGGGTTCTTTGGATTGTTTTGTTAGATGTCTGAGGCAAAGATTACCAAATCTGACTTTTCCCTGAGTAACAGGTGACTTGCAAATACCATCAATCAACCTTTTGAAGTTACCATTAATTACTGTTTGTTAACCATGATGCAAAATACTTTGTCATTTAACCCCTGCTCACAATAACTATCATCTTTACGTTGCAATTGCAGAAACAAAGGCTCAAAGTCACACAGTTGGGAAGTGGTGGCCCTGAATTTGAAATCAGACATCTGTACCTAGATGATACACCCTTTACAAATGTTGCTGAGATTGTGATGCTTTCAGCCTGGCCCTGGCTTCAAATTCACCTTGTAATTATAGAATACATGTGGTCCCTTTCCTCTAAACACTTATCACTCAAAAACGTTTAGTATATACCTTTGGGCCAGGTACTGATGTAGTCTGTTGTTGGAAAAGATGCTACTGACTCATCATTACTAGGACTTAAAGGAGGATTGGGTTGGGGTTTGTGTTGGGACATCCATACTCTCTCAACTCCCTTTAACTGGGGGCTTGCATGCGTTTATAGGATGCATCAGAGACACAGTCTGGAGCCAGCGATCAGAGGGTTTCTGTCTTCATGTGAAACTAACTGGCTTCCAGGTACAATGATGGTCCCCTGAGGATTATCGGGCAACAGAATTATGGAGCTGGAAAAGTCTTTGATCTCATCAGCATTTCGACTAACTGAGCTGACCAGGACATGTGAGGAAGACAGTAAAGACAAACACCTGCAGAGCAAAGGCACTTACATGCCTGCCATGTGT
Organism: Macaca thibetana thibetana; assembly: GCF_024542745.1. Taxonomy (NCBI): domain Eukaryota; kingdom Metazoa; phylum Chordata; class Mammalia; order Primates; family Cercopithecidae; genus Macaca; species Macaca thibetana. The sequence goes on along the minus strand of NC_065595.1, from coordinate 33,247,577 downwards.
GGCTCCTTCACTCTTGCTTAGGAAACCTTTATCTTTCTCCTTTTGCTGTCTAAACCCCATTCTTTTTCATGAGATCTTTTGTCTATTTTAGCCCTCACTTGTTTCCTTTTCCTTTGAATGCAAGGGGCACTTATAATCTGTAGACACCCATATTATTGTATTCTTTTGGTGTTCTCTAATTGTTTTATGTGTAAGAGTTTTGTTTCTACTAGGCTCTGGTATCTAGGATGGTGAGTGCTTTGAGAAATGGGGTTGTGTTCACCAGCTTAGTGCCTGAAACACAATAGTTACTCAGTAAATATTCACTGGTTTAAGAAATGAATGGATGGAGAGACAGTATGTCTTCTCTTGAATTCTGCATTAAGCCTAGCACAGGACTGAGCACATCATGGATACATAGTGGTCCCTTGATACTACTGAGCCTGCTTAGATAAATTCTTTTTAGAAAATTACTTAAAGGCAACTTCCAGTACCTAGATATGATGGAGAGTGCCACACAGGTCCTGGTATGGCCTCTAAGGTGCTGTGCTTTTCATCAAGAGAAGTATATGTCATAGTGTGCTCTTGGAAGGAAAGAGATGTGGTTTCCTGACAGGGTTGGTGGATTTAGGAAAGCAGGAATGCAATCCTTTCTGGGAGCTCCCCTAGAATCCCATGAGGAACATCAAACCAACCCATTGGAACTAGAAAATCATGGAGTCTGCCAGGTGGACTTCAAAGATGATTGATTTTAGTGGCTTCCTAACCATTTTTTTTTAAAGTTGTAGATCTCTTCCTCAAATGAAAGCTGGAAGTTGAATTTGAAGTTTCTCTGATTAAAGTAGAGTGTAGGGCCCAGAACCTTGTATTCTTAGCTTCTAGAGGGGTTCTGAGAGTCTCCTAGAGCTTCTTGGAGAACACTTTGAGAAACACATTGGTGACTGTAGGGGACAAGTGTTATTCATTTTGGTGACCTAGCATCTAAACTGGCTTTTAATTTTGGGGAAATATAATTTTAAGTGAAGCTGAATTTATGGATATGGGTACATCAGAGATATTAGATTCAACATGCTGTCTCAAGTATCTGAGATTTCTAAGTATTTTCTCAGATGGCTTACTGAAACCTGCTAATGGCTCATAAGGAATCAAGATGCCAGAAAACTTGATATAATGTAAAGAACCAAAAAAAGCTAGGAAGGTTGACATGGGTTTATCCTGTGTAACCTGTGTAATTTATCCATGTGTAACCTGCTCACACACCCTTAACTGTATCACCTAGGAGGGATCCGAAGATGCTTCCTTTACCAAAGCATTGTGAAATACTACAATGGGGAGGGCCAACATCTTTGATGAGTGCCATAAGGGCTGTGACTTTATGCTGAGAGTGCTGTGGCTGAAATGGGATCCCTGATTTCACAGGGGATGCCAGGATCCTCAGGGGAAGAAACCAAGGAGTGACAATTGTAAAACCTCCAGAGGCAAGGTGGTACATGCATTATTTAATGTTCTAAATTGCATCAGAATCCATGCTGGCTAACTTAAACAGAAAAGAGATTTTATAAAAGGATATGAGGTAGCACACAAGATGCCTTTGGACAAAGCCCGTGGCTGTGGGGCAGCTTTAGTCAGATGCTGCCACCCCCTGGCACTGGTAACACTCAGGACTGGATGCCTGAGCTCTGCAGTCTCCTCCTTACATAGCTGGCGGTCTCTACCACTGTGCTTGCTAGGTGTCAGTTCCACTGCATTTAGCTTCCTCTTCATCTTGCTCACTTCCAAATCCAATTTTCACATAGACGTGTCTGAATTTTCAGAATCTAAGTCACATACCTATAACCTAATTGCAAGGGAATATGAGAACTTTTAGCTAGGCATTTTACTGCACTACAAAAAAAAATTGCATTTCGGTTAGCAAGGAAAAAGTGGGGAATGGCTATTGGATAGGCAGCTAAGAATGTCCAATACTGCATGATTCCATAATAAGCAGCAGGCTAGTTTGCTAATTAGAATGGTCTGGATCCATAGGGATCTTCAGGATGGCTAATTGATTATGAGGTTTTTGCACTGAAATATATGGACAGTCTCCTAAGATCCTTCTTGGTCCATAGAGTTAAAACAAACAAACAAACAACAAACACTAGACTTAGAGGACAAAACCTTCTTTGAGTCACCAAGTATAGAGAATAATTGCTCCTCATTCAATTTCTAAACTCAAGCCATAGACCCAAAGCCCACAGGAAAAAGGAGAGGCTAGATACCTCTGGGGAAGAACCCTGAAATTAAAGCAAATGTATATACTGCAAATCCTACTCCTGACTGTCTTTAAAGAGATCTGGAGTGATTTACCAAGGTAACAATGGCTTGGGAGAAATAGAATCTATACCTTTTAGATCTTTCATTGACTTTGGTTGGATCCAGTATACCACTTTGGTTCACTGGTCAGGAGGGGAACCTTGTAGGGGTCAGATGATACATTTTGAAATCATAGTTGGCCTAGTAGACTCCAAGCCATTCTATGTTATTTTTCTCAGTTCCTGACTATATGGTTGGAATGGATATGTTCAGTACAAGACAGAATTGTCTCCCTGATTTTCTAAAAGATTTCTGTGTTAGAAAGTGCCAAATGAAAGACTTAAAGTAGTAAACCAAAAGCAATACCTTGTCTCCACTGAAGCCATCAGAGACTTGGAAGGTGCAGATGTGATTTTTATCACAACCCCATTTTAATCACTTATTTGTCCATTGCAGAAAGTGGAGATATCCTGAAAAATGGTAGTAGATTATTATAAATGTGAAGAAGTAGCCTCCAATGACAGCTACTCCAGATATAGCCACTTCACTGGAGCAAATAACTCAGCTCTTGACACTTACTCTGCAGCTATTTATATGGCAAGTGGTTTTTTTAAAAATTTGGTTCCAATAGAACGACAACATTTGCTTTCACCTGGCAAGGATTGCAGTATACTTTATTGCTCTGGCTCCCCATCTCTATGTCATAATTTAGTCCACAGAGATATTTAATCATCTCTTACACCTACAAGAAATCAGGCTGGTTTAGCATATTGATAACATGCTGAAAGGACTTGGAGAACAGGAGATGTATGTACTATAGATATCTGAATAAGATACATCAATGGCAGAGGATAGAGGTTGAATTACATGAAAATACAGGCACCAAATGGTCTTAAACAATTTCTTATTTCTGTTTAGTATTTTGCAATATGCAAGCATAGAGTTCTAAATAAAATTTTATATAGTTATAATTTGTTGTTTCTATTTTGTTTTTTTCACTTACAATAATTATATATATATATATATATATATATATATACACACACACACATTTATGTGTGAACATTGTGAGTTTCACCTGTACCTAAAATGCCATCATCTGCTTAGCCTTGCTGCCCCATTAGAGCTTGGGTTGTTACTGGTTTTTCTCTATTCTAAATACTGTTGCTATAAATGTCTTCAGAGAAATTGCTTCTTTTTTGGTTTGGGTTATTTCCTTAGGGTGTATTTCCTTAAAATGGAATTATTATGTCAAAAGGTACAAACAATTTTATAGCTTTTGTTACATATTGCCCTATTGCTCTCCAGACAGATTGAACCAATTTACAGTGCTACTGACAGTACCTACGCATACTATTTTCCCACAGTTGACCCAGTTGGATTTTCGATGTTTTATTTATTTTGGTCAATTTAATATTGTGCAATGATACCCTATGGTTGTGTTAATATGCATTTCTTTAATTGTTAGGAAGTCTGCACATTGCATAATATGACAACACTATTTGTGATTCTATAGTTTGCTCATATTATTCTGGTTTCCCTGATGGGTTTGTAAGTCTATCAGTGGTAGAGACTGTGAATCATCCATGTATCTATCTATCTGTCCATAATTTATTGACTGCTTATTATGTTTTAGTCCAGGCACCGTGCTAGGGCGAAGGGATACAGGAGAAAAGATGCAGTGCTGATCCTCAAGGGGTTTTCATTGTAGTTGGAGAGAGCAAAAAAGATCAGTGATTGTAATTAAATGTGACTTTGCATGTGCACAAAGTGTTATGGGGTTCAGAAAAGGGGCATGAGGGAGGTTTATCCAAGTTGTCCTGTAAGAACATGGAATGCTTCTAAAAGGAACCATGCTTGTGTTCAGGTAGCCGACCTCAAAGAGGATGAATCAAGCTTCAGATGATAAGTAAAAGTTAGCTATGGGGAAAAGGAGTGAAAGATGGGTTGTGCACTCAAGGATAGAGAACAGCATGTGTAAAGTGGTCATGAACTGAGACCTCAAAGAAAGGGCTGAGCAGTGACATGTTGGGAGAAAGGCTATAAACTTAAGTGAATCTGTTAGAATGTTTTTGGCTTTGAAAAACAGAAAACTCTGACTCAACTAATTTAGATAGTAAGACAAACTTGTTTGTTATCTCGTTAAGCAAGAAGTTCAGAGGTTGAGCTGCTCCAGGGGGCTTGACAATGGCATTTAGGATCCAAGTTCTTTCCATTTTTCTGCCTTGTCATCCTATGGGGCTTCCGTCATGGTTACCAGATGGCAGTACCACTGTGCAAGGCATCTTTTGTAGACAGAACAATATGGGGTGGAAGAAAAGGGACTTCCTCTTCCTTATGTCTCTTTTCAAGAACAAAGAAACCTTTCCCAAAAGCCCCACAGAGGACATTCTGCTTCTCAGCACATGCTAGGTCACAGGCTTATCCCCAACCCAAGCTCCAGACAAGAGGATGGCATTACCATGACTGACTGAGATGTTTTAGGACTTATTTATGGATTGAAAATAGGCTCACCTTCCCTGAGCATTGGAACTGATCAAAATCATAGATAAGCAAAGAAAAATGGGGAAAGGGATGTTGGATACATAATCAATTGCATTTTCTATATTAGAGATTTAATATTTGTATTCCCTGTGAGGCTAGTTGATTCATAGATGGTCACTTCTAAATTATTTCACATGGAGATCTTATAATTAATCAGTTTTGAGCCATGTAAAGTTCCAGTAGTATTTGGGGAGTCATAGATAGCAGTACCCTCCTCACTCTTCCCTAATAAAACCGTGAGTGAAGGGAGATGAATAGAGTTATTACATAAATATTCATTGCATGCCTATGATGTGTTAGACACAGTGCTAGGTGCCATGGAGGCAGAACAGAATAAGATGATATAGTACTCAGCTTTTGCCCCCAAACAGTTCACAATGAAGGTTGAGGTGAGGAGATAGGTGAAAGGATAAATAGATATACTGATAATATATAATTATAAATATAACAAAGCTGTCCTTTATTGAGTATCTGCTATATTATACCTAAGAACTTTACCAAGTTTTACATTTAATTTTTACAGTTACCCTGATTTCTCCCATTTGTCATTGAATGAAGTGAGCCTCAGAAGGATTAGGTGCCTTGTTCAAGTTTTCATGGCTAGTAAGTGTGAGAGCTAGAACTCAATCTAAGGTCTGCTGACTCAGAGCCCATGCTCATCACTGCTTTTCTCTGTCATCTCCTTGTCATTGACTCAAACACCAAAGTGCCACGAATCCCCAGAGGAGGGTTATGCTCATGTTGTCAGGAGTAGGGCTATGATCATTCTGCAAAAGAACTGCAGTGTGAGCTGCATTTTGGAGGGCTGGAGGAGTAACCAGATGAACAGGGTGTGAAAGATCTAGCCACGAGGAAGAACATGTATAAAAGCTCAGAGCATAAAAGAGCTGGAAGATGGAATACATTAAAAGTTGGGACTGAAGAGGTGGGGTAGGGCCAGATGGAGACTTCCTCTTCCTTATATCTCTTTTCAAGAACAAAGAAACCTTTTCCAAAGCTCCACAGAGGACATTCTGCTTCTCAGCACATGCCAAGTCACAGGCTTATCCCCAACCGAGCTCCAGACAGGGGGATGGCATTACCATGACTGATTGAGATGTTTTAGGCCAGTACCTTGTGTTTAGAAGTTTAGACTTGTCTTTGAGGCAAAGTTTTTGAAGCAAAGACCACCTTGGTAGCATTTTGGAAGATGAATTTGAAGGATTCAAGATCCTGGGGAGGCCAGTTAGAAAGCTGTTGTATGATCCAGATGAGAGACAAGAGACCTTTTTGGAGATAGAATCAAGAGAATTTGGTAGATTGATTAGATTTTGGGGTGAAAGAACAAGATTTGAAGATGACTCCCACATGCCTGGAATGAGCAACTAGGTGGATTATGGCACAGTGTATTCATGAATTGGCTTAATCAAAAAGAAACATAAAGTTGTCTGTAGCTGGGAAGAAATTGAGGTAGCTCCTAGAGCTGAAGGAAGAGATGTAGGAACCTAGGTCCCAAGACTTGTAGGGAGTTATTTGTCTCTCCTGTTTGCTTATATATGCTTGGCGTTTTCTGTATGCCAGCAAAGATGACCACCAATAACTTTAAATATGCATCCCCAATCATTGCAGTGGAAAGATAACTTTTCTTACCCATAAGCTTGCTTGAGTTGTAGGTTCATTCTGGACCAATCCCTGTATCCAGGGAGATGAGATATTATGGTGGCCAAGCCAGGATCAAATACTCAATTATGTGGTCAGAAGAAAGGAGATGGGGCAGAATGTACTGGGCAGCCCAAGATAATACCTATAATGCTTCACTTTAGATGCTGTTGACCAAGAGAGAAGGCAATGGGGGAAGAACATTAAGTGGCTTTCAATCTAATTCTAATTTGAATGTGTGGGATTCACAGCATCAAACTCCCCAGCAGACTCCAAGTGCTGTAATATTTTATTGAAATCAACATGCTGGTGAGACAAGGAGCCTGACAGACAGCAGATGGCTCCCACACAGAAAGGCTAATCAATTCAGACAAACAACAGTCATCATAAAAGAGTGGAACGTACACAGCATGCACACTTATCTGAGCAGCTCAGAGGCAAAACCTTTTGCTTGGCCTAACCAGGAAAGAGAAACAAACTCTTTGAGACAATGCTGTGGGAACGTCTTGGCATCCTAGACCCTCTCTGGCTGACCTTACCTTCCACCACTCACCCACACAGATCTGTGCACCACTCGCACAGGCTACATTAGACTCCTTGAGCTTTCCCACCTCTGCACCTCTGCTGCTTCCTCCCCTCTTCCTGGGCTAACCTATCCCCTCCCTTCTTTTGGACCCAATCACCAAGGTCCAGCTTAAGTCCCCCCTCTTCCTAAAGACTTGGAGTGTTGTTAATGCTCCATGGATGTGTTTGTGACTGATATAGTTTGAATGTGTGTCCCTGCCCAAATCTCATGTTGAAATGCAATCCCCAGTGTTGGAGGTGGGGCCTGGCGGGAGGTAATTGGATCATGGGGGAGGTTTCTTATGAATGGTTTAGCACCATACTCTTGGTGCTATCCTCATGATGGTAACTTCTCATAAGATCTGGTCATTTAAAAGTGTGTAGACCTCCTGCCTCACTCTCCTGCTCCTGCTTTTGCCATGTGATGTGCCTGCTTGCCCTTTGCCTTCTTCTATGATTGTAAGTTTCTTGAGGCCTCCTCAGAAGCTGAGCAGATGCCAGCACCATGCTTTCTGGTCAGCCTGCAGAACTGTGATTCAATTAAACCTCTTTTCTTTATAAATTACCCAGCCTCAGGTATATATTTATAGCAACGTGAGAATGGACTAAAAAAGTACCTAATCATCTGAATTAGATATACTAGGCTGCAGATTTCTTGAGAACAGGTGGCATGCTTTATACATCCTTGCATACCCAGGAGCATTTGGCTCAGGACCTTGAACTAAGTTCTTAATACAGTTTCATTAATTCACTTCCAATCTTGGGGTGGGAGAGTTATATTTCTTAAGAGATGGAAAAAGTATTTACAATATATAGTAAAGGATTAATAATGTTAATATATTAAAATAAGCCTTTACAAATCAATAATAAAGGACAAGAAATCCAACTGGGAAGTAGGCCAAGAAAATTAACATGAAATTCACAGAACAACCCATACTTATCAAAAAGATCAACTTTAGTAGTTATCAAAGAGATGCAAATTAAAACAATTTTATTAAACTGTTGCTTATCAAATTGGGTAAGATTGAAAAATAGATTCTGTAGTGTTGGTAAGACAGTGGTGAAACAGCTACTCATATGATACAAGGTGGGACTACACATGGGTACAACTTTCCTGAAGATAAATTTGGCAATTTTGATTAAAAGTCTTTAAAATGTTCAAACTTTTAAAATCTGTAATTCTGTTTCTAGGCTTTTATCCTAAGAATGTTATCAAAGCTTCACACATAGATTACGTATGAGGATGCGTATCTTAGTATGGTGGTGAATTAACTGGCTAATTCTCACTTATTCAGTGTCTAGAAGGCAGCCCATAAAGAGAAGTGAGATTTATACAGCTCCTTCTACTTGCCTGACTTACAGGTTGATAATTGATTTGATGCCTGCTGGAATGTGGTAAGCAGCTTTCTTTCCATTGGTAGGGGATGTTCTACCCTACCCGATGAACCTCCACCTGTGATCTTTTATTTTAATCTAAGCTTCTGTTATGAAGACCTCTATTTCCCATACCATGCTGCAACTTCTATCATTATTCTGTTCACCTCTCAGATCCTGAATGTCTTTGGAGAGCCTGATACACTATACAAGAGACTGAACCAGCAGGTGAGGTACACACAGGAAGGAGGAACCATGCTTTATTACTCCTCAGGTTATTTAAGCACTATCAACCCATCCGTCCATCCATCCATCCATCCAAATGTCCATCCATCCATCCATCCATCCATCCAAATGTCCATCCATCCATCCATCCATCCAAATGTCCATCCATCCATCCATCCATCCATCCGTCCATCCATCCATCCATCCATCCATCCGTCCATCCATCCAAATGTCCATCCATCCATCCATCCATCCATCCGTCCATCCATCCAAATGTCCATCCATCCATCCATCCATGCAAATGTCCATCCATCCATCCATCCATCCATCCATCCATCCAAACATCTCTCCCTCTTTCCCACCCAGTAGTGATTGAGCACATGCTGTATGCCAGAGACTGTGCTGAGTGTTGGGTGCTAGATTTGCACAAGTAATAGGCATGTTCCCTACCACAAAATTACTCACAATTCAGGGGCATGATGGACTAGTAAAGAGGTAGTTAACTGTTTCTTCTAGAGGTCAACACACACAAAGAATCTGGAGCATGGGGTAGGGAGGGGGCGTACTCCCCTCAGATGGTAGATTCTGGAGGTAGAACCTGAGAAGGGTTTTCAGAGTTAACTGTGGGTTAACATAGGATTAAGGGGAAATGGGCATAAGGTATTTGACTGAAGGAGAGAGAGAAGGGAAGAAGGAGAGGGAGGGAGGGAGGGAGAGAGGGAAGGAGGGAGGGAGGATGAGAGAGAGAGAGAGAGAGAGAAAGAAGAGAAAAGAAGAAAAGAAAAGAGAGAGATGTTTAAAGGCCCAAGTATGAGAGGAAGCACAAAGCATTAGAGGACACTTGACTGTGGAGTTTGAGGGTTCAAGGGAAAAATAAGACCCTGAAAGGGCAGAGTGCAGCAGGGCATGAAGGTCTTGCTGGTCATTCCTAGGAGTCCAAGCTGTATCTGAGAGGCAAGGTCGGGGGCATTGAAAGGTTTAAGGGAGAGAAGATTTAGGTATTTTTGAAAAATCAGAGTAGGATCAGGGAGATGGATGGATTGGAAGCTTAAGGCCAGTTGGGACATGACTGCAGTGATACAGATGAGAAGTTATAATTATCCCAAGGAGGAGCTGGACTAAGATATGGGTGCAAAGGAGAGGGAGTAGAGTCAAGAGATATTACCAAGGCCAAGTCGTCAGGACCCAGGGACTGGTCAGGAGTGTGTGGGGTGGGGAGGGTAAAGCAGTCATTGCAGGGATGAGGAGCAAGGAGGCATCAGCCCCAAGGAGGCTTCATCAGAAACTCATAGGTTCTTGGCATGAGCTAGCCAGTCTAGATCTAGATGTTCTGGGGGAAGGCAGAGAAAATGATTTCCACTCTTGCCCCATTTCCTGTGGAAGCCCACCTCAGCATTCAGCTCTCCTCTGTTTCTTTTTCTCTTCTAGTCTGTCTCCTGGAGCTCCTTGGAAGTAGCTTCAGCTCATGGCTCAAACATGGCTCTGTGGCCAAGGCCTAGAGCCAATCCCCACAATTTCTTGGACCACAAATGGCTTTCCTGACAGCAAGTTCTGCAGCGTGGTCTCAGGAATGGGCAACTGCGGACACTTGACCCAGCTGAGAAGCTTCCTGAGTGGAGTTTGTACCTCATTTAACAAAATATTGCTGAGGGAGGGCCTGCTTTGTACTCTGCATAGAGCAAGGTGCTATGCAAAAACAATCTCTTAGATACTGATTGCATTTTTTATTCTGCTTTCAAGATCCAGCTTACATGGCCTATCCTACAAAGTCTTTCTTAAGACTCCTCATCCCCCTGCAACCCTGGGTTCCCATGGTTTAACCCTCTATCCCATTCCATTTCACCTCAAATTATCAGTATTTCTTCATACATATATTCCTTCTGCTAGGCTGGAAATTCCTTGGGGGCAAGGGACAAATACAGTCCGCTTTCCCCCTTCAGCATATCCCATCTTTGCTCTTCCTCATCTCTCAGCATTTCGAAAGTGTTTGATACAGTTAGTACTCACCACTAGGACTTCTAACTTCTTTGGTGGGGCAATGCTGTTGTGTATTTCTTCACCACGAATGTTTGCTAACATTCTTGAGGGGCAGACACAAAACTCTCCCAGGTTTAAAAAGTTCGTAGCTGTGGCCTGAAGCTCTTAACACTCTCCTTAGTTACCTGATTTCCTCCAGTGGGTCTGGCCTACTCCAGGGAAGGCATTTTGCCCTGAAAATGTGATGCTTTCAAGACTCCATAGAAAGCAAAACAAACACTCAGCTTTCCGCTTGGGAAAGGGGCTTGTGCCTTTAAGACCTGCCTTGGGAAATCAGCCTGAGCAACATAATTGCTGTGAAATTACCTCAGATCACACCCACACATTCATTATGAGATTCCTTATTGACACCTTGACAATTTGTTTCAGAAGACATTATCGCATATTCCTCCCTCTGGAATAGATACAGACGCATATAGATATACGAGCCCACACATAATGTATATGCATATCAGTGTGTTTTTATTATATAATTATACAAGGCTATCAATCAGTTTTCATTTGGAACTCTTTGCATTTATAGTTCAGGAAGTTATTTAAAATCAAGAGGTGGAGAAGAGAGCCTCCTAGAAGAACCAAAGATGAAGAGTAGAATTGAGTAAGACAGTGGGCATGTCTTTGCTATTTGAGAACAGCATCTACCCCCACACCACACACATTCTTTCCTTCTTCACAATGCCAGGTTTTTTGCTACCAGTGGGAATTCAGTCCTGGAAAGCACTCACAAGAGGAGGGTGCCAGTGTAACAACTCCATGCGGAACCTCTTCAGGGACATAGCAGTGCCATCTTTGGCCTCTCTAGGCCATTCCCTTGGGTCTGGGGTAACCTCATGGCCACACTGATATGCATACAATGGCAAAGGGACAGCTGGGTGCCAGTCAGTTTCATACATCTCCCAAGTCCCTGAAGATCAAGCATAGTATCTGAGAGCAGAACTTCCCAACCTTTTGAAGTCATGATACACATGAAAATGAGAATATTCATATTGTACACTATAGTAAACTGCAGAGGATTTGGGGCATTTATACAGGGCTTGGAAAAAAAGTCATTCCATTTTCTTTATATTATACAAAATGAAAACTAAAATGTAGTATATTAGGAAAGACGTTATATATTAGTATAAAACATTTTTCTAGTTCTAATGAGAAACTTGACTTTGCTTCCTTCCATGAATATAACTGTTTCATATCAGGGTTTATGCTCAAAATGGTTATACACAGTGCCTGATGATGACTTTTAAAATGATGATCTCTACAAATTCTTGGTAGTCACCCTTGACAAGAAACTTTGCACAAGTGGGTGATAAAAAATTTAAAGCAATTTTTATAACCATTAAAGTTTCATAACAGTTGAAATTATATTTAAAGAATTTAACAGCTCTTCCTTTTATTTCATTGACAAATGTAGTGTTGAAAGTTTTTGTGATGATGCAGATGGGTTTCAAATCCAATAGAACTTATTCATGTCAAGGAATCAGAAGAATGATTGCTCTCTCATTTGCAGAACTTGGTGGATGTGTTGCTGGAACGTTCACTCTGCAGCTGGCTTGGATGACTCTTAAAGGGTACAACCACTGCAAGCAGACAAAAGTATATAGCATATATGAAGCTCAATCCAGAGCCATTTCCACTATGCCCACCGTTAAACTGCACCTGTGTCTCTGCCACTTTTCTTCTCTGATAGGTGCACTTGGAGCTGCACACAGTACCCTTGACACATGAACATCTCCAACAGTTCATCAGACTTCTGTCCCTATCATGGTGACAAGTGGGGCTTGCAGCTGTCTGCTGGAGTAGGTGTCTGGAGGTGGAGGTAGAGTATCTCCTTGGTTATTCTTATTGCAACTCTGCAGAGCAGCATGGGTCAGGCACTACTAGTCATGCACACCGTCCCTGGGGACCACAGTATATACCATGAGACCCTGCTTACCTTGGGTGGCCTTCTGAGGAGCCACCGATAGGGTTACTTGTGGCTACAGGAGACCATTCCTAGGTACTCTGTCTGCCCTCAATGTCCTGGAGCTGAGAGGGTCAGATTTTACATGACTGTAATTCATTTGTAGCATGGCGGCTGGGAAGCACATGTTAGACAAGTCCCTTCTCCTCTCTGAGCTGCATTTTCTCATCTGTGACTTCACTGGTTGCTTCCAGTGAGAAATACAGTCATGAAATAGAAAATCAGATATTGTTGAATATAACTAGGCAAACAAATGAATAATTTAAGCAAGTGTTCTTGGCCCTTGTCTGGAGGTTGCTAGGCAGGGAGGGATCCGTAGAGTTGTGTTAAAAGGGGCAAAGGCAAGACCGTCATATCTCTAGCACCCTTCCAAGGGTGCACAAGCTTTGTGGTGGGTGTTCTGATAAACCTGTTAGGAATACCGGCCCAGCAAGCATAGGATAGTGTCCTGGAGCTGGTAAGAACAGGCTAAATTGTTTCAAAAAGTAGCTGAATAGATTCTGGAAACCATAGAAAGAGGACCAAGTGGGATAAAGTTGGAAAAGAGCCAGGGGCAGTGAAGAGGTTGACAAAGAGCTGCACATCACCATAGCTCATGTTTATTGACTACTGTTAGGTGCCAGGTAATGTGATCATGTATTTATATATGTTATTAATAACTAATTAATTCTTACAAATCCTGATAAAGTGGGTACTATTTTCACTTAACAGATTTGAACACTGAGGCTTAGAGATGTTATTTAAATTGTCCAAAGCCACAGGGCTGTTCAGGGGCAAAGCCAGGACTGCAGGCCAGTATGAAAGTAGTGCCTGTAATTGGATATATACTCGTTTTTTTGGAGGCCCTGTTTTATCTGTGTGCTGCATTCTTTGAGGATATTTAAGAGGAGAAGATGTTGCTTTCACTTTTTAAAACTTTCCAACTATTCAAAGATCTAACACCTAAAGAGATCCCATGAATCATTTACAGTGGCCAGGACCTGCTGCCTCTTCCTTTATAGGGTCTCTCTCTGTGTCTTCATTTCTGGCCCCCTTTTCACTGCTGTACTGCTTGTAAAAGCTCAAACTCAGGCAGACATTCAAAGTCACTGTAATCTAGCTTCAACTGAATCGTGAAAGAGTAGCTGACACGCAGTATGTGTTCAACTGATGTTAAGTGAGTGAATGAACGGATGGATAAATCATGCCTTGGTCTCTTTCTTCCTTTCCCCCACTCTACACGGCCCTGGCTCTCACCAACTCTGTCGGCTTGCTGTGCCCTTAAACACCCTGTGCATTCTATGCCCAGGCCTTTGCTCCTTCTAGGAGTGTGTCCCCAACTTCTATCCTCATCATTAAGTCCTACCTGGCCTGCAAGGCCCAGCTCACCTTCTCTGCCAAGTTCGATCTGACTAACATGTCTTCAAAGGACCTGCCTCCTTTGAACTTCTAGAGTCTGGGCCCTCAGGCAGCACTGACATCAGTGATTTGTGATACATTTTTGAACCTAATATGCTCTTGTCCAGGCTGAAGAGTGAGCACCCAAGTGCAACTAGTGCCTCAGGGGCCCTGTCTCACAGGACTCTGGAAGAGACTTATCTCTTGCTTAGTCCTGCATAGTGCCTTGCATTTAGTAGGTGCTCAATTCATATCATCAGAGTAATTGACAGGAAGCAACTTGTACACAGTAAACATATATAATTGATATGGTTTGGCTGTATGTCCCCACCCAAATCTCATCTTGAATTGTACTCCCATAATTCCCACATGTGGAGGGACCTGGTGGGAGACAATCAAATCATGGGGGGCAGTTTCCCCATACTGTTTTCATAGTAGTGAGTAAGTCTCACGAGATCTGATGGTTTGATAAGGGGAAACCTGTTTCACTTGACTCTCATTCTCTCTCTTGCCTGCTGCGATATAAGATGTGCCTTTCAGCTTCCACCATAATTGTGAGGCCTCCCCAACCATGTGGAACTGTGATCTATTAAACCTTTTTCTTTTGTAAATTACCTAGTCTCAGGTATGTCCTTATCAGCAGCATGAAAACGAACTAATACAGTAAAGTGGTACCAGTAGAGTGGGGTGCTGCTGAAAAGGTACCCAAAAATGTGGAAGCAACTTTGGAGCTAGGGAACAGTCAAAGGTTGGCACAGTTTGGAGGGCTCAGAAGAAGACAGAAAAATGTGGGAAAGTTTGGAACTCCCCAGAGACTTGTTGAATGGCTTTGGCCAAAATGCTGATAGTGATATGCACAACGAAATCCAGGCTGACGTGGTCTCAGATGGAGATGAGAACTTGTTGGAAACTGGAGCAAAGGTGACTCTTGTTATGTTTTAGCCAAGAGACTGGTGGCATTCTGCCCCTGACCTAGAGTTTTGTGGAACTTTGAACTTGAGAGAGATGATTTAGGTTATCTGGTGGAAGAAATTTCTAAGCAGCAAAACATTCAAAATGTGACTTGGGTGCTGTTAAAGGCATTCAGTTTTAAAAGGGAAGCAGAGCATAAAAGCTTTGAAAATTTGCAGCCTGATAATGCAATAGAAAAGAAAATCCCATATTCTGAGGAGAAATCCAAACCAGCCACAGATATTTGCATAAGTAACATATGCTGGAATGTTAATCCCCAAGACAATGGGGAAAATGTCTCCAGGGCATGTCAGAGATCTTCATGGCAGCCCCTCCCATCACAGGCCTGATGGTCTAGGGGGAAAAAGTGGTTTCATGGGCCAGGCCCAGGGTCCCTGTGCTGTGTGCAGCCTAGTGACTTCGTGCCCTGTGTCCCAGATGCTCCAGCTGTGGCTGAAAGGGGCCAATGTAGAGCTCGGGCTATGGCTTCAGAGGGTGCAAGCCCTAAGCCTTGGCAGCTTCCATGTGGTGTTGAGCCTACAAGTGCTCAGAAGTCAAGAACTGGGGTTTGGGAACCTCTGTCTAGATTTCAGAAGATGTATGAAAATGCCTGGATGCCCAGGCAGAAGTTTGCTGCAGGAGTGGTGCTCTCATGGAGAACCTCTGCTAGGGCAGTGTGGAAGAGAAATGTGGAGTCAGAGCCCGCACACAAAGTCCCTACTGGGGCAACACCTAGTGGAGCTGTGAGAAGAGGGCCACTCTCCTCCAGACCCCAGAATGGTAGATCCACTGACAGCTTGCACCGTGTGCCTGGAAAAGCTGCAGACACTCAACACAAGCCCATGAAAGCATCCAGGAGGGAGGCTGTACCCTGCAGACCCACAGGGGTGGAGCTGCCCAAGACCATGAGAACTCATGTCTTGCATTAGCGTGACCTGGATGCAAGACATGGAGTCAGAGGAGATCATTTTGGAGCTTTAAGATTTGACTGCCCTATTGGATTTTGGACTTGCATGGGGCCTGTAGCCCCTTTGTTTTGCCCAGTTTCCCCCATTTGGAATTGCTCTATTTACCCCATGTCTGTACTCCCATTGTATTTAGGAAGTAACTAACTTGCTTTTGATTTTACAGGCTCATAGGTGGATGGCATTTGCTTTGTCTCAGATAAGACTTTGGACTGTGGACTTTTCAGTTAATGCTGAAATGAGTTAAGACTTTGGGGGACTGTTGGGAAGGCATGATTGGTTTTTGAAATGTGAGGACATGAGATTTGGCAGGGGCCGGGGTGGAATTACATGGTTTGACTCTATGTCTCCACTCAAATCTCATCTCGAATTGTATTCCCGTAATTCCCGTGTGTGATGAGAGGGACCTGGTGGGAGACAGTTGAGTCATGGGGGCAGTTTCTCTCATACTGTTCTCGTGGTAGTGAATAAGTCTCACGAGATCTGATGATTTGATAAGGGGAAATCCGTTTCGCTTGACTCTCATTCTTTCTCTTGCTTGCTGTGATGTAAGACATGCCTTTCACCTTCCACAATGATTGTGAGGCCTCCCCAGCCACATGGAACTGTGAATCGAATTAAACCTCTTTCTTTTGTAAATTACCAAGTCTCAGGTATGTCTTTATCAGCAGCATGAAAACAAACTAATACAACAATGATCCTGTTTAATATATTCTATCAAAAATAATAATATTTACCACGTATGTTTTGTGCAAGATTCTGGGAATACCAACAACTTCTCAGAGCAAAGAATGTCTGAATTGTGACTGGCAAAATGTACTAATGTTTCTCTTCTCCCCTCATTAATGGAATATCAAACAAATGCTCAATGAAATATAATATTACAGGCTCATTGGCATTTTTTTAAAAACTTTTTTACCAGCTAGTTCATCATTTTCGCTTTTTCCAAGAGAGGCATTTCTGTTAAAGGGAGGGTTATAAAAATGCAGGCTAGTTTTGCACTAAATGAGCCCTCCCCACGCTGACTGTTCCTGGAGAACACTTCACCAACTAGGAAGTGGGTGTAACTGCAGGACCAGGAAGGAGACGGTTAACAGCCACCTTATGGACCTTCTAGGAGTTGAACTTGGAGTTCAGAGTCCTAGGTTGCTTGAGTGCCTGTTTTGTTTTTTTCTTAATTTAAGTTTGTGATTGACTTATGTGCACTGGCACTTTTAAGAGATTAGAATAAAACACAGTGAGAGTTCAGAACAAATGTAAATGGCCTCAAAGAAAAGTGGGGGGAATGACAATGATCTTTTTTAATGGCTGTAAAATGTAGGAAGGATAGATCATGAGCTCTCTGCATGGGGCCCTTGTCTGATCTCAATCCAGTATTGTAATTTAGACATGACTTTTTATTTAATTTCTGACTGAGAAAGGGAAATTAGAAAACAGCATTATCTCAGCTGCTTCGTTATAATGAACAATATTTCACAGTGCCAGCCCTGAAGTTACCTTCAGAACTTCTTTTATGAGGCCGATGTTGACTCCAGCTCTAGGAGAGCTTGAATTTCCCCACACACTTGAGGAGCAGTTGTTGCTTGAGGAACAGAAACGTAAGTATGGTTTTTAATTAGAAGCTGGTTTAAGGCTTAGGCAGCCCACAGGTTTGCAGGTAGGGGAAGGGAACAGAGATCATAAAATGAGGCACTGGAAGATACTAAAACCTGGACTAGTCTGTGCTGGACTTCCTTCCGTGTAAGTAACAGTCCGCTTCTAATCTCCCAACCCATTTATTTGTTTAATTTTTAAATCGGGGGGATTTATCCCATCTGTAATTAACCCTTGCATCTGGCCAGAGCAGAACTGCCTTCTGTCCCTTCTCTTCCCTGCTCCCAGCCACTAAATACATAATGGTCTGATAAATATTTAAACAGTGATGAGGGAGATAATGCAAGTAATCCATTAGAGCCGCCTGCCTGTGCTGGCACCGGGGAAAATGGGGGTGCTAAAGTGGATGGAGTAAGTGCTGAAATCCCAGGCTGAGCGGCAGGCTCCCTGACCGCAGAGGGCCCTGAGCACCGAGCCCGGCTGTAGATAGACCAGACATTTCAGGCCGAGGGAGCCCTTCCTCCCACTTGGCCTCCCTGAGCACATGTCCCTGTTCCCACAGTCCGTGTCCCTGCTGAGCCGGATGGGGTTGGGCCTGTATTCTGGAGTGGAGGATAACATGGGAATGGAGCTGGCATGAAGGATCGCCGAGGTATCTGGCACTGAGGGATCAGTGAGGTAGATTGGGATGCCTACACTGCTGTTGCTGTGGGGCCTCCAGGACAGCCCACTGCTAACCTCTAGAGCCAGGGCATCGGCAAGCCCCGGTTTGCACAGGACAGTTCCATGTTATGCCATTTGCCCAGCATAGTGGTGGACAGTGCCCCCTTTCACTTTCACGTATTCCAATTTGGATGATAAATTGTATGGTCACCCCACCTATAATTGTACGGTCACCTCACCTTTCTAATAAGATGCATTAGAATGATGGAGGGAGAAAGTGGTGAGGGGATGATAGCAGCACACTCCTCATAGCATATACCCCAAATGCAGCCATATATAGGGGTTCAAAATCCTACGCTTAACCCCAGGAGCCCTTCACCACACACATACACACACACACACACACACACACACTCACTTCCATCTCCAATCTCCTCTTGCATTTCACCTGTATCTCCCTCTTGGCTCACTGCGATCTCTCCTGATTCTAATGTTGGTAAACGCACCTTCTCACCCTCAGTCCCTTCAGGGTATAATCTGCGTCTGATCCGTTGCAGCATCCGCCATAGCTCCCAGCTCAATATTGACTATGTTTGTGGAGTGAATGAATCAATTGTGGTTATCTGTGATTATGTTAAATCTCTCCTATTATCTCAGAAGGTCTTTGACTGCAGCAAATATTTTTTGATTCATCTTTACCCAGGGTATTATTCATATATCCAAATACATATCCAAATAAAACTCCCTTTTCAGTGAATGCACCCATCCCAAAATAATTGTATATGCACTTCATGCATACTCTCCTTCAATACCTCCTCTCCAGCCTCAGAAAATAGAAATATCAAGTTCCCCATTTTTTATGATTTAATCTTTACTAGCTTTTTCTTAAGTTTTGCCTCTTTGGAACAAGTAGACAGTAAAAAATTCAAGATGGTCCCTATTATTCATTCAATTAATCCCTTCTATTCCTTCCCTCCATTTCATTCATCTATTTCATTTATTTCTTCATTCATTCAACATTCACTCATTAGATATTCATTGAATACTACATGCTGGGCTAAACCAGTTCCTGGTGTGACTTCAGACAAGTCCTTCTGATGCCTCAGTTTCCCCATGAGCAGAATGAATTAAATATTACGTTGCTGGCTTTAGAAACATCATCCGGGGTGTTCCTCTAGATCTGACATAAATCCATGGGTCTGCCTCCTTTAAGCTCCCCGGGGGCAAATCCAAAGAGTGAGCAGGGAAAGGGTCTCCAGGGGCTTCACACCCTCAAGTCTATTTGTGCATTGACTTTCCCTCCTGCCCCAACCCTGGGTCAGCTCGTGCTTAATGCCGGTGACTCTGCTCCTCTGGGGAGCTGCCTTGGGCCCAGCCCAGCTGCCCCATCCCTCCAGGGTTATGGGCCTCTATGGCCTTGACGTCAGTCCCCACCACTGCTGTGCCCTTGGGGCTTTTACTTTAGTGCTAGATGCCAGCAGCGCCCCTGCAGTCTCTACCACCTCCCCTTCTCAGAAGTGAACTTGCCTGGACACACAGGTCTTCATGTTCTGTCAGCAACTCTGAGGGTTACCTATCTGCTCACTGACAGTCACATTATCCTTATTCACACACACACACACACACACACACACACACACACAGAGGCAGATGCATATGAACCTGCGTTTGCAACACGCATGCACTGGTACATACATAAGGCTTGCAACTATTGCCCATAAAATCAACACATGCTTGTGCAACCATAAACTTCATGTGTGCACACATTTTATACACATATAGGCACACACATACACAACATGCACATGAGCATACACACCTAAAATCATGGAAAACATGAGATAGACACCAGTCTTTAGACATCTGCAGGACTCCCACGTGTAAGGCACTTTGCTATATGCTGTGTGGGACGCGAGGAGTGAGGATGTACACTTGTGCATGCGTATGCACACCCTGAACTTATACACCACCTTTCCTCACTCTCTTTAACACCCCTTCCTTTATTACTGGCATTGCAGGTGGCTGCTTACAGCAATTGGCTTTTGTTGCATGTATTTAGAGATGAGCCTGGACTTTTGCGCTAAAATAAAACTTCAATTTGAATCCGGAGCCCTCTTGTCCAAGATCTAAATGTTGCAGGACTGTGTGTTGGTGATGAATGCCCAGGTCCTTGGCATGACCACTTAGCTGAACACTGACCTCGGACATCAGAGGAGGCCACAGGTAAAGAAGCACTTTCAGTCCCTGGAGAGACAAGCATACCCACAACTACAGCAACAAGACAGTGCACAGCTCTGCAGTCAGATCGAGTCAAATGGTAATGATTAGTTAGGTGACCTTGGGCAAGCTCATATCAACCTTGCTAAGCCTCAGTTTCCTCATCTATGAAATGAGTCAATGATGGCCCTTCTTCATAGTGTTGTTGTGAGGACTGAAAAAGGATAATCTAAGTGTTAGCAGAGGGCCTGTCACAGTGTAAGTACCTAATAGAACTATCAGCTATTATTATCAGATGGAATATACACACAAAATATGCTGTCTGCATAGAAGGTAGAAGGGAGCAAGTGAACTCCTTACAGGGCTGGGAGAAGCTGGTGCATTCTCGAGTTGCTTCAACTTGATCTTGGCCTCTCTCTCTCCGCTTCCGTTACCTGTACTAGCCAGAGGCCACTGGCTTCTGAAAGGACAACACTTTTGGCTGAGTTATAAGGTCTTCACTGTGGAACTTCTTCATAAGTCTTTGGTGGTGTTTTCTTGGGCTGGGAGAAGCCTCTCCCCAGTGGAGAGGGCTGTCAAAGCTGGAGACCATTGTGACTTATAGAACCTTCTCCGAAGGCCTCCTTCCCTACAGAGATAAGCAGTGGAGTTGTTGGTGCTGCGAAGGCCACATGCATTAGGACAGGTGTGCAGGCCTATTTTTCCATCATTTGTCCACTTGGGGAACTGTAATTTACCTCGGTTTCCCCATCTCTGCAAGAATGTGGAATAAAATGCCGAGGGAGGTTTATACTTGTAATATTGGAAAATATGTATTTGGCCTGCCACATCATTTCCTGGTAGACAACTCCTAAAATCCTTAGAATCTCCAAAGTGATTCTTTGTATGATAATAAGTTGACTAATGGCTGGCAGTCTCCAACTAGCTTTAGGATGGGAGTTGGCCAGTGGAAAGACCAAAGCAGGATTAGAGGATTGGTACTTTCAGCTCCATCCCGTAACCTCAGGGGAGGGGTGAGGGTCTGAAAGTTAAGTTGATTACCAATGGCCAAGGACTTAATCAAGCCTGTATAATGAAGCCTTCATAAAACCTCCAAAAGACAGGATTTGGAGAATTTCTGGGATAGCCGAACATGCAGAGGTTCCCAGACGGTGGCACACCCACCCAAGGAGGGCATGGAAGCTCTTCGACCCTCCCCTGATACCTCGCCCTATGCATCCCATCATCTGTATCCTTTGTGATATCCTTTATGATGAACTAGCAAACGTAAGTGTTTCTCTGAGTTCTGTGAACCTCTTTAGCAAATTAATCACACCCAGACAGGCGATCATGGAAACCACAACTTGAAGCCAATTGGTCAGAAAGTTGGGAGGCCCGGACTTGAGACTGGTGTCTGAAATAAGGGTAGTCTTTGGGACCAAACCTGTTACAGTAGGTAACTAGTCAGGTATGAGCAGGGCAGGAGAGGGCTCTCCCGCCAACACACAACAGAAGTGTTGGGCAGCCATCAGGTGATGGTCAGGCGATTGTTAATTGTTTCTCTAAAGTAATAATTAATTGATCACAGCTGGCACTAGGGAACGGCAGTCTCCTAATAGCTGGAGATAGAAAACACCTGAAATTGATCAGCAGCTTCCCAATAAGATCTCAAGAATGGGGAGAAGTAACGCAAGATCCCAGAAGTATGCCAATGTATGAAACCCCAAGTCAAGCGGTCAAGACACTTGGTTTCTGAAGTTGCCTGCTTGGCTCTCTTCCAAGAGAACTTCCCTTCCTTTCTTTCCTTACCTTCCTTTCTTTCCTTTCCTTCCTTTCTTTCCTTTCCTTACTCTTCTGAAGCTTTTTAGTAAACGTCCACTCCTGCTCTGAAACTTGCCTTGATCTCTTTTTCTGCATTATGCCCTGCAGTCAAATTATTTCTTCTGAGAATTGAAGTTGCTGCAGAGCCGTACAGATTCACTGCCGGGAACTCAGATACCTTTCACTGGTAACAAACCCTCAACCTGTGGGGTCTGACACTATCTCCAGGTGGGCGGTGTCAGAATTGAATTGGAGGGCACCTAGCTGGTGCCCCCTGCAGAACTGATTGCTTGTTTGGTGTGTGGGGAAAAAAACCACACACATTTGGCCACAAAAGACTTTTGTGTTGATTGTTGTGGTGTGAGAGCAGAGGAAAGTACAGTTTGTGTTTTTCCACTCACAATCCTTGCTTTGGATGGATGATAGGACTTTGGTGAAACCCAGGGAAAAGCACCCAAGACCTTGACCAAAAAGTCAAACCTGTTACTAAACAGACAGACCGTCCAGCCAGCCAATCAAAAAGCAAAATGACCGAGCGGAGCACAGCCAGACCACACACAGCAAGGCAAATGCTGGGGAGTTCACCGAAGGCAGGACCAGGGCCATCGGGGCGGGGGTGCTTGGGTCTCTAATCACACCATGTGAACCTCTCTGCACACCCCAACATTGCTACTTAGGGCACAATGAACATTGTTGACAGCCTTCAAGGGGCACATAAAGTGCAAAGGGCCACTCTGAAAGAATTGGAGGAGGGAGAGAAGCAGTGTCCCCCTCCCCACCGCTCCCTGCCCCAAACCTACTCCAATAGCGTGTCTTGGTGATAAGAAGTGACAGGGCAGAGACTTGGGGCATGTGTTCCTGG
Source organism: Macaca thibetana thibetana (assembly GCF_024542745.1). Classification (NCBI taxonomy): domain Eukaryota; kingdom Metazoa; phylum Chordata; class Mammalia; order Primates; family Cercopithecidae; genus Macaca; species Macaca thibetana. Next base: position 33,224,539 of record NC_065595.1, on the reverse strand, counting down.
GCTGACAGTGGGAGTTGCTATGAATTGAATATTTGTGTCCCGACAAATTTCTATGTTGCAACCCTAGTCCCCATGTGATGGTATTTGGAGGTGGGGCCTTTGAGAGGTAATTAGGGTTAGAAGAGGTCATGAGGGTGGGACCCCCGTGATGGGATTAATGTCCTTATAAGGAGATGAAGAGACCAGCACTTCTCAGTTTGCCACATGAGGATACAGCGAGAAGGTACCATCTGCAGGCCAAGAAGAGGGCTCTCGCCAGAACCTGACCATGCTGGCACCCTGATCTCAGACCTCCAGTTTCTAGAAGTGTGACAAACAAATGTTTGTTGTTTTGACTACCCAGTGTATGGCAGCAGTCCTCAACCTTTTTGACACCAGGGACTGTTTTCATAGAAGTCAGTTTTTCCAGTCGGGGTGGTGGAGGCAGTGAGAGGGATGGTTTGGTGATGAAACTGTTCCACCTCATTATTAGGCGTTAGATTCTCATAAGGAGCGCACAACCTAGATCCCTCAAATGTGTAGTTCACAATAGGGTGCATGCTCCTATGAGAATCTAATGCTATCGCTGATCTGACTGGAGGCAGGGCTCAGGTGGTAATGTGGTAATGCTCTCTTGCCTGGCACTTACCTCCTGCTGTGTGGCCCAGTTCCTAACAGGCCACAGACCGGTATAGGTCCATGGCCTGGGGGTTGGGGACCCCTGGTCTGTTCTATTCTGTTATAGCCCGAGATGACTAAGACAGGTGTGTATATATATCAGCCATGGCCAGCACTAACTGCAGCCTTCTCTTCTAGCCTCTTGCTCCTCTGCCAGAAGCTTTGTCTTTCAGCAACCAAGGGCCCACAAGACTCAAAGCAGCAATCTGGGGCCCAGAGTGTCTGTCTCAAAGCATTGTTATCTGGAGAGAGGCTCCAAAATATCCCAAGAGCAGGTGGGAACAGAACCTGGAGCAAAGCCTTCAGCCCTCAGTGTCGGCAGCTTTTCCTTTGGAGGGTGGTTGGGGACAAAGGTTTGGATCCCAGTGCACAGGTGGGGACTACCCAGAGCCATATGGCACAGAATAAGACTTCATTTCCTGGCCAGGACTTGTTGATGTGATATTAGAGTAGGCTGAGCCCTTGCTTCTGTGCAGGGCCACATCCATCCCTAATTGTGCGGGTGTGAGAGGTCTGTGGGAGTGCTTCCTGCCATTATAAACAGGAGCTCTTTCTTCCATGGAGTTTCACTAGCAGAAGCCCCTGAAATCTGCTGTTGCTTATTAACAAGGTAGTTGTTGTGTTGTGTCCAGTCTGGAAACTTAGTTTAGACTTGGGGATTAGTACAACTAGTTTCTAGTCCTGTAATAACAGAAATCTCTATCTGGATCCCCCAACTGGTGAGCTGGTTGGCTTTCCTGGAAACCATTGACAAGAAAGAAGACAGATCAAGCAAGGTGTACCTTGGATCCTTCCCACTTCTCTTTGCAGCCCTTTAGTGAGTTTGTCCCCCGTCCCCTTTTTTTTTTTGCCCTCCTGCAGGTCAAATCTCCTGAAGTCTGATCTTAGCCCTGTGCTCTTGAAGGAAATAATGTATACAGTGGTGCATTTCCAAGACAAAGTGTCTTGAATCAGCTTAGGTCAGTAAACTGCAGAAGAAACAGGATGTACTAGGCCCCTGCTTGGATAGCCAATGCCTACTTGTTGACCTCCCGCCCCACCACCCTGCCCCGCCTGAACCAAACTTAGTTGCTCTCACCTGAACCAAAGAAGTTTAGTCTAAAATGAAAGTTTACTAGCCTGCAAAATAACTCATTTTGTCTATTCTTATCAGCCTGCTCAGCTACTTAGGTCATCAGTCAAATAACTTGAAGAGCCCGTAAGTTAACTAGGATTGCAATATATTGTGGACTGCAACAAAATGCAGCAAGATAACCCTAAGAAAAACACCTAAAGCCCCTACCTAACAATCAGTAGGAAAGATTGTAACCCAATAGTACTCAGCCTATGAGGAACCGGGGGAGGGACCTGCTCACTAGGGGATAAATTGCTTGTTGTGACCACACTGGGTGTGCCTGCTCATCAGACCCCCGAACTTGCAAGACCATCATTACAAGTCCCACTTTCACTGTTCTCTGGGTCTCTAAGTCCATTCTTTGGGTTTGGATGGGTAAGTTCATTTCTCACACTCTGAACCACACCTTTACCATCAATGTCCCAGATTACTAGAGTTTAACTTCTACAGAGACCTTCCAGCTGGACTTATCTTAGAAAGAACCTGAGAAACGTTAAGTCCTGTTAAGCTGTAAAATTTTATGAGGCTGTAACGTGCAATTCCTTCCTGTGGTTAATTACATATTGATAGAGTCAAAGTCTAACCAAGATGGCAGACTTCCCAAGTAACAGAATTTTAGGCATCAAGAAGTAATAAGTCAGGAGTCTCTAGATAATCTTGGCAGACATTTTATGCCTTTCAGACAAGTCCTAGTTAGGGTTTCCTTCCCAGTGCAGACACCATCAGTTTGCTTCTTGGTGTCAAATAAAGCTCCACCTGTAGCTCAATGGCCCATTGCTTATAACCAAAATAGAAAGGAGAGAGACCAATGCTGTTGAGTCCAGTACTACTTGGTGAGGTCAGGGATTGGAGAAAGTTTTCTTATATATTTGCACAATGCACCTGGATCAATAAACAGGTTTTTTAAATTATTCATTTTACAACTCAATAAAGCTTAATTATGAGAAAGCAGGAAGACAAGCAGAAGCCATGCTCACATAATATTGTATTCCTCGCAGCAATTCCTGCGGGGCCTTCACACTTGCATCAAAATGTAGAACAAACCAAATTACGGGGACTATTCAAAATTCATTTAAAAACATCATTGAGGAGCATCATAATAAAAACACAATGAAAAAGACAAGCTTGGGTTGTTAATTTGTAGCACTGTGTGTGTTTATGGGGGTCTGTATGCATGCATATGTGTGGGTGTGAGGTACATGTGGCTTCATTAGCTTTGCAGGGAGTAGCTGAGACCAAGGGCTAGAGGGTTTGAGGCAATGGATTGGACTAGCCTGGCCCAAAGGGGACCTGGAGAGGGGTTGGGGACTGTTAGGAAGTACCTCCAGCCCTGTTTTCTGTTTGGCCAAAGGTCAGCCAGGCAGTGTTGGGGCTTGAGTCCCAGATCAGTATCTGGGTGGTGGGGGATGGTGGGCAGCCCAGGGGTTGGGCTAAGGGAGTGCCCAGTTGTCTGCCTCTCACTCGCTATGTTTGCCCAGGTGAGCCTTCCTGTCCCCATCTGCAGACAAAGAGCCCCATGTTCTGATTCGCTGTGGTTCCAATAGGGAGCACCCAGTAAGTGCTGATGGCTCAGGGGCATTTCATCGTGTGCCAACCACCAGTTGACAGCTGAGTGCCTGTCATTCAAACCCAGCAGACTCTGGTGTGGGTGCCTGTCCTGTGAGGGGCTCTGACCCTTTGTCAGAAGCACACTCAGCCTTTTCTGGATCTAGGGTGCCTGACTTCTTGGTCTTGGAACGGAAGCACTTGTACCTACAGCCTTAGTTTAATTCCTGCATCTTGGACTCCTCTCACCCTACTTCAGCTTCTCTCTCACCAACTTCCTGCTTCCTTCCTCCTGGGCCTGCCCTGCCCTTTTGTTGCCCAAGCCTTAATATGTTGGATTGAAGTTAATGTCACCCCCATCCCCAAATCCCATGTGGCCACTTTTCCTGTTGGGACTTTGAGCCCATTGCTTTGGGCCTCAGTTTACTCATCTGGAAATCGGTGTCATTAAGTACACCTTCCCTCCCTCCAGGAGTGTTTCCCGAATTCTCTTAATTAAGTAAAGAGCTTTGAGATACTTAGACAAAAGGTGCACTAGAAGTGCAAATTATTATTCATTCTTAGTGAACCCTTCTTGGGAGATAATTTACTCCTGATTCTGAAGGGAAACACAAGGGACCCCAGGGGAGGAGAAAATGACAAGGATGGTTTTTTTGTTTGTTTGAGGGGAGTGGAAGAGAAGGGGAGGTTTTTATATGTGATTATTCTCTGGTAGGCTAATAGAGAATTAGCCAAGCATTCTTTCCCCTGCTCTGCGGTGCTGCCTTAGCCAGTAATGTTCACCCATGAAAGTGCAAAGGTGGACAGCTGCAAAGACAGAATGATTTTTAGATTCCAATTGCAATCTGGTTTCAGGACAAGGAAGTCATCAGTAGTAGAGAGAGATGGAGGAAGAGAGAAAGAAGGGGAGAGAGGAGAGAGAGAGGGAGAGCAAGGAAAGAGGGAGAGAGAGAAGAGACAGACTCAGGAAAGAGAGGGAGAGAGAGGAAAGAGGGAGAGAAGAGAGAGGGATGAGAGGGAAAGAGAAAGAGGGATGAGAGAGGCAGAGAGAAGAGAGGGATGAGAGAGGGGCAAAGGGGAGAGAAGAGGAGAGAGATGAGAGGAGGAGAGAGGAAAGGGAGAGAAAACAGGAAAGGGAGAGGAGAGGGAGAGAAAAAAATGAGGGAAGATAGGAAGAGAGGGAGAGAGGAAAGAGGGTGAGAGAAGAGAGAGGGAGAGAGGAATGAAAGATGACAGGGAAGAGAGGGAGAGAGGAATAAAAGATGAGAGGGAAGAGAGGAGGGAGAGAGAAACGACAGAGGGAGAAGAAAGAGGAAAGAGGGAGAGAGAAGACAGAGGAAAGAGGAAGGGGTAAGAGATGGAGAGGGAAGGAGAGAGACAAAGATTGATTTTCAGTGTGTATTGTTACCACTGTGGGTACTCCAGGAGAGAAGACACACGGAGAGGGCTATTTATTGGGACTTCCAGCTGTTCCGTATGTATTTCTCAGCCAGATTCTAGGCCCCTGGGCACCCTTTGAGTTTCCTTCCAGTTCTGACCACACCTGGACTTCCAGCAAGCTTCCTTCCCTCCCCTTTTCCTTCCTGGGCCCAGACCTGAGCCAAAGTGTAAAGTTTGCATATTTCATCTACAGTGCTCTTGCCTCCCTACTTTACCAACCCTCCACCTGAGACCCCATTATCTCCAACCAGGCCCATGGTTATCTTCCCCACTCCCTTCAAACACCTCATCTCAGGAAATGTGTGCGTGCATGTGTGTGTTTGCAGAGGGTACATGATTTATTTCATTCACATGAGGGTAAATGACCCAGGGCAATGCAACTGGGTTTCTTTTTTCAGGGGTATTTGTACCTCAACAGAGATCAACTTCTATAATCAAACAACCTACTTTTGGGACCTAGAACCGGGAAGGAGGAAGGAATGGGAAGGAGCTTTAATTATTTCCTTTCTATGTCTTTGTATAGTTTGACATTTTTTCCAGTGAAGATGCATGATTTTTATTATCAGGGTCTCCTATCTCAAGTAGATGAACAAGTAGCCTAAAGAGGACATTTAAGGCATCAGCCAGAGGCAGTTGGCCATTCTTCTCCTTGACAGTTCCAACCCTCTGAAGCCACCTGCCTGCCATGGGAGCTGCTCCTGGGCTGAACTGTGAAGACAGGAGGTTGGTCAGCAAGGCTGGAGAAGGGGGAAGTAAGCCAGGTGGGGCAAATGGGGAGAGAGCCAAGAAACGCCTCCTGAAGCCCTTGTAGAATCTGGATTTTTGGGAGGCATTGAAAGTCTCCCTGCAAGATAAAGAGCAGCTGGGGCTTCATAACTGTGAGACATGTGAATTCCACAAAGCTGTGGAAGAAACATTCTACCTGAAATGAGTGCCTGCTCTGCATTGGCAGGATTTGCAGAGTTTCTGCCCCTGGAGAGACAGAACTACAGGATGACTTTGGTTGTCCCATAGGTGGGCTCTGGAGGCAGAGGGCCCAGATTTGAATTGCAGTTTTATCACTTGCTTTCTAGTAACCTTGGGCAAGTTATTCAAGCACTTTGGACCTCAGTTTTCTCATCTGTAAGGGGGAGTAATAGTAGCATCCACTTCACAAGGATGTTGTAAATTATTGCAATCTTGAACTGTACCTATTAGGAGAGACCTCACGTTAATTAAGCACCTTCTATGTCAAGCATTGTTTGGGTGATTTACCTGTTTACATACTATCAACAGACATTTTTGAGTGGTTAACTTGTGGTTGACTTATTTTTTAAAATTGTCAAGCATTTATTGAGCACCTGCTACATGCAAGAGGTAGTGGGGAATCCAGATACATGTTAAGAGAAGCCCCTTGCGATGTAAACAAAGAAATAAGTTGGTTCTAAATGGGGTGTCAGCCTTCAAAGAAGGATTTTATGCAGTTTTATCTTGACAAAAGAGACTTGATTAATTGACCTCTTAAGGACTCTTCCAGCCCCTGGTTCTGCAGTACAGTGTGATAAGAGAGGAAGGTAAATTATTTTCATGAATGTGAAGCTTTGCCAGCTTTGCTTATCTTTGTTCATTTCACTAAGACAGTATTAATAATTTGAACTCTTAAGCAGCTTCTATATTCCACCAAAGCAAAGACTTTTCAGTTGATTTTGTAAAATATCTTATTTTACTTCACTCTCATGATGATTCATAACAAAATAAAAAAATGAGTTATAACCAAACTGGATTACTAGTATGTAACCCATAGCATTGCTTAATTTGGTTTGCTATTAAAGTTTTAATAGAAAATATAATTTGATTGCAATTTAGAAATAAAATTTGATTTCCATATTATAACTAATATGAATAATAAGTCCAAAATGTCCAATATACTTAGGCATTTCTATTAACACAACGAATATGTTTCAGATGCTTCCAGCATACTAATTCAAAGTGTCATTGTCTCCTTGTACTCACAGGTTAGCTTTCCTGAGTGCTTACTGACCTCACCCAGGCAGCCTTTACCAGCAATTAGTTCTCAGCTGTATTAGCCCTTTGGAGTGCCACAGTAATGAAACTGTTATGCCTCTTTAAATGAAGTTGGCTTCTGGTGCCTGGCTGAATTGCTCTCCTAAGAGTGCCCCTTTCTCTGTGTAATCTGAGGTTGTTGGTAGCTCTGCCATTCTTGTCTCTGGGCTGGGACCTAGAGCTCATTTACTCATAATACTTGCCATTTCCAGATCCACAGGCTTGTTCTGTCTCACCAGAAGGGGAGAGAATATGTGCTTTCCTTCCCTCATAAACAACTGCTATCTATCCATTCATTTATTCATTCATCAATAACTATGAATGGAGAGCCTACTATATGCCAGTACTGTGTTAGATGCTGTGGTTACCATAGTGATTAAAAACAGATACAGTACCTACTCTCACAAAATTGAGTAATCATAACAGAGAACACATAAATGCTTGCTATGGAAAAGTAAAATATGGTTCTAAAAGAGCAATAACAAAAGGAAGCTGTCCAAGTTGGATTTCAGGGGAGGGTTTCCTTTCAGAGGCTAAAATCCAAAAAATGAGTAAGAGTTATAAAGAGAAAGCCAAGCTGGGGAATGCATCAGCCATGAGCCAGTGCCCTGTGTGTGCAAGCAGGCCACTCTCAAGATAGGTTGAGAGGGATTGTGGAGGAGGGATGTATTACAAGATGAGGCTGGGGGACAACCAGGCCATGCTGAGCCTTGCTGGCCAAGGGATGATTTTCTGTATCTTAAGAACAATGGGAAGGTCCTGAAGGGTTTAAGCCACATGGCTAAGTATGCATTTTGCAAAGATCACTCTGGCTACAGTTTGGAGAATGGACTAGAAGGATATAAAAAGGGAGGCTGAGAGACCAGTAAGAAAGTGTTTGCGGAATCCAAGCAGGTCACAGCAGCTTGGACTAAGTTGGTGGCAGATGGACAGAAGTGAAATGGATGAAGGATTGGAGGTGAAAGGCAGCAAGGGAAGAGAGATGTCTAAAATGGCCTCCACCAGGTTCACTGATCAAACTCCCTCCAGTGGTGCTGCTGTCTGGCTGCTCTTCTACTGTCAACCCATGGCCCACCCTTGAACTCAATTTGAGCTCTGCTCAACCATCTTCCTTGCCACTCTCCCTCTCCTGATTCTGCTTAGTTATTTTCATGGGAATTTTGAAGACATTATATTAAACATTGATTTGTTTGTTGCCTGTTCTCTCCAGTGGAATGTGAACCTCATGAGGTCATGAATCTCTGCCCCACCATGCCCGGAATGTTGTCTGGCACATGGCAGCCTCTGAAAAATGAACGAATGAATGAATGAATGATGCTAGGCCGCTGCCTCATACAATAAGGTAGCATCATGGTAGCATCATGACTCAGAAAGAGATGACTGGAATGGGACTAGGTTTGGGTCAGGCGAGTGGGAGGGTTATTGTGTTCAGGCTCAGTGTGGATTTGGTGCACACTGATGCTTAGTAAAGCCTTCATGGATCTGCCAGTTATTTCAAACTTCTGGGTCTCCTTTTATTGAATACCGAGTATATGCTAGTGTTTCGGGGTCTGAGAGCAAAGGGGACACAATATCTGCCCGTTTTCAAAGGTCCTGAGTTAGTAGTCCCCACTGACTTTGGTTGAAGTGCCTGATGGTATCCGAGTTGGGAAGGCTGGCGTTGGTCATTCCTGGAGAGTGTGGGCAGTCAAAATGCCAGGGCAGCAGGCATGATTCTAACTCCCTTCCTGTCTCTTGCTCATTGCAGGGATCCCCAAGGGACCAGAGAGCATTGATTGGGTGGCTTGTGAGCCATCTGAACTTTTTGGCATTTTGAGGAGGTGGGCAAAGAGAACAAGAACATAGTTGGGATCAATTTTTAGCACCTCCCTGCCTGGGGTCCTGCTCCTAGTGATGGAATGTGACACGTCTCACCCTTAAACATTGTCCACACGTGGGATTTCAAGAATCCCCCCAGTCCGAAGGTCAGAGTTCACTGAGCTTGTCTTCAATTCCTCGAGTATGGCGGGAGCAAGGGAGGAGCCAGCCTCGGAGGAACAAGTACCTGCTGAATGCTCAGGCACAGGCTCAGAGGACAAGCAGGGAACAGCTCTGGGCCTGCAGTATAAGGCAAGGACACCGTTATGGGAAGTGGGGCACAGGGTCAGAGGAGCAGAAAGTGGGCGTGACTTGATGTTCATCTGCACCGATTCCCCTAGACCCAGGGCAGAGTTGACTCTAGAACCCAAGGGGGTCAGCGGAAGCAGAGATGGATTGTGAGCAAGAGGCTCTAGTCATGTGGGCTGGAAGGCTGCTAGGACCTGAGTCAGGCAAGACAGGTGCCTCTTCAGGAACAGTTAACTATGGCCCCTGAAACTGCATCCTTGGCACCTCAGGGCATAAACGAAATGAAAACCAAATAAAAAACTGTCTAGAAAGTGGAGTCCCATAGAGATGAATTGCATCCTGCACCTATTGCCTGGTTTCCTGTGGTGTTTCTTTTTACTTCCCACCCCACCCCACCTTCTAGGAGCTAAGGCTTATTGCCATAGCTGCTGTATGTGATTACCTGGAGAAGCAGCGATTGGGTAACCTCTGGGGCTTTGTACAGGCCACAGTTTTCTCCTCTAGAAAATGAAATGAACTATCCCCTGTATCCCTCACAGGGGCTTTCATAGAAGTGATAAAGTGATTAGAAAGCAACCGTCAATTCTCAACAATATGGGGCCTCACCCAACTCCTTCCTCTGACACTGGGCCAGAGCAAGGGCAAGGGGTGCCCTCATCAATAGGCAGGGGGCTCTCATCCTTCACTTTTTGGGACACCTGGAATTAAACAAGAAATATGAGTCTCTCTCACAGCAGGCACTCCATAAATATTCAATACTTCCCTCCTAGAAGGATTTGGAAGAGATTCTGGGTTAGCTCAGAGTTGCAATGGGTGAGGAAGGGACCCATTAGGCCCCAAGGGGCTAGGCTAGTGGGCTCCAGGGGACAGAGATTGGGAGGCTGCTGCGGGCCTGAGGGTGCCCTGACTCTCCAGGGCTGAGGCTGTGTTCTGTCCTCCAGTCCTGCTTCCCCTGTGTGGAGGCTGGGTGCTTAATATTATTATTAGGAGGGGGACACAATGAACCTGCCCCAGACCTGGCTCACAAGTGTATGGGTGCAGTCTGCAGGATCTGTTGAGGTGGAGTCTTGCCCCAGGTTCTTAGATAGTGCATTCCCATGTGTGGCCAAAAGCCATCATGTATGCAGCCCCTGCTTGGCTGGGCCACATTCTGGGTCATTAATATTTTCCAGCCCTCGGCTTTGTTAATTCTGTTCCTCCCAGTGAATGTTCACCTTGCTATACTCTGTGCATTGGATCCAGCTCAGGCTCTCCTTCTGCTCTAAGATGTTTCCTTTGGGAGCTTCTTCCTCCCATGGTTCTGAAGTTGGTGCTATGGCAGAGTGGTTGGGCACACAGACTCTGGAGTCTGAGTGCATGGGTTTCAGTCCTTGCTCTGCCACTTGCTAGTTGTGTGGTGTTAGGCAAGTTCCTTATGCCTTCTCTGCTTCAGTTTTCCCATCTCTAAATGGGTGTACTGAGAGTTCATTCACACAGGTGCAAGGAGCAGTGCTTAATGTTATTATGAGAGGGGACACTATGAATCTGCACCAGACCTGGCCTCAACACTCGCCTAACTGCCTGCCTTCCTACAACCCAGGTGTTGGCCACTTGCCTTCTTTTCTAACCATGGTGACCCTGGGGAAGTTTTACACTATTCCTGTGGTTGAAAAGCCCCAACTACTTCCTTTACCATAGCCCAAGGAGCTTCTGCATGCAGTGCCAAGTGATGAGGAGAGACCACAGCATCTGCACTGACTAGCAGGACTGGCAGAGGCTCTGGCCAGGGGACATGCCCAGGTCATGCCTCATGGGGTGGGCTTGGATCACAGAGAGAAAAGAGACAAGATAGAGACAAAGGAGACAAGATAACCTGCTCTTTCTCTTCACACATTCTCATGGATGTTCTGAGAGGCGGTGGTTTTGTGTGGCTCCTCTGGAAATGTCTTGCGAGACCGAGCAGTAAGCTGTGCTTGTTGTATGCCCAGAGTGGCTGGCTCAGTCATGCCCCTCTCATTTTACACTCCCTGCTCCCACTTTGCTTGGCTCTCCCTCACTTGCCCTTCCCTGGGATTGCACCCTCCAATAAACCCTAGCAATCGAGCCTTTGCCCCAAGTTCTGTTTTCTAGGTTACTCTGGCTAAGGCAAGAATCTTATTAATATAAGATTTGTTTAGTGATCTTTTACAAGGCACGTGTCTTTTTGCCTAACTAGAGGATAATCTCTTTGGAGTATACAGGAGGCTATACTTTCTCTTGCCTCTCATGTTTCTTAGCAAAATGGTGGACCTAGAGTTTCCTGATGGTTTAATTGGCCCCATCTGTGATTATTCAAATCAGCAGGTCTGAGCCCAGTGTGAATACAGCAAAGTCCACTTACCTGGGACTTGGAATGACCCGTACTGATCCCACTCTGAAATCTCAGGCGCCTACAGCCCATTCTCAGACTACAATCTCTGTATAGCTCTTTCTGTCTCTCATTTTCCCCAAATCTTCTAACCCTTCACCTCCACAGTTGGAAGACATGTTCACGTCATTCTCATTTACCAACCAACCAGACTGAACCAAGCCCTCACTCAACCACACATCCTCCTTCTAGGTTTTATCCTATCTCACTCTTGCCCTCCACAGCCAAGGATTTGCAAGGTCTCTTGCCCTCATTCCCTCATCACTGCCCAAATTCCTCACAACTTATTGCAGTCTGTCTTATACCCCGTCTAATCCATTGAGCCTCTCCTTGCTGGTCACCATTGAATCCAGTGGAGATATTTGTTCTTACTTGACTTGCTTGAATTCTGTTGTCATCCCACCCTTTTAAGCATTCCATCTTTTTTGAAACTCTTCCTCTCTTGATTTGTGTGATTCCACGATCTCTCTGTTTCCCAACTACATCTCAGGCAGCTCCTTCTCATCCTCCTTTGCAGCCTTGCTTCCTCCACTCACACCTGAGCTGTTGGCATTCCCCAATACTTGTTCTTTTCCATGTAACATTTGATTATCTCCTTCACACTGTGGCCTTAGTTATCACAGATGTGTTGATAGGTCCTGAATCTCTGAGTTCAAACTGAGCACCAACCTATCACTCACCTGCCTGCAGATGTACTCCAAGCATATCATCCAACTTGTCCAAACAGGATTCTCACTTCTCCCTGAAGCCTGTCTGACCCTCGCCTACCTGAACACCACCATTCAGTGAAGAATCTATGCCCAGGACACTTTTATGCTAGACTCTACCTTCCTTTTCAGCTCCCCTTGCTAAACATTCAGAAAGGTCTGCAGCCTCTATCTCTGTGATCACTACCTTAGTTCAGGCTCTTGTCCCTGGATCATGGCAATAATTGTCAACTGATTACTTTGTCTCCAGACTATACTTTCCCTTTGATTCTTATTTCCACTGCCACCAAAGTACAGATGCTCCTTGATTTATGATGTGGTCCTGTCCCAATAAACCCATTGTAAGTTGAACATATTTCAAGCAAAAAATGCATTGAATACACCTAACCTACAAACATCATAGCTTAGCCTAGCACACCTTAAGTGTTAAGGCTACCACTTACATTAGCATACAGTTGGGCAAAACCATCTAATGCAAAGCCTATTTTATAATAAAGTGTTGAATATCTCATTCAATTTGTTGAATACTGTACTGAAAGTGAAATAAAGAATGGTAGATGGGTACTTAGAGTATGATTTCTACTGAATGTGTATCACTTTTGTTTAAGTTGAACCATCAGCGGCCGTCTGCAATCTTTTAAAATCCCACACCAGATTTTGGCATGCCTTTTCTTAAAAGCCTTCAATTGCTGACTCCAAAAGCTTTCAGTTTGAAGTTCAAATTCCTGAGCTTCATGCTACAAGGTCTTTTGTGGTCTGCCCCTTGCCCAACTCATTAACCTTATCTCCTCATTCTTCTGCCTACTTTTCTCCAGCCAAATTGGAGTTTTTCAATTTCCTTGAACATGGCATGATGCTTTAAACCTCCATATCTTTGCCTTTACTGTTCCCTCTGCCTGGTACCCCATCTACCCACCTCCTTAGCTAGCTGATGTCTATCATCCTTCCAATCTTGGCTCATATGCCCCTCTTAGGAGAAGTCTTCCCTTGGCCTTCCTGTCTAGGTCCCTGTGATCTCTGTTAATATTTTTCCAGATAGAAGCATATATGACACTGACTTATAAGAATTGACTTGTCTGTGATCTCAAGCCCCTTGAGGTCAGGGACTGTATCTTATATGACTGTCTCCTCAATCCTTAGCACAATGCATAGCACTTAGTAGATGCCCAGTATGTGTTGAATGAATGAGCATAAGCCCCTACTGTGCCTCAATGACCACAGTGAGGAGTGGTGTGGAGAGGACATGTCGATGGCTCTTGAAAACCATTCCCACCTCTGAGAAGAACTCTGTTGCAGAGCTCTTAGTGCTGCAGCTTCTATATATGGCAGAGGTGATGGCAGCTTTGCTATTAGTTTGTAATTTTGACCCTTCAGGTCTCTTTAGGTGGATGTTTCCACCATCCCCTCCTACCCAGTCTATTTCACCCCCTCATGGGCCTGGGCCAGGCCAGGCCTCCTCCTTCCTCCCTTCTTGCCTGCCCAAGTGCCTCCCAAGTTCCCTCCACATGACAGGGAGTCCGCTTTTCCTTAGCCCGGTATTCCTACTTCAGCTTTTAATCTTTCCTCATAAATTAATCTCTCTTGCTACCTAATCATGTCTGGTGACCTTTTCTGAACTCTCTCTACTTTGCCTACCCCTGTCGGGTAATAAGATGCCCACAGCTGGCTGCAATATCCCAGGCTCCCTCTCACCGCCCCCAGAGATGATTTCCTCCTGGCTTTGTGTCCTGGCCCCTACATATGCACACCCAAATCAACTTTTTTTTTTTTTTTTTTTTTTTAATTTCACTGCAACTTCCCATTGCAAACTCGTCTAATTTGCACTTGACTCTGGGGCTGCGTTGTTCTCTGTAGGTGTCCACTTTTGAGGTTCCCCCCACTTATTGAATTCATCTGTATCTTTATGGTTATTTTTTCCTTCCTGTGCTAATGCTCACGCCTTTCTAAGCAGAGTCTCATTTAGAGCATCTTACCCAAACTCATCTCTTCTCCAGGTCACAGGACATTTTTCCTCACCCCTTACCAGACGGGGTGGCTGTCAGTTTCATGAGACAATTTCTTATAAATGCTAAGAAAAAAATGGGTCTCTCCCAATCATACTTGCTTCTTTTACATAATCTCATCACACTTTTTGGCCTCAACTATGAGAGAACTTAAAGCTAAGTTTTGCATTTGGTGGTAGCAACTGTCTTTCTCTCAAGACTGTGAAATTCAATTTTCTGCTTATTATATGGCACTCTTTCATAAATTATTACTATAAAGAGGCTAATATATATGGGCTTGTTTATAAGTTTGTAAAATATAAAGACATGTTTTAAGTTTAAATGTTTTTGGAAATAAGTAGAGTCTAAAGAATACATTTATTAACTGGACAGTTGATATACTTTTTTTCCTTTCCTCTTTTTATCCCTAGTCCCTTTTCCTTGGCCTTCTGACCATGAGTAGAAGATAGTGTGGATGAGCTTCTGAGTCTGGGTTGCCTCCCTGACCCTCACCATCACCCTCGATGGCAGTTATTTGTCAGTGGCCTTGATAAGGGACGCTCTAGGTGATCTGCACAGGTAGGTGGAGGAAGTGGGGCAATGGTGGGAAAAAGATCCTGACTTTGGAAGATAGCGGATGTCAGCACCAGGCTTGATTCTGTTCCTTCTGGTTCTGTAACTTCGGACCAGTTAACCTTTCTGAGTTTGGGACTCCTCACCAAAAAGAAGTGAATAATGAAACCTCCCAGGATTGTGAGAAACAAGCAAAACAAAGTAGAGAAAAGGGTTTATCACAGTACCTGATGTACAAGGTATGGGTGGGGGTGCTGCATTCAACTTTCTATCCTTGGTTTCTTAGTGGTGTCCCCTGCCCATAGATATGTCCCCCTGGATCTTGTATGGCCTTAAATTCCACAATTACAGTCTCATTAACTGACTTTTACTGTAAGACAAATAATTCCTTTGGTATGTGTACCTCAGTCTGGCTGAGACTGCCTGGAAGAACAAGCTGTCAGTAGGGCATCAAGGTAATGTCAGAGCCGTTTGAAGCAGAGTGACTCCAGTAAATAGGGGCTGGGTAAAATAAGGCTGAGACCTACCAGACTGCATTCCCAGGAAGTTAGGCAGTCCTAGTCATGGGATGAGATTGGAGATAGGCACAAGATTCAGGTCACAAAGATCCTGATGAACAAACAGGATGCGGTAAAGAAGCCTGCCAAAACCCACCAAAACCAAGATGGCAATGAAAGTGACCTCTGGTCATTCTCACTGCTCATTATACACTAATTATAATGCATTAGCATGCTAAAAGACACTCCCACCAGCATTATGACAGTTTATAAATGACGATATCAGAAAGTTACCCTATATAATCTAAAAAGGGCAGGAATCCTCAGTTCTGGGAAATCCTTGCCCATTTCCTGGAAAACTTATGAATAATCCATCCCTTGTTCAGCATATAATCAAGACATAGCTATAAGTATACTCAGTCAAGCAGCCCATTCTGCTGCTCTGCCTATGGAGAAACCATTCTTTATTCCTTTACTTTTTAAATAAATTTGCTTTTACTTTACCCTATGGATTTGCCTCAAATTCCTTCTTATGCAAGGTCCAACAACCTCTCACTCTTGAGGTCTGCATTGGGACCCCCTTCTGGTAACGGTAATAGTTTATGATGGGGTGTGGGAGCATGAATTTTGGAGCACAGTATTTTGGGGGACCATAGTCCTTCCTGGATGACAGTGTTGGTGGGGAGCAGTGTAAAGGTGAGGGAGAGACAGCACCTGATTAGAGGGTTGGGGGAGACCCTCCAACATTCCAGGGTTTTAGAGCTGATTCTGGGACATCAGAATCTAGTTCTGGAATGTGTATATGACTTCTCTGGAGGTGTTGTCACAAGCAGATGCAGATACAGGATGCCTGGGGTGGGGCTTGAAATTCTGCATTTCTGGCAAGCTCCCAGCCTTGCCCATGCTGCTGCTGCCTGGACCACTCAGACTGGAAGGTTTTTAGCAGACTTTACTCAAACCTCATTAAAAATCGGGCTCTGGGCAACGTGGGGGCACCCCTGCATTGGAGGTCCCCAGGCCAGGGCCCCCCACCAGGCCCATTTGAATGGTTATTATTTAGTTTTTACTCAGAACCTTGCCCAAGTCACTATCCTCAAGCACTTTCCTAAAATTGAGAGCATGATATTCACCCCTTCCTTTTATCTCCTCATCTGGCATTTCTATAGATTAGAAAAAAAAAAAGCAATTAAGTTTGTCTGGCATGATTTGCACCGCATCAGCTTCTGCTATTTACTGACCGTGAGTCTGTCCTCAAACTCTACAGACAGTTCTTAATGCTGCATCCTTGGCTTACCTGGGAGGTAACTTCCATTTTACGTTTTTGGAAAAGGTGATGCGCAGGCCTCAATGGACTCAACTAAATGCATCATTTTTATTTTTATGTTTTAATTTTTTTAAAGATCATTCCAAATTGCCATTTACTCTATGTTTATACTCAACAAATGCTAACAAACCTAAACTATAGTGACAATGAGAAAACAACAACATAAACAACAAAACTCTTGTGAGGAAGCCAGGGCTAAAGTGACACACAGGTGGTCAACTCACTTCACTTAATCAGTATCTCTCATTCACTTGCATTTAAATCTGCGTTCTTTTCTTTTCTTTTTTTGCAGCACTATTTTTAAACATATACACACATGCTCACAAAATTGCCGGGATCCGGGGATCCCAGGCCTCCTTCCATCCTTAACTAGATACTTGATGCCAAAGTGAATGTCTAAGTCTTTGGAGCCTCATTTTCCCATCTGTTAACATGGAAGTAATAAGACACATCTAACATATCTCACTGCATGAGGGCCTACTGGAGGACTTGGTGCATATTAGGTGCTAAATGAATGTTTATGCAAAAAAACATACGTATGACTAAACAAGGCCTGATTTTGTTCAGGGTCGTGCTCAGCGAGAGCTACACTCCTTCCATGCTCCCTTGCAGCTAGAAGTGGCCATGGAACACTGCTATGGTTTGGATGTGTTCCCCGCAAACTAATGTGTTGGAATCTTAATTCTCAAATTCATATGTTGGTAATATTTGGAGATGGGGCCTTTGGGAGGTAATTAGGGTTAGTTGAGGTCGTAAAGGTAGGGCCCTCATGACAGGATTAGTGGCTTTATAAGAAGAAGAGAGACCTGAGTTGGCGTGTCTTCTCTTTTTTACCATGAGAGGCCTTTGCCATGTTTATAACACAGCAAGAAGGCCCTCACAAGATGCAGCTCCTTGACTTTGGACTTCCCAGCCTCCAGAAATGTTAGAAATAAATTTATTTTCTTTATAAATTACCCACATTCTGTCCAGTTAGATTTAAGCTGTTTTTTGGAAGGTGATGAGGTTCGGGTAATTTTTGGGCAACCTATGCTTTCCCGATATAAGGGCCACTCCCTCCTGTGGATCTGAAACAGACACGACACAAAAACAGCCATATTGCAACATGGGGCAACAAGCATGAGGATTAAAATTAAAAAAAAAAAAATAGAGTGGAGAGATGTGAAAAGAATGGTTTCCTAGTGGCATCAATGGGCTTCCACACAGTCCCACTGCCTTTATCTGGGATGCTTGTTACAGGAGAGTGTGACAATTCAACAAAGCCTTTGTCACTATCCCTAGAGTCCCTACCTACTCCAAGTGCTGCCTGTGAACTAGCAGCATCAGTCTCACCAGGGAGCTTGTTAGAAATGAGGACTCTCAGGTCCCACCCCAGACCTTCTGTGTAAGAACCCGCACTTTAACAACCATCCCCTAGTGAGTTACACTCACACTGAAGTTTGAGAAGCACTGTCCAGTCAAGGTTTCTGTTGCTTACAGCTAACCACATTCCTAACCTAACACTCTTCTACATTTTCATGAGAAAGAGATACAAGCTAAGATCTGGATTTTTAAAAATGATACATCCAGGTTCTGTTCAGACCCTTCATTGAAATTTCTTTCAAATTTTTAAAAATCTGCCTCCGTTATGGAAATTATCAGTCTGCTATGTGACCAGCACAAAGAAGACTTTAAGTATTTGTTGTTGAGTAAATACTTAACTGACTACATGTTTCATCTTCCTTACTAAGCTAACAGCTCAAAGTGGGCAAGGATTGTGTCTTTTTTCCGCTCATACCCTCCAGTGCTTATCAAAGTATCCACACAGCCATGAGTGCTTGATAAATATATAAATTACTTCACCATATATTCCATTTACTGGGGCAATGAAAGGGAGTTTCTGGCAAACCTTCCATAGTACCCTCAAAATCCTGTCACATTCTCTGAGTATTCAGGAAGAGTTTGACAATTCTAAATAGTTGATTTTTATTTACTTCTATCAGCTATAAAGTAGAATGACTTTTACTCTTCTCTTTGGCTTTCAGGAAGCTCACAGCTAAATGTAGTTCAGTGGCAAAAACTAACTTTGGTTTGACTTTCCTTATTTCCTCTAATCTCTCTATGGCTCCTGATTTGCTATTTCTGCTTTAATGTTTTTATTTTATTTTTGACCTTTATTTTCAGTTTCTCATATATTTTGTTTGAAATAGCAAGGGGAAAATTATACATAAAACCAAACCATTAGGAGTCTGGCTTGTCTAAGGGAGTGAAAGAGTTTTGCTTAATGGTAAGAACCTGGTTTCAGCTTTTTTTCCTTTATTAAAGAAAATTTAGGGAATTTGCCACCTGTGTCTACACTGTGGCGATATTCACAACACCATGGCCGGGTGAGAAAGGAGAAAACACAGAAACAGAGAGAAAAAGCCTTGCATATGTTTGATAATTGACATTCTCCACAACCCACTCCATTCCCCTTTCCCCCTCTGTCAATGCCTGTCATTCAATCACTAGTTATGCAACTGTATCCCTCACTTTGCTTTTCACACTGCTATGGTCTCTATTGGCTGTGTTGAAGTTTGAGAAGCTCTGTCCTCACTCCTGCCTCTCCTAGAGTGGCTTCTCTTCTTTCTGGAAATTCTATCTGTGCTGGGATGTCTGGCTTAGTTATCTGCTCCTGACTGCTGCAGCTCATACAAAGCCCTGTCCCACCTGGACCCATGGTCCATCAACTTTGTGGTGTCTTTTTTGGCCCTTGTCTTGCTTCACTGAAGGGGTCCTCTCTTCCCAGGGCTGAAAATAGAGGCATTCATGTGTTTCTCTAATAATGTCTAGCTAGGGGTTGGTATACAGTGGGCACTTAACCCATACCACATTAGATGCTACTTAGCATGTAACCATAGTCCCAGATATGGTCACATTATGTATTACACTTCTAAGTCCCCTGGTCTTATCTACAAGAACACAAATAGGTCAGCTTGTAAACCAAACCCATTCCTTAATACAAAGCCATAGGATTAATGTTAGAAGAAACCACAGAGCCATGTGAATCTGATCTTTCCTTTCTAGAAGAAGCCCTGAGAGGAGAGGACCTTGTGGAGGGCCCCAAAGCTGGTTAGGTGTACAGCAGAGGCTGAAACTCAAGTCATGTGACTTTGAGTCACCATAGTCCCACTCCCTTCTGTTTATCCGTGCCAATCCTTCCACCCTCTTCAGAGTTTTAGCATGAATGCAGCAGGCTAAGGTTTGTATTAAAGCAAATCAGGGCACATTTCAACACAATGCTGGGTGATTGTCTAGAAACATGAGTTGTACAAAACACGAGTTGTACAAAATCAGATATATTTTAACTACACTGAGCTGTCTGACCAATTAAAGGATTTTAGAGGTAACGTTTTATAAAGTGAAGAATCATTTCATGAATTGAATAGTCACCTCTTTTACCCATTGAGATTTAGCAGCGGTTTTTTGTTTTTTTTTTTCTCTTAAATGGAAGATTTGCCTGTTATGCATCTTGGTTAGATTCAAAAGTAAACAGTTATGAATTCATTTATAAATTCTGCAATAGGTATAAATTATTTATGCAGTTGTGATTTTAGATGTGTAAAACTATTCCTTTCTATGTTTCTCTATAACAGAATTCACCTTTATTCTCTACCCTCATTTCCTCCAAATGTGGAAAACAAACTCCCTGGTTTGAGATAACAAGCCACTTTTCATTTAAACACAGTTCAGATTTGACCTCTGTCTTGCTCTCTTCGTCGGGAATAATCTAATTTCTGGGGCTTGGGCACCTCTGGCCCTATGGAAGGGTGCCTCGCTGACTCTGTTGAGGTGTCTCTTGTTCTGTGAGTTCTGGACTATTGACTCTGCCCTGCTGCACTAGTAGGAAGTGACCTTGGTCCCCACTGGGGCTTGCAGTTGCAAGATCAATGCTTTTTGCTTTCACCTTGTCCCACCTGCAAAGCCTGTTTGCCTCTTTTCCAGCTGCCCTCTGGGCTACACCTATATTTCTTCCCTGCATGCCAGGGTGAACAGTCTGCCCAGGCTGATCTGGCCACCTAGACATGTACCCCCTGCCATTGCAGGTCTTCTACATAGGTACCATGTTGGGTAAGAGAGTTGAAGTCTCGTAGCTACCTTTTAGATGGTGAACAATATTCCCTGTTCCCTTCAGCTTTCAGATCTCCTATGTCCATCTGAGATCTCTCATCAGGGTTTCAGTCATCCTGAAGGCCCCTTTTGTCTACCCACTACTTCCCAGCTCTAATGGGGCCATGCTGTTGGGGTCCATGCCTGGGACCTACTCTTTTAAATCACAGGCACATCTCCGATTTTCTTTCTCACTTGCTTCCGTGTGTCTGACCCTGGCGTGTGGGAAGGGCAGGTGGGTAAGAAAATATCTTTCACCTTGTATTGTTCTCTACTCTGTGTTTAAGACCTATGCTCTGAGACCCCCAAGCCTCCTTAAAGTGCCACAGAATTTTCTCTTGCAAAACACCTTGCTTTCATGCCTCCATTTTGCTAAGGACTTTTAAAGTCTTGCCCTTGAAATTCTAAACTGGGCAAGGTACCATGTTCCTGGCTATATCCATGCCCGCCCCCTACCCCACCCCTACCACCAACCTGGGAGGGCAGGGCACCTGGAGAGCTGCCTAAGTGGCAAAGAAAGGTAACACGAAGAAAGCACCAAGAGAGGAGCCCTCAGTTGTTGCCTCAAATTATTATCCACCATATTCAATAATTATAGTAGGAAGCATAATCTAGAACAAAGCTTCTCAGCAGGTCTTCAGCCACAAATGGTTTATAAGTATGCAGAGAGATAGTTATGCCTTCAGCTCTGGAGGCTCCTGAGATACCCAGAGCCCTTGGATCTATCAGCACTGGCTGAAAGCAGCCAAAAGACAATAGGTTTCAAAGGACCTGCTACAGGTCCTCACCTGTAGCAAGCTCAGGAACAATGCTCTGTCCCTCTAGGTTATGCTGAGTGCAGCAAGAGGTGCTCTGCTACCTGCCTTTCTATTTTTGCAGGCAGTCACCTTCTGTATGCAAGGGGCATGGGGAGCTGCTGGAGGACTTCTCCAGGCACCCAAGGAGCATAGGATGAAGCCTCAGCTTTGAGGGAGATCTCTAAGTCTCCGCTTTACATTTATTGATTCTCCCTTCCATTTGCAACTGATAGCTTTTAGGGAGGTGTAAGCTGACTGTTGAGTGGGTGACTACTCTAATATTGCATATGCATCCCTCAATCAAACTTCATCATTATGCTGAAACATTTGACATCTAAAATTTCAGCTCAATTAGAGGTCCAAATGTAATATCACAAGAAATCTCAACAGTACAATTCAACAGTACAGAAAACTCAACAGTACAATTGCCAGTGAAAAAAAGGCAACGCCGTTAGATTCTTAAAATAGAATTTCAATTGTTGTAAATTTTTAACTTTCTGTTAAGAAAACAATTTAAATTTTTTACTATCTATTTGTGTGAGCAAAGTTTCTTGTGGGTAGTGGTTATTGAGAATTTGAGGAAACCATTTTTTATAAAGTATTGATAAGGAATTGGTGTGTAGTCATTTCAAACATAAAACATTTTGTTCATGGAAGCAAGTTCATGTTTTTCATTACAAATTTCAAAAAAAAATTTTGAAAATTTTGTACATATTCAATGTTTAATATCTTCCCCAATACTTGTTTTCCTTATTGTAATTATGTAATGTAAAGAAAAGGTAATAAAAAATTTCCATCAAGCCCCATAGGAAGACTCCCAAATCTCTTTCAGCTTTATTCCGATGTGCAGCACAGTTTAATTATTTTGTATACGTGCCTCAATGGAAAGAGATTTGGGAAACACTGCCCTGCTGCAAGGAATGTGAATTCTGGATGCAAACCAACTAGGGCTCGAATCCCATCTCCACCACGTGCTGGCTGTGTAACTTTATGCAAGCCACTTAACTGACCTGAACCTCAGTTTTCTCATCTGCAAAATGGGAAATACATCGACTTCCAGGATTGGACTAAGACCCAAAGACCCACACTGGTACTGCAAACTCATTTCTGCATCTGTATGTGACCTTGCCCTTCTGAACTCCATTTCCCCGAGTTGTGGGTTCAGATGCTGCCCCTTGTGAGCTAGTGTGATAGCATGTGAACCCACCGCACGTGAACCTACTGCCTGTCGGTGGGTTGTGTTAGGAGCTGGACCTCGGGAGGAGCAGGGCTGGGTCACAGAGTCCCCATAAAATAGCAGCTCCAGGAAGAGGGGAACCAGCTCCCAACACCCGGCTGCCATTTGCTGATTTAGTATTCAGAATTCAGAATTTATGGAGCCGCCTTCCTCTGTCACATCATCCATCAGAGACAGACACTCAAGAGACGGAAGGGGAAAAAATTAAAAACCTGTTTATTGCTCAACTTGCTCTAGGCATGTTTTAGCTTATTGTTCAGCTCTGTTCATTTCGGTGCTGCAATTTGAATGGCTTTCTTAGTTGCCATGGCTAACATGTATATACACGTATAGATGGCTGTACTCACATAGATATCTTTTTCTTCAGAAAAATGAAAACCCACCAGAAATTGTGCTGCAAGTAAAGTTTCTAAGGCTCAGAGTGGGCTGGGGCCTGCTGGAAGCCACTGTGGCCCTGCGCAAGCTTCCTGCATCCTCATACCCACCCAGGCCTCCCTTCCCTGGTAGAGGGTGCTGCACTGCGGGTGCTTATTGGGTATGCTGCATTTGTTCCTGTCGATGTCAAGGAGAGTTTGTGGGCAGAATGAGTATGGAATGCACAATGGCGACAGGCAGGAAACGCAGACACCGGGATGTATAGAGAGGGAGAGAGGCGGGACAGCAACAAGGGCCATCTTTGTAGAAAAGGGACAATTTGATCACATCCAGTTCTTTATGAACCAAATAGTTCTTTAGGAACCAAACCCTCATATTTTAGCAAACACTGAAATGTGTCTGTTGCAGAAGAAAATGCTGTGAACGATACTCAACAGCAATTCGGAATCCTGGGTTAGAGCTGCCTTTACCACCATCACAGTTGAGTGGGGCCTCTAGGGTCACATTGTTAGGGCTTGGTTCTCTCCTTCACCAATTCTAGCTGTTTGACCTTGAGCTAGTTACTTAAATATCCTGTGCCTCAGTTTCCTCATTCTTCTTATCTGTAAAGTGGGGATAATAATATCCCTGTTATAATTAGCATGAACGAAGTCTTGGCACCATGCTTGGCACGCAGAGGATGCCCGATGTGTGTTAGTTATTATTATACATTTGCAGTGTGTGTGTGCATGGTTCCCTTCGCCTCCCTGGCTGTGAGTGCTCCATGAGTAAATCTGAGATGAAAATGCTTCCCACCCACCTCCAGGGCTGTTAGACTAATCACTCCAAGGTGTGGGATGCGTAGTTTTCAGAAGAGTATAAACTGTCACCACATGGTGGGGATGGTTAACACTAGAAGCCCTCCACCTATAATTGTCAGGCACTGAGCCTCTTAGGGATGAACTGGAGCTGGATTTCACCAGGAGAGAAGAGGCCCTTCCTTGCCTCCCCCTGAAAATGAAGCCCCCTGGCTTGGCTTGGAGGCTTTGTTGGGCCTGCTCAGTGAAAATCCTGCCTGTGGCTTCAGAATATCACATCTTGTTCAGTTTACATTATAATCAGCACCCATTATATAAAATATTATTTTATGTATTGTAGACTTTTGTTTTTGACATATCAATTCCCTCTGCTTACTCTGCATCTAGAGAAGGCATGAGAGAAATCTAGTGTTTTAGCAACAGTTGTTTCTAGAGGGGCCTTTGAAGAAAGCTGTGCTTTCCAGTCCAAGGCAGAGGAATCCAGCATGGTCTCTGCCCATGTTAGGGGACAGGATGAGACAGAAGGGGCCTGGTCTGGAATGGCTCAAGACCATTGCTAGACCAGGTAGGATTGGAGCTGAACTTCCATGGTTGTTTGGAATTTGGGTAGCTGGAGGGAGGTGACGGGGCTGCAGTGAATGTGGGGTGAGGGACGTAGGGCTGCTGGGAGTACCTATGGATCTCTGACAAGTCACTTGAGATCTTTTTTGTACATAAGCGAGGCTCGTGTGCACACACATACATGCAGACACATACAGTCTGAGAATAATTAGATTCTGAGACCGAAGAAGTCAACATGACACCCACATCCATAGCTCATAAAGAACCTTTCCACAAAAGAGGATGCTGGCAGAGGTAGCAAATGCTGTCCACTGCATGCACAGGGGTTGGCTAGAACCGTGCAGGGCTGGAAACCACGCCACATGAGGCAAAGAATGAGGACTGGGGTAAAGATCATGCCGGACTCTCAAGGTCCATTCAAGGTAGTTGTGGCTTCTGGGGCTGCCAACTCTCCTCATTGGCTGTGAACTGCAGAGTCAGAAGGATGTTCTGTGGGGCTGAAGCCTGTAGCTGAACTTGTCACTGTTTGATGACAGGAGAAGACAGCCTCTGAGAAAGAGTGGGGTTTGGGATTCAGACAGTTTCAAATCTCTGCTCTGCTGCTTCCTGGCTTCATGAACTTTGATGAGTTACTTGACCTCCCTGAACCTCAGTTTTCTCATGTGTAAAATGGATCTAAAACTATCTACCTTTCAGGATTATTTTAAGAAGTATAGTCAATGCATGTAAAGTGCCTAGTTCATTACAGGAGCTCAACAAAAGGTAAAAAACGCCTAACATTTTGCGAATCCTTCTGTGTTCCATGTTCCGTGCTAAATGCTTTACGTGACTGAACTCGATTAATTATCACAGTAACCCCTTCAGGAAGACACTATTATTATCCTGTTTTCAGATGAGGACATCGAGGTGCAGAGAGGTTGACTAACTTGCTCAAGGCCCCACCACTTGTCAGTGGGATAACCAGGAAACCGGCAGCTTAGGGCTTGGTGCTACCTCTGTCACTACCACTTTTCTAGTGTGGAATTGCAATGAGGGAAGACAGTTCAAAATCATTCCCATTCATATGCTTGTTAATTAACTCAAATACGCTTTTTATATTGGTTAACATATCTCTATATAGTTGGGCAACAAAGCCCTGTGAAGAGCCATTTCACTCTTTCTTCCTTGCTAAGCAGAACCCCAGTTCTCCTGGGGCAGCAATGTGGCGGATTGTGCTTAGCTAAGCCAGCCACAGCCCGCCTCTGCCTTCCCAGTCTCCTTTATGTTGGGAATGGCTGTGTGGGCCAGTCTGGCCAAGGTGGGGGTCAGATGGGACACTTCTGGGGGCGGGTTTTCACTCCGAAAAACAATTAATTGGGTTCTCCATTATCCCAAATATCTTCTCTGTGGAGTTAGTTTTCAAAGATAACCTGCAGAATATGTTGTGCTGTTTTCTCTGCTGCTTCTTGGGTTCCTGGGGCTGAAGCACATTTGTGTAGAGAGGAGGGCTTGAGACTGCTCTCCCTTCACCTAGGCAGAAACCCCCATTTAGGCAGACAGGCCAAAGGCTTCATATGGGACTGGGATGCATTCCTTTCCCTTCCTGGTCAAGGACATGCTTGTGGTGAGGTAGGAATGGAGTGGGGGTGGAGCTGTGGCACCACTGTTAGGCACTGTGCTAAGCAGGGAAGAGGCAAACACGTATCAGACCCTGGCCCTGGCCCCATCACTCCCCCTTCAGCAATATGAAGGGCTTCATCCTTTCCCATCAAAACAAGGAGCCACAAAAACGTTTCCTCTCCTGACCCTGTGGCCTCCTTCCTTCTTCACCTGGTGCTCTCCTCCCCTTCACAGTCAAGGTTCTCCCCTTCCATCCCCTCCCAAAGCCCAGGTCAGAACTGGCACACCTGTCTACCTCTGCAGGCTCAGCTCCCACCTCCTTCCTGGCCTTTGATCTTCTGCCCTTCAGGCACACTGCAGCCCTGCTGGGTGTAGCTCATGATGGTCTCTACCTATGATGGTCTCCCATTGTGGATCATTTTGTCCCTAAATTCCTAATTAGAATTTTTCCTAATTTTCGCTCACCTTTATACCTCAGTTCAGGTGCCACTTCTCTGTGACATCTTATCTCAGCCCCATGTACTTTCACGTTTCTTATTTTGTGGGGCAGTTGTCTTTTCATTTGCTTTCTCCATCACTAAACTTGACTGGTTGGAGGGCAGTGGCTATTCTTTTTTTTTTTTTTTTTTTTGAGACAGAGTCTCGCTCTGTCACCAGGCTGTAGTGCAGTGGCATGATCTCAGCTCACTGCAGCCTCCACCTCCTGGGTTCAAGCGATTCTCCTGCCTCAGCCTCCCAAGTAGCTGGGACTACAGGTCTGTGCCACCATGCCCAGCTAATTTTTGTATTTTTAGTAGAGACGGGGATTCACCATGCTGCCCAGGATGGTCTCAATCTCTTGACCTCGTGATCCGCCCACCTCAGCCTCCCAAAGTGCTGGGATTGCAGGCATCAGCCACCACACCCAGCTATAGCTATTCTTAAACACCACATTTTTGGTGTCCAGTACCTAGCTCAGCACCTGATACCTACTAAGTATCTAACAAATGTTAGTTGAGTGAGAAGACTAAGCCTTGCTCTCAAGGAATTTGGAATAAAATTGAGAAATACAACATGAAAAAATAATAATAAATCAATACAAGCCAGGGGCATGTGAATGGGTCTAGGATTTCTGGACAGAGAGATCTGTTAGGAGATTTATGTAGTTATCTGGGCAAGAAATGATGAGGACCAGATCTGGGAATGCAAAAAAAAGACACTGAGGAAGTTCCATTTCCTCAATCATCCAGCAACCATCGATTAAACACCTACTATGTGCCAGGCTCTGAGCACACATCAGTGAACAAAACAGCCTCAAATCTCTACCCCATGGAGCTGACATTTTTATTTGAGGAGAACAACAAGATGGATAAATAAAATGTAGAGCATGTCAGATGGTGCTGAGTGCTGTGGAGAAGTTGGGGCAGGGAAAGCGGGCAGCACGCTGCCCAGAGCTCAAGTGCATGGCGCAGTGAAATGTTATGAAAACCTCTTCAAGCCTCCCACCCACCGTGGCTTTCCCAGAATCCTTTTCTGTCCTCTCTTGCCTATGGTGACTTTGCTCTCATTTAAAGAGACTGCAGGGCACTGAAGGTCCTGGCTGTCCTGTATGGGCACATACCCCTTTGCATCATTGCAAAGCTCCTCTGGTGTGTAGGAGAGTCTCCTATGCTCAGTCAGAAGCTCCCTGCAGACAGGGCCCACAATCCAGACTTCTATTTCCTGCTCTCTTGCAGCCTCATGCTCAGCTCCTATTAAATATTCAATAAATACTTGTTAATTTGATTGATTGCATGATTCATAAATAAAATTGCAAGTGAAACCTCCAGTTAAAGTCTCTTAAGGAGTTTTTTCAAGGCACTGATTACTAAACACTTTACAAAGGGGAAAACATCTTTAGAAGAGAAATTAGGATACTAACTATTCTGGCTCTGATGATAAAAATCAGAAACATGAACACACCATCTTTTCCCCAAGGAAACCAGGATCTAGAGAGGAAAACAGTTCACCCAAGAGGCAAATAATTTGCGCATGCCTACAGTAAGGTTTTTTTGCTGACTCAATGTTCTTCTCTGTAAAATGGGGTGAACTACCACCTAGATCATTTATTTCAAAAGATATTGTGAGGGTCAAGTGAGAAGAGGAGGGATTTTTAAAGGAAAGACTTCAGCTTAGTGTAATTGTTCATTTCCCGGTTGTGACTTCTCCCTTTGTTGCTGCAGGGACAGAGGGCTCCTGGTCCACAGAACACATTCCCTCACATTCATCTGCCTCCTTCCTGTTGGAAAATGAAGACTTGCCTCCCCTGTGCAGTGAGGAAGTACCTGCCATCAGGGAGAAGGGAGGTCAGGGAGAAGGCATTCTCCCTGTGAACCAACTGTCTGTCTAACAGCTTGCCTATTTTTAATTTAATCTCGTGCCACCCTCGTTAGCATCTGGTTATTATTAGACCATAACCACAATAATAAGTATTCCACTTGTATCTTCTATTTGTAGAGTGCTTTGCATTCATTTTTACTGTTGCAGTTTGGTTGTCCTAGAAACCAATATACACATAAACAGAAAGAAAAATGGGGTGGGGGTTAGGGTAAAGTGTCTACCAGGCAGCTCAATTTGTCTTTGACCAGCAGGATGCCAATGTTCCCTTGGGGGCACTTCGAGAATTTAGACTAAGGTAAGGTAAGATTTTCTTTAGCAAGAAGAAAATCTGGAACCCAACTTCGGGATCTCTATTCAGTGGGAACCCCTAAATGTACCTGCAGGTGACCTGGCTACTGCCATCCAGTTAGTTAGTGCAGAACTAGCCCCATGGTTCAGGACGTAGAGAGAGACTGTTCTTTGTCTTGCATCTGGGGCGACATTTGAAGAAATCGCCTTGTACATAAGCAAATGTACAACTCTCTCTCTGGGAGATCAGTCAATTACAGCAAATTGAGCTATTTCATTTCAGCTTGCAAATGGCTTTCAGTTACACTAGTAGACACATTAATCTAATAACTAATGATCATATATTTCACTAATCATACAGCCCTGCATGTGGTATAATATCTAATTATATTTAATATTAAGACATCTTCACAAGTACATTTTTACCAATGGTCTGGCTCAGAGAGCCATGCAAGAGCAGCATGGCAAAGAGGAGGAACTGGCTCCCAGGTGGAGGGCTGGCTGGCAGGCAGGCAGGTAGGAAGTGGGCAGGGTCCAGGAAGCTGAGCGCTACCCCTCTGGAGGGGGACTCTTCTTTGAGGATGTGGAGGAAGATCTGTGTCAAATCAGGACCAAAGCTAACTCATAGGAAGCTTTTGTGATAAAAGCACCCCCTCCCACCCACCAAGGCAGACTCACTGGAAAAGTGGCCTGTTGCCCTGAACTGACATATCCTGAGCCCAGGAGACTCAGTTGAGCAGCAGAGCATGTACTGACTTCAGCCCCATTTGGGCTCCCTCACCAGGTGCCCTAGTTCGTGGCACCATCCAGGCAACCCTAGGCTGCTGCCCTGGAGAGCTTGGAGGCAGGATAGGGAAATGGAAAACACAGCCCTCTGCAGGGCCAGCTCAGGTACCTCATCCTGTATCTCTTCTGAAACTCCAACCCTGCAAACAGCAAATAAGCTTGAATGGGGGCTAGAGGAATGGCGTTACTGCACAGCAGGGGGAGGGAGGAGGTGAGACTGAAGAAGGCCTGTGGGTCCCGGGCCAGCTGTGTGTCTGAGCTTTGGGTCCTTCAGTATCAGCTTCTAGCTGTCACCTCCTCCACTCCTGGTTGCATCCCTGGGAGACTGGCCATCTGCCTGGTCATTGTGGTGACTCTGGGATTGTTATCCCTGGGATGGACAACCTGTGTCACTGTTTTCTCCAGGAACTGACTGATTGGGGTAATTGAGATCTTTTTCCAGCCCAGCCATTCTGATGTTCTGGGACTGATGGTAAACAATTCTCTTGAGGCTTACAGGTGTGAAAAGGGCCAATCAACCAGGAGCCTGGAGTCCAAGCTTGAGCAAGTACTGATGAACTCCATGACCTCTGGCAAGCCAGTCTACCTCTGGGCCTAAGCTACTCCCACTCCCAAGGAGATGATGACCCCCTCCAGAACTTTAAAGTGGTAAAATGCAAATCAATAGAGGGTACTAATTCACCCTTAAATAAAAACAGCTGCCTCATCAATACCCATGGATAGCTCCCTTGCATACAGACAAAAGGTGTGTTCCCTTTGGGAACCTGCACTGCACTCCCTCTCTAGGCATCATCAACTCACTTGGCTACAGGAACCATGCAGGTGAGCACTGAGTGTCACAGGAGGGAGTGGAGGGGGTCATGGCATACTAGGTAGGCACATCCTGACTAAAGACTGTCAAATTCGAAAAAGAGAAAAGAGGTCTGTAGCCACCACTGCACAGTCTTTTACAAAGAACCCTACCTCTCTGCACCTTCAGGTCCTCTGGCAGCCATTGCCTATCACCCTAGACTCAGCTCCGAACCTCTTCCTAGTGCTCAAGTCATCCTCTTGTTTCCTCTGCAGGGACCCTGCAGCTGTGAGACTCTTCCAGGTACAGGTGCTTGTGCTTCTGTGCCCAGTTTCCTTGAGCACTTTTTTTGTTTGCTACAATTCCCTGTTGCAGTTGAGACAGAGACTGGTGAGGAGTGGGAAATTTAAGAACACAGCAGGCAGCATAAAGATGAGCATTAGAGGCTAGGCACAGTGGCTCACACCTGCAATCTCAGTACTTTGGAATGCCAAGGGAGGCGGATCAGTTGAGGTCAGGAGTTTGAGACCGGCTGGGCCAACATGGTGAAACCCTGTCTCTACTAAAAATACAAAACTTAGCTGGGCATGATGGCAGGCACCTGTAATCCCAGCTACTAGGCAGGCTGAGGCAGGAGAATCGCTTCAACCTGGGAGGCGGAGATTGCAGTGAGCTGAGATCACGCCAGTGCACTCCAGCCTGGGTGACAGAGCAAGACTCTGTCAAAAAGAAAGAAAGAAAGAAAGAAAAAGAGAAAGGGAAAGGGAAAGGGAAGGAAAGGGAGAAGGAAGGAAGAAAGAAAAGAAAGTTGAACATGAGACAGCCTGAAAAGCCAAATGCTACAGTCCACTGTGATGACAGGGGGAGGGCAGGAGTCAGTGGAGAAAGAGAGCCTCAGCATTTCAAGGCATTAGCCCAGAAGGCAGTGGTTGGGATACATCCATAGGAATAGGACCAAGTGGGTTGTTGGCTCATTCTTCATATCTTCAGCCATCAGTCTGACTTCTGCTCATACCCATGCCTTTCTGTGTGATCTTGGATATATCATTTCATGCCTTTGAACCTCAACTTTAAAATGAGAGATAGCACGGCATGAGTAAAAAGCAAATGACTAAAGAAGAAGAGATCAAAGAGAAATAAATATGCTTTTTGAGGTGCTTCAAGAAGTGGTGATCAAGGTCTCCCCAGATCTTATGGTTGAGTTGGAGAAATGTCTAGAAAACTTCTCATCTATAAAGTAAGAGTCATCATCCCAGTTCCTTCATGGGGTTGGAGTTAGGACTCAATGAAATGATGAAAGAGAAGCATCTTGTACGTTAACTGTTATTGTTATTACTGTTGTTGCTGTTGTTAGTCCCAACCCCATCAGGCGTAGTTGATATGTACCATTTCAGAAGCAGGACCAAAAACCAGTGCTTGCTTATGTAGGTCTGGATACAGCCTACAGATCCAGTCTAGATACAGCCTGGATCTGGGGACAGCCTACAGACATGCTTTTTCTGTAGTTCATTTAGTGTCTTAAAGAAAATTTGAGTCGACATTTAACAGAGGGGGACATCGTGTTAAAAATTATAGATTTCATGGAAAATTAAGATGTATGATACAGTGACAATGGGCCTACACTCCATGTATTGAAAACTGGCTGGGTTCAGGAGGGGCTTTGGTGTGGAAGGAAGTTGTGGCCTCCTGTGTGCCCCACCTGCATACACCTTCACCCCAGACCTGCTCTATCCACGTATAATAGCATATTCACGTATCTGCTGGCTTCTGGAGTCTTCAGAATTTGCCATTTCTGTAATTAATGCCTTTGGAGTTCAGGAGTAAAGTTATGCTTTCCATCCTCAAAAAGAACAGCCACCTGCTAACAGTCAAGCCAGGCTAGGTTATGCTGCTGTAACAAGTGTTCCTAAAACAACACAGTTAGTATCTGTGTCTCCACTCCTCTTAATTACTCAGGGACCCAGACTGACAGAGACTTCATCTTGACACACAAGTCCATGGTCCCATGGCAGGGACAGGAGAAAGGAAGCATGGCAAACCACACACTGGTTCTTGAAATGTCAGCCCAGAAGCAACAGTCATTATGTCCCCTCTCATATTAGTGGCTGGTGCAAGCCATATGGTCAAGCCTGAGCTCAACAGGGTGGGATTTATAGCCCTCCCACAGGCAGGAGAACCAAGTATTTATGAACCACATAACGTAGACTACCAAAAAACCATAATAACATAGCTCATTGTTTCACAAGTTTTAAATTTACTACAGGCCACCAGTCCTTTTCTCTAAAATGTTCCTACTCTAGTCACTCCCAGAAAGTCAGGCATGAATAGTCAGTTGCCAGGATATTAGAGAGAAAGGAAGAAAACAGGAGCTTGAGGCAATTAAAGACCAATGTGGCCTTATTCACAAGGTGCTAAGAATTGGTCCAACCACCTGCACCTCCAACGGAGAGGCAAAAAGGTGTTGTGATAAAGGACAAGCCTGGAGACAGAAGTCCTGGGTACTGGTTCTGATGCTAACCTTGCTCTTGCCGTGAGGTGTTGGACAAATCACTTTCTCACTCATGGAGTGCAAGGGGGTCGGTGGTTTTCAAACTGTGTTCACTGACAATCCCAGAGCCCCACCACAGGCAGGAGGTGACGGAAGGAGAAAGGCCCAGGTGACAGGGAGGTAGTTGCCCAAGTCGTTTTAGCCAGAACAGCCTTACTTTTCTGCATTTTGAGCATTGGGGTGCCAAAGGAGATTTGCTTTGGCAAAGGGTTCTATTGCTTGGACAGGTTTGGCACCATTCTGTCTGGTTGGTGCTCTCTTGGCTCCCATGTGGGAAAGTTTATGGGAAAGTCCTAATAGAGAAAGAGCTCCTAACATCGTGCTCCCAGGAAGGTGACCCAAAGGAAGTGAGAGACATGCCAGAAGTTTAGAGTTTACAGGAGTAGCAGGGGAGACAGTTGGAGACACAGGCAGCAAACACAGGTCACGTGGTAGAGTTTGAACTCTATTTGAACAGGAAGTCTTTGAAGTGTTTTAAACCAGGAGGCATAGTCAGATTTGGAACTAAGAAAGATCAAGCCTGAGGTATGGTCACATGGCCCAGGATACTCCTGAAACAGCGCCTCCAAAATGTTTCTGGAACAAACTTTTTCCTAGCCTCTGCCCCTCTCTTTCTCTCCATGCCTCTCCTTTGGGAAGGGATGAGGTGGATTTGGGTTCAGAGGAAAGTAGAATTGACAGGTAAACAATAGAGCCTTGACCCCCTGCAGGCTCTGAGCTTTTTGAGGATACCCCTCCCCACATTCCCCTCGAGCTTTCTACAATGAGGACAAGGAGACCACCCCTTGGGGGCTTCCCTCCTGCTCCAATCAATTCTCCTCAATTACCAACAAATCTAAATGTGATTTATCTGTGCAAGAATCATTCCAATATCACGCGAGAATCTATCAATAAAACCCCCAAGGCAATCTTGCTTAGAGTTGTCAATAGAAGCTCTAAAGCACAAAGGCATAGCAGCTAGCAATCAGGGTATTTTTGCCTCCCTCCCCCCTTTTTGGGGAGCACTTAATTAAGTCGACCAGAAGCTGTCAAAGATAATTTTCAAAGCGCATGACCTCAGCAGCTGACATTTGATAATATTACATTCCACGTTGATTGAAATTGATTTTCCCCTCTTTTTGGGGGGATGGAAAAAAGGGGGGAGGGTGAGGTCACAGAAGAGGGGAGGCTTAGATTCCTTTGGCTGTGGAACTCAGCCCAGACCAGCAACCTGTGGGGTCACCACAAGCAGGCTGTTGGGCTCTCCTACCTTCAATGGAACCAGGGCTGGGCAGCTGTTTTCCAGCTGAGCCATCATCCAGAGCTGGGATGTGGAGCTCCACTTGGGAGGAAAGATACAAGAACCTGGTGTGCAAAGACCAGAAGCTGACACACAAATAGCACCCAGCAAAGTTGACGGTGTCCAGTGGACTGTGTTTGCTGGGAAGATAGTGGCACTAGTGGGGCAGAGCACAATGAGAGGTGGCGATTGACTGGTTTCAGTTAAGTTTGTTTCTCACATTTGGCCATTTAGTCTATAATGGATGTGCTAGGTCACTATGGAGGTTGGCTTTCCCTTGACTTTACTGCTATTAGAGAAGTTCATTCCAGCATCTCCCAAACCCCCGCCCTGTACCCTCCTCTGAACCTGAATAAGAGCATGCCGGCAGTCACAGTCTTCTCATTACTCCATCAATGCAAATCTTTAAAGTCCTCAATAGACCCTGAGTGGTCCTCATGCAGACACCAACCCCTCATCCAAATGATGTTCATCCTCGGAGTAGGCTCAGCTTTTGTTCTTGTCCTACAGTGGGTGTGGGATGCTGACCATTTGGCTTCTTGGTTTCTGGATCTTTGTTTGGCATTAACTCCTGGTGTTGACTGATCCCTTGGCTGACCAGTTTGTGTCTTACTTCTGGCTCTAGGTAAAAAGAAGGTCTCTAACCCCTGCTCCCAATCCTTGGCTTTTCACGTGTTTCTGCTTTGAAGCACTAGCTGGGACCAGAACATTGACCTCCACACTGGACTTAGTGCATGGACAGGGCATTGCAGTCTCAGGGGGAAGTTGCATTTAAGATCTCAGGCCCCTGGTCGGTTGTGCTCTTGGCATATTTGCATCCCTAGCATGGAAACCTTCTTTCCTAGGTTTTTGAGGACTTGGGCTGAGGTTTTCTTCAGAGACCTCTGCTAAGACTTCTTAAAGAGGGAAGGGAAGGAAACCTTGAAGACACTGCCCCACTCTGACTCAGAACCCAGGACTTTTCCACTCCTAGCCTTCCCCCTTGACATCCTCCACCCCCAGGGTCCCTAAAACGAACAGAGCTTTTGGTCTGAGGCTCCTCAACAGTGAGATCACCCCCACGTCTGTGCCATTCCATGAGGAAAAATTGAACACAGAGAGCTGGCATTTCCTCCAGTTTTAGACTCTTGCTTTTACCACCTCAGGAAGTGATTCAAGGCTTAACTCTTTCATTTTTGGCTTGTCGTTTTAATCAGCCTCTCTGACACCTAACAGCTCAGCACCCTCTCCCAGCTCAGCTGAGTTCCTGCCAACTTTAACACATGAGTGGCACCGACTAGCTTGAGGCCTGGGAAAGGCATTCCAGGAAATGGGTATGGCATAAAGGATGTAAGAGGCACAGGCAGCTCTGGGGCTTTTTCAGCCAATCTTGAGCTGGAGGAGATAATAGTGAAGAGTATACAGCTAAGAAGGGGAGGGGAGATTAGACTTGGTGCAGGAGGCATAGGGCCCACAGAGGTCTTGGTCCTATTCATACGTCCTGTTTTAAAAAAGGAAAAACAGGCCATCATAAGTTTTGAGCCGGATGTTTAAAGGCAGTGTGGTCCAGTTGGAAAAGTACTGGACTGGGAGAGAAGACTTGGACTTTTAGTCTCTGCAACTAGCTGTGGGCAAGGCATGTCGCCTTTCTGATCCTCCATTTTCTCATTCGTATAGTGGAGCTACAGAGGTGATTGTGTGGACTAATGTTGCTATATATCAAAATATACAGTGTAATGATAGTAAACCTTTTCTTTCTTTCTTTTTTTCCTCCTCCCCAGGTGATGGGCATATATAACTTTT
Organism: Macaca thibetana thibetana; assembly: GCF_024542745.1. NCBI lineage: Eukaryota > Metazoa > Chordata > Mammalia > Primates > Cercopithecidae > Macaca > Macaca thibetana. Next base: position 33,188,840 of record NC_065595.1, on the reverse strand, counting down.
CATATATATGATGTCCTTGTCTTGGGGACTGCTTTTCTAAGAGTAAGGAGAAAGATGGATATATGTTTATGGTAATGGCAGAAAATAGTGGCTCAGATGACCCAAAACAGTAGATAAAATAATTTAGCTAACTTTCAGCTGCATAATACTATTTTACTTTTATTGAGATAGATTCACTTTTTAAATTTTTTAATTTTTATTTTATATTATACTTTAAGTTCTGGGATACATGTGCAGAACATGCAGGTTTGTTACATAGGTATACACGTGCCATGGTGGTTTGCTGCACCCATCAACCTGTCATCTACTTTAGGTATTTCTCCTAATGCTATCCCTCCCCTAGCCCCTACCCTCTGACAGGCCCCTGTGTGTGATATTCCCCTCCCTGTGTCCATGTGTTCTCACTGTTCAGCTCCCACTTATGAGTGAGAACATGTGTTTAGTTTTCTGTTCCTGTTAGTTTGCTGACAATGATGGTTTCCAGCTTCATCCACATCCCTGCAAAGGACGTGAACTCATCCTTTTTATGGCTGCATAGTATTCCTGGTGTATATGTGCCACATTTTCTTTATCCAGTCTATCATCGATGGGCATTCGGGTTGATTCCAAGTCTTTGCTATTGTGAACAGTGCTGCAACAGACATATGTGTACATGTGTCTTTATAGTAGCATGATTTACAATCCTTTGGGTATATATCCAGTAATGGGATGGCTGGGTCAAATGGTATTTCTGGTTCTAGATTCTTGAGGAATCACCACATTGTCTTCCAGTACCAAAAAAGATATATAGACCAATGGAACAGAACAGAGGCCTCATAAATAATGCCACACATCTACAACCATCTGATCTTTGACAAACCTGACAAAAACAAGCACTGGGGAAAGGATTCCCTATTTAATAAATGGTTTGGGGAAAACTGGCTAGCCACATGCAAATTTGCTTTTTAATGCATTTTTTCTAATAATTGCCACTCTATCTATAAACATTTTATCTCTAAATTATACAAGAGGTAAACTCTATACATACTTTCAGACAGAAACTATGTTAGTCATGGTAGGCCTGGTGATATTACATTAAGAAACAGCCCCCCAAACTCTGTTTATTATTTCTTGCTCAGCCATGTGTTCATCAGGGGTGAACAACAGGCTCTATGCTTCTTAGTCATGGAGGGCCCCAGATTGATGAAGTCACTAATTCAACATGTGTTTGCATGATTGCAGAGCCAGGGAAAAGAGAGAGAGTGAATCACATACTGGCTGTTAAAGCTACTGTCCAGAAGTATTGCTTACTCTTATGTTTTCTTGGCCAAAGTAAGTCATATGACCATGACTAAGTCCATGTGGCAAAGAACTGCTATTCTATATATTCAAGACAAGAGGAACAAACATAAGACCAAGTGACGACTGTAGGAACCCGGGTACATAGTGGTTACACTTGGGAGCATAATTTCAACTTTGTAAAATTTCTGAAATCTTGGGCAGAGCCTCTGAAGAAGAGAACCATGATTGAGCATCTTTCCTTTGACTTTTGGCAAATGGAGGTCTTACTATTTGCAGAAGACCCTTTGGGTGCCCCATATCAGATCCTGTTGGCTTACTTCCAATACAGATGCCACTTTGAGAGGCAGTTCCAGGTGAGCTCAGACACATGCTGGCCTAGTTCCATTTTGATACGGGTTTACTATGTCCCCACCCTAATCTCATCTTGAGTTGTAGCTTCCATATTTCCCACATGTCATGGGAGGGACCCAGTGGGAGGTAATTGAATCATGGAGGTGGGTCTTCCCTTGCTGTGAATAAGTCTTATGAGGTCCGATGGTTTTATAAGGGGGAGTTCCCCTATACAAGCTCTCTTGTCTACTACCATGTTAAGATGTGCCTTTGTTTCTCCTTTGCCTTCTGCCATGATTGTGAGGCACCCCCAGACATGTGGAACTGTGAGTCAATTAAACCTCTTTCCTCTATAAATTATCCAGTCTCAGGTATGTCTTTATTAGCAGCTGAGAACAGACTAATACGCACCTCAAGCACACAATGATTTCCACCCCCAGGCCTTCTCCAGCAGGAATTTTCTTAGTCAATTAAAAAGTGCATCACAGAAATGCGGGGGTATTACTGTTTCTGGGATGACCCTCAAACAATGAGAGATGGGAGCCAGTAGATAAATGTTTCAGCCTTCCATCCTTCAAATGGAATTCTCTATGATTCTCAGCAGACTTGTGGACTACAATGCCTACTCCCTATGGCTGCAACCTTGACCATGACCCCTTACACTGGCTTTTTCTCTTTCCCTGATCCACTGTTCCTGATCCTTCACTCCTTCTTGGACCACCCCCCAAATAAATAACCGGTACCCAAGTTTTTGTCTCAGGCTCTACTTCTGGGAGAACCCTTCCTAAAATAATAAGTCTTCAGAGAGAAGAGGATTGCATATATCTGCTCAAAAAATGTAGGGGGTGAAGAAGTATTGTTGGAAAAGAGGGGAGACAGCAGAATTAATTTAGGCCTATATCAAAATAAGTTTACATTCTCTGATGCTGGGGTCAAGGGGAAGACTGGGAAAGGGAAGTAAGGATGTGCATCTGAGGTTTAACTTGTCAGGGCAAATTTACAATTTACAATTATTTGCAAGTAATTATTTGGGAGGTGACTGAAGCTAGCTATCTGATTCAATGTTATAAGGAAAACTGCAGATCAACCTGCACTGTCCATCTCCTGAAGTCTAGAGAAGAGAAAGGCCTTGACTCTTGCCTGAAAGGTGTAGTTAAGATCTCTAAGATCTCTTTTCCTGGCTTCAAGGGAATCCTTGACTGTGCAAAGGGGGCCTGGGTGGGAGTCTGGGGTAACACACAGAGCAGCTCTGCATAAGGAAATTAGAGAAATTGATTTTTTTGCTCTAGCGAGAGAAGGCCAAGAGAAAGAACAAGGTGAAGGGGGAAGAGGGCAGCGCTACTCTGGAGCCTGAGTTGTAGAAATGGCCTAGGTCCTTTTGTAGATATTATTTTCTTCTTAATGTAGAAGGATGTCTGGTGTTAATTTCCGAGTAGCTTGTTTTAGTAGAATTCCTTCTACCTCTTCAAATACTCAGTAAAGTCTACTACAAACCTAAATGCCATGCGTTCATGGTTATGCCTGGAAATTAATGGAAATTTTAGTCTGAGTTCTGAGCCCAGTAAACTCTATATCCAATGGAGATAGCAGGCTCGGGACAGCAAGGTGTTCTCCAAATGAAACAAATTCAGAGTATTTGAGGCTTAGAGATGGGGATTTGCAGAAATCTTGGGAAAGGGTTGGCCTTTCCCAAGCCTGTGGAAAGAGAACCTGAGTTAGTCTTACCTTGACCCTAAGAGAGATGGGGACCTCAAATGATATATCAGTTACTGAACACATGAAGAAAGGATTCATTAACCTATTTTGGTGGATGAGGAAATAATACTCAGAGCAGTTGCATAAATTTAAAACTTATTTCTTTCACCTTACAGAATATTTTGCTAAGTGCCTGTGGGGTGCTAGACTTGGACTGTGAGTGACATTTTAAGGCACTTATGCCCTGACCCTGCCCTCATGCCCTGCCTAATGGGCTAGGGCAAAACCAAATGTGCACTCTGGCTTGCTGACATCATTTGGGAACCTGTCAATCTCACAGCCTGCTGCCTCTACCTTCTCTTGTGCTCTCTAAGAATCAGGTGCTCAACAGCAGCTACCTTCATAGCCTCTGCTATGCCCAAATGAGTGAAGTTGATGGTTTTTAACCACTGCACTAGATTCAACTACTTGTTGATGTGGCCATTCCTAGCTTAATGTGGCCTATAAGCCTACAAGTAGATAAAGATATTTTAGAAGCTGAGACTGATGGGGACTGAATTCTGGGATGCTGATGAATTCTGTACAACTGTGTTAACTAATTCAACCACCGTTTCTTTCTTCAGTCAACTTATCAATTGGTGACTATGTGTTGGTTTCCTACTCCATGGGGAGGACTCTCTGTTGTCCACTAGGGTGAGGTGATGAGACTCTGTTAATAGCCGTGATTCAAAGAGGTAGTTTGAATGGAAACATTAGAATGGAAATAATTAGACTGAGTGTGGTGGCTCATGCTTGTAAACCTAGCATTTTGGGAGGCCAAGATGGGTAGATTGCTTGAGCCCAGGAGTTTAAGACTGCCTGGGCAGCGTGGAAAAACCCCAGAAAATAAGCCGAGTGTGGTGGTGCACCTGTGGTCCAGCTACTTGGGAGGCTGAGATGGATGGAACACATGAGCTCAGGGAGTCGAGGCTGCAGTGAGCTGTGGTCTTAAAAAAATAAATAAATAAACAGAATGGAAATAAGAAGAGAGAAACCTTTCCTTCCAGCTGATCTGTTGTTCTAAGGCCCTGTCTTCCTCAAATTGAAAGCAGCAAACTTGAGCCAATGCTGCTTCTCCACATCAAGTCAACTCCTTTCTCCTTTCTCTCTGTCAACATCTCGCTCATTGTTCAAGGCCCATTGCAAGTCCCCCTCTGTCAAGAGGCCTTTCCTGGCCCTCTCACCCTTCTAATTTACTGGATGTGTGTGATTGTTACTCAATTGTTACTTCTATCTGTGTCAGTGTTCTTTTGAACACTGATCCTTGGAGGTGTTAATAAACGTCAGTGTAAAATACCCCATTCTCAGATGCATCTGGGAAAACACCAGGCTTCACAAAGGTAAATGGTCTTCTTTAAAGCAGGATGACTCAGAGCCTTTAATATGCCCATATTTGCACGTATTACCAGGTAACCATATCTAGAAGGGGGTGTGCCACTACGAGTGATGTCAGGACGATTGACAAAAACTGGGACTACCCCAAGCAAATCAGGGCATATGGTCACCCTAATTAAAATCGCTCCAAGTGGTATTTCCCAAACTCCTCAGACCAAGGATCCTTTTGTCAAGGAACCTATCTCAGGGTACTATTAAGTGAATCACACTTTGAGAAATGCTGGCATCCCATGTGACCCAGCTGGAACACGTGTACCTCAAGAGCAGGGCCTGGGTCACGTCCATCTTTGTCCCCCTTGGCACCTAATGCAGTTCCCTGAAATAGCAAAATTAAAGAAGGAAGAAAATTACTTCTCTTTTCCTTGGGCATCAAGTAAGAGGTTGTTTTAAGAGGTTTTGATACATATATTAGATTTCTTCAGAGAAATAGAACCAAAAGGAAATGAACACACACACACACGAGACAGAGAGAGAGCGAGAGAGAGAGACAGAGATTTTAAGGAATTGGCTCGTAAGATTGGGAAGGCTTGGTAAATCCAAAATTTGCAGGATAGGCAGTAGGCTGGTGACTGAGGGGAGGGCTGCAGTTCACGTCCAAAGGCCGTCTGCTGGCCCAACTCCTTGCTCAGAAGAGGTCAGCCTTTGTTCTACTCAGGACTTCAACTGATTGGACACGGCCCACCTGCAATATGGAGGGTAAATCTGTTTTCTTCAAAGCACAAGCTTAAATGTTAACCTCATCTAGAAAAATACATTCACAGGGACATCCAGAATAATGTTTGACCAAATAGCTGGGTGCTGTGGTGTAGCTAAATTGAACATTAGATTAACTACTAGAATAATATGGGAGGTTCACTTCCTTTTAATTGGGGATGTGTTTGGAGCACAGGACCCAGCTCTAGCCTCCGGAGAATCATACAGGACTGAGCATGTGTGATGGCTGTAAGGGGCCCACTAGGATTTGAACTGAATGAGGGTCTTTGGCCAGAGAAGAGTTATGGAAAAGCCTGGAATGGGAAGAGCAGCAGCTCTTTCTCCTTAATAAGACTCTCAGTGCCAGAATCAGGAAAGTCCTGAGCAAATCAAGATAAGTTGGTCACCCTACCTGAGGGTCTGCAGCTCTGGAAGCCTTAAGAGACAGCCCTTTGGGAATGGATGTACCGGCTACCCAGCATAGAGCTTCAGCAGCAAATGTTACAGAGATTCTGCCTCTAATGGCTTCTTGGGGAGCACACACAGAGATGAGAAAAGGAGTGGATGACAGAGCATGAGCTCCTGTGGGACAACTCCAGGAGATCCCAAAAAGATCTGGGAGCCACTTTGAAGGCAGCCAGAGTGTCTGCATCATGCAGTGGAAGGAGGAATTTGAGCAATTGCTGTTCACGTTACGCCATTTACACCCACAGGCTAGCGAGGCCTGGGGAAACTCAGATTACAAATTCATGTCATCCTGAGGAAAGCTCCTTCAAAAATCAAGCCTCTGGTCTAAGTGCAAGGTATAACCCTTGAAATTTTTCTACACCTGTTTGTTCCAGTAAGGTTTGTTCACTCATTCACTCAGCCAGCATTTACTGAGTGCCCTCTATGTGCTATGCACCAGCCACGCAAATCCTTGCAGATCTCACAGTCTACCAGGGAAGACAGTGGAAAACAGCCCTTATCTGCAGCATAAGTGGTGAAATTGGGTTTTAGTGGAGTGCTGTGGTAGCCCTCCGTATTGATGGGGAGTTGCAAGACATTCTTCTCACTGGCATTTATAAAAGGGTCACTTTATTCCTGCACATCATTGGTGCTGCTAAGTGGATACACTGGAAAGGAATTTTATGTGAAAACAAAGCAAAGAAAAAAGTCACCTAGGTCCATAAACATCCCACCTCCCTGAAGAAGTAGAAATGATTTTGGAGCCACATCAAGTCCCCTACTGGGGACTGTTTAACAACAGAAAGAACATGGCTCAGGTTTCCCGGAGCTTACTGCTAAGCTCACTGGTTACAGCAGACCCTGCTGTGTGCCTGTTCAATGTCCATCCTCCCATTCTTTATCATTTATCAAATTTAAATTTATTCAGCATGGCAATGTGTCTAGTTAAAAACACTCACCTCAACCAGAGTATTTCCAAATCAATAAACACTAGCCAAATCTTGGAAATAACTGTTCTATTTGTCTCAGAGAGATGGGGCATAAGGAATACTAAGATGTAAGTTTTATTGCTTAATATATGACTAAAGGAACACATTGGCATACTTAATATCTAACAGAATAAAACAATTGAGAAAAAGTTATTAGAGAGTGTATCTGACATTATGTGTTAAGTTTTAAAACAAGGAATGGTCTGTGCTCCTGTTATTTTAGTCTGCAAGGAACAGAGGTGCACCTGGAACGAATGGAGCTGTTATCAGTCATGGCTTAATGTTTGCTACAGTCCACACGAAGTAATGTGACACAGCAACTGGGTAGGTAAGAATAATAACAACAAATGACTACCATTTATTGAGTCATTTTATACAAGGCACTATGCTCATATCTCATATCATTTTAATGGAATCCTGTAAGTTAGCTGTTATCCCCATAAACACACACACACATGTACTCATGCACACTCACACATCCTCAGCTTCCCCAGGCCAATGAGACGTGAGATGATCCAGGAAGTTTCTGATGAGGTTTTTAAGGAGAGCTTGTAAAAGAGGGCAGACTCAGTTGCTAAAGGGCATTTCACTTTTTATTCCCCCATTCCCTCTCCCCTTCTTCTGGCCTGGAACTTGGATCTGGTGCCCGTTGGTGGAGCAGTCACCTTGCAAGTTTAAAAACCAAAGTCACATGCTAAGGATGGTGAACCAAGAAGAGAGAAGGAGCCTGTTTCTTGAATTCTGCACCTGGGCTACCTATTCCTAAACTCTGTTACATGAGAAAAATAGCATCTAATTTGGTTAAGCACTCATTCAGGTTGTCTAATCTGTAACCAACCACCCCACATCTTCATGACTTAAAACAACAACAGTTATTTTGCTCATGAACCTGCAGTCTGGGTAGGTGAGGGCAGTCAATCTCTGCTCTACTTGAGGTCAGTTGGGAGAATAGAGGGGTTGGAGTTATCTGAAAGCTTGCTCCCTGTCATGTCTGGTGGGTGACATTGACTGGTGACTGAAGTCTAAGCTGGGACTTCAGGTAGAATTCCTGCATGTGGCTTCTCCTTGTGGCTTGGGCTTCCTTACAACATAATGTTTGGGTTCCAAGGTCAAACATCCCAAGAGAGGAAGATCCAGGCACAAGTCAAGTTATCTTTTATGACCTAGTCTTGTACATCATGCAGTGTTGCCTCCATCACCAGAAATGTGGCTACGGCCATTTTTGTAAAACACAGTCTGCCACAGCACTCTTATCAGGTTTCTGTTGTATGCAGCAGATCCCAACACTAACTTACTGGGCAGGTTTGACTGTCATGTGTTCCCTGTGACCACTTCACAGTTTCCTACCTGTCTCTGGTTTGCCATGTAAGGTGTACAGTGCTACTGGTTCTCAAACCACCCACAGCAGATTATGGATGGCTACTTAAAGGAGAGCATCCCAAGGTGTGAAGATGCCTTCCAAGTCCTGATCATTCAGTGAGCATCTTAACATTTCATCTGTTCACATATAGAAAGTGTTTTGTGACAGGTATAAAAGAAGTTGCGACTTCTAAGAGTATTTACTGTCTTCTTAGAGCATTAATATTTACACACAACACAATCAGCAAACAGTATGCAATGGCCAGGAACATGGTTTTAGAGGGGTGAAACAGATCAAGTGCTATAGATGATAATACACTGTAACAATCAGTGTGGCGTGAGGCTCTTCAGGGACAGCTCCATGGAGTGTACAGACGGGGGAAGGAGAAGGAGGACTTTCAGATAAGGCTCTCAACAGGAACCCAGCATAGAAGTGAGAATGAATTTGGTGTGTTCACAGACATGGAGGCAAGTGGGCTGATTAGATGGTGCACTCTTTTAGGGGAGTTGGGAAACAAGGGTGAAGGGGGAGGAGGTCAATGGAGAGAGCAGGGTTATAGATAAAGAATTTCTTATAGCATCAGATGTCCAAAGACCCCCCCTCTGTGTCCCTCCAAAGGGATAAGGGAAGTTGGCTTGTCATCTTGAAGCACAAGGAGTGAACAAAGAATAGTTCCCTTCTCCCTCAAGACAAGAGCAACCACACCTTATTTATTTAGGCAAATCCCATTTATAGATACACTGGTATGTTTTAGGCACTGAGGACATTAAAGTGAATGTAAAATATCCCTGATCTGACCTCAAAGACCTTCTAGTCTACTAGGTCGTGCATGGCAGAAGTTGGACTGTCACTATGATGTCATAGTGTGAGAGGTGTAATGGTGAGGCAGGCATAAGGTGGAGAGAGAGCACTCACTGCAGCCTAGTGTGGGATGGGGGCCAAGGAAGGTGCCCCAGAAAGGGGGATTTCTAAGTGAGTGTTTTGAGGAACTAGGTCCCACCCTCTCCTCTAGCTCCTTGATGGATAATGAGTTGGCCAAGGAGTAGGCAGTATAGCGGAGTAGAAAGAGTCCTGCTGGACTGTGAATTGGTAAGCCTGGAACCTTAGGTATATCTTTGTCTCTATGAGCTGTGTTACGTTAGAAAAATTAATTTCCCTCTCTGGGCCTCAAATGTTCTTCTTCATAAAAGTGGCCAAAGACCTCTAAGGTCACATCGAGCTCAAAAATTCTGTTATTGTCAGATGGCTTCTCTGAAAGGGAGTTATGTGGAGGTACTTAAGGAATGAATATGTTTAGTTAATTTCATAACTCAGCTTCCTATGTACAAATTACGGCTACCCCAAGAGAGACCCAGTTCTATTAAAAGCCTGGCATTCGTTTTGATCACGCTTAGAAATACTGCGGGAAATCATCAGCAATGCACATGAAACCTCCCCTCACTCATACTCTAGACAGATGACAAAGTGATAAGCAGAACTAATTCCCCAGGGCAATATTTCTTCTGAAAGCATAGATATGGGTGAATTATTGCCATTCTTAATTGCCTAATGATTTTTTCCCCTTTCATGTAATCTTTTCGGGGGGTTGTATTTTTACCATCTTGCAAATTCATATTGGCAGAGTGATATACATTGTCGAATAAAACACAGTGGCCAATTCATCAAAAATCAGGCTGCAGTTGCCTTGAGATTTTTGGAAAGTCTGTAAAAAAGGGCAGGCAGAGAGGTGGGGAGAGAGGGTGTTTCAGTGACATGGGCGATCGCTTCCTGGCTGTTGGGTCAGCAGTTCTCATGGCTGACCCTGGGATGGGCTGAGCATTTAAATCTACTCCCAAGTCTTGTCCTTCTGGGTTCAAGTTTTGGCTCTTCAGGGCGTTAGCCTTATTAGCCACAGCTGTCTGGGGAACTCAGCAGGCAATTAGGCCAGGGAGTGAGCCGTATAGGGGATTGGTAATGGAATGTGGATTCTTTTCTCCCTGACTTAATTGTTTGCATCTGACCAGAAATCATTACCAGCTGATGGCTGCTTGGTGGCATCTGTGAAATAAAGTGGGACCCAATGGAATTCTTAATATGTGATGGGAGAGGGTTCTTGGGAGAGACCTCATAGACAGACAGCTTCTTTAGCTCCATTGATGGTGAGGAGAGTTTGCCCTGAACTAATGTGTCCTTTAAGAGGTGATTTTGCTAGTGCGTTGCCTCCTTTCCACTTTCCCTGATGTGAGGACCAACAACAATTGCTGGAAGATTTGGTGATGTGATGCCCACAAGCCCATGGCAGACTCTAAGTGGTTCTCAGCTTTTGCTGCACATTAGGGTTAGCTGAGGATCTTTTCAACCTCCTTTTGCTTCACCCAAGATAAATTACATCTGAATCTCTGAGGGTGGGACCTGGGTGTCAGTATTTTTACAGCTCCCCAAGTGATTCCAATATGCAGCTAAGGTTAAGAGCCACCACAGTGGGAAGGAGTTTCATCTCACTTACTTGCAAACAGTGACCTTGAATTTCTTCACTGAGGTGGGTACAAAGAAAGGAAATAAGGAAAAAAAAAGTCAGGACTGGGGAGACCCCTGCAAGCAATTTTCTCAACATAATTTTGAGACCTGCTATGTGCCAGGCACTGGACTAGTTGCTACTAGGGCTACTAGCTGGAATGAGACAGACAGCGAGTCACCATTTCCTGGAGGATACAAGTAGCTGATCTCCACAGTGTGCATACAGGGTGCCAAGGGCACACAGAAAAGTTCCTGATTATTTATGATGAGAAACCAGAATCTAAAGGATGAAGAGAGGCAGGGTGAACACAGACTGTTCTAGGCCAGTGCTGGCCAATAAAATATAAGGGAGCTACTTAATGTCTTTTGACATTTTCTAATACGCACAGCACCATTTTTAAAAAGTAAAAGAAAAGGTAAAATTAATTTTAATAGCGTTGTTTGATTTTAACCAGGTATATCCAAAATATCATGTCAACCTATAATCACTATACAAATTATTAATGAGCTATTTTACACTTTTCTTACCAAGTCTTGAAAATCCTGTTTGGATTTTATCCTTATAATGCATCTCAATTTCCACTAGCTACATTTCAAGTGTTGAATAGCTAGTCACTACTGATTTTCAGAGTCAGACTGGTTAGCACCGACTTAGACAGAGGGACAAGTGTGTTTGCTATGCTGTGTGTTGAGGAGCATGGGAAATTCACTGTGGCTGAGTGCAGAGTGAGGGTCACGGCAGGCGTGCCCACGTGTGTGCTGGCCGAAGTGTAAAAGTGAAAATCAGGGCTCCTTGTTCAAAAGCTGCTAAGAAATTTAAATGCCAGTCATGGTGGCATACGCCTGTGGTCCCAGCTACTCAGGAGGCTGAGGCAGGAAGATTGCTTGAGCCTAGGACTTCTAGGTTGCAGTGAGCCAAGATTGCATCACTGCACTCCAGCCTGGACAACAGAGTGAGACCCTGTCTCAAAAAAAAAAAAAAAAAAAAAGACAGAAAAAATAATTTAAGATGGTGGCAGCAGAGAATTAAACCAAGCTGAGAGCGGTACTGAGCAACTGCACAGGTTGCTCCCTCTTGTTGGGTAGGTCAGGCACTGAGAGAACCCATCTACAGTGATCCCATCCTCCTCCTGCTTTCCTGGGGGTGGAAGTACCATCTTGATCCAGTATGCCTCTTCCCAAGAGACTCAGGAGGACAACTCCTCCCCAGCCCCAGGGAATAAATCAACATTGCCCTAAATCCTATCCAGGTAATTTTAATTCTCTTTGCTTGTGACTGATTTAGAATGTCCCTGTGATTACCCAGAGGATGCTGGGGAAATGAAAATTAAAACCACAATAAAATACCACTATACATTCATAGGATTGGCAAAAATTTAAAAATGTGAAGAGGAAAAAAGTACAAGCAAGGATAAAGAACAATAAAAATTCCCAGTGATGGTACAAAATATTACAAATTGTTTGGAGAAAGTTTGGCATCCAATAAAGTTAAAGGTATACATATCCTGCCACTCAGCGCTTCCATTCTTAGGAAAATACACTTCGGGAAACATCTACAGTCATGCTCGTAGTGCCATTCCAGTGTATCAGCCAAATACTGGAAACAACCCAAATGTCCATCAACAATAGAATGAATACACTGTGATGTATTCATACCATAAAATATTATACAGCAATGGAAATGAAGAAACTACTACTGGGATAAATTAATTTTCCTGTTTTGGCCTGGTTGCTTTATAGTGATAGTCTGAAGCAAATAACTTCTCCAACCCTCAATTTTTCATCTGCTTCATATTTTGGTGTGATGCAAGTGGGATGAACATGTTACACCATCACTGTGGATCTAGCCTTCCTAAATGAGGACTTTGCAGCCTGCAGGCCATCTGGCAGCTTTCCTCTTTGACTCAGGGAAGCCTGTGAGCAGGCCTCCACCAGTGCAGCTGGCAAATCCTTAACATTGATTCTCCAGAGGAGCTTGAAACAGACCAGGTGATTGTGCATACTAGGAACAGAAAGGGTTTGAGCCACAGGAAAAGAGAACTTAATAGGAAACTAAGAGAGACAAGGAGAAAAATAGAGGCAGAAGAAGCCCCTTTCTCAGACAGGAAGTCCAAACAGGGCCATGATGATTCTAGTCCATCTGAGGCCAGGCCATTTGGACTCACGGGGTCTGCAACCTGGGCAGGATATATGAGGGCATGACTTAGACGGTGCAGAGCAGAGACCAAAGCATAATCAGGTAGATGCTTACTTACCCCAGAAACTCCTCCTGCTAACAGAAGGAGGAAGATGGAGTTGAGCCCTTGGGAAATGACTCTCAGCAGAGACTAGCTGAGAAAATAGAACCCAGCTAGGCAGCTGTGTTCTCACAGCAAGGCCTCAGATGTCAGAGCATCAGAAAAATGGAAAATAAAAAAAGCATGATTAATGCAGTTGGGATGGTGGATTTAGTGGTGGGATCTCAAGTCTTTGCTGAAGCATAGTCCTCCACCTCTGAGTTGTCTTGGCACTGTATGTGCTGGTCTGCGCCCCTCACAGGCTCTTCCATTTCTTGCCTTGCATTGGTGTTCTTCGTTGTTCATAAAACAGTTGACATGGCAGGCCCGAGACTGGTATCTTTTGCTTGTAAAAATATCCCTTGTCTGGTGTGTTGCAATTTGGATTTCAGGAGAGTTCTTAACCATTCCTAAACTCTGCCTAAGTGGTTTATGCAAATAATATGACTGTACTAAATACCTGCTTTTCTTCTGGGTCTGGAATTATAGCATGTGCCAGACAGAGGGTGTCTCTGTGACCAAGCCCCCCAAAAACCCTTGGGCACGGAGTCCCTACTGCACTTGCCTGATAGCCAGCATTTCACAAGTGTTGTCACAACTCACTGCTGGAGGAATTAAGTGTGTTCTGTATGACACTCTTGGGAAAAGGACTCTTAGAAGCTTGCATCCAGTTTTCTATGCCCTTGACCCCATGCATCTTTTCCCTTTGCTGATTTTGCTTTGTGTCTTTTCAGTGTAATAAGCCATGAATATGACTACATCCTGGGTCCTGTGAGTCCTCCTTGTGAATCACTGAGCCTGGCGGTGGTCTTAGAGATCCCTAATATATAGGTATAGTGATCTCACTTATCTCAACTGCTTTTTAAGCTTTTGCACTGCAAGCATCAGGCATCTCAGCATCCTGACAAGAACATCCAACTAAGAACCAGAACATCTGTCTTTAAGGCTCTGTTTCTCTACTTCCTGGCTGTATGGTGTTAGGGGAGCCAATTGTCTTTGCTGAGTCTTAGTTTTCTCATTGAGAATGGAGATAGTGACCACCCCCCCACCTATTTCATGGTGTGTTGTGAGATTCAAATAAAATGATGGGTGTGAATATATTCCCTACTCTTAAGACATAATCTCAGTGAAAGATGACCATAAATCCATACACTCATACCATGCCTTGGATAAGGTAAACATTCTGTTAGTTTCTGCTGAATGGATAAGTCAATGCAAGTAATTTTATTTTCTCTGCTACAGTTTTTGTGCTTCCAAAATCTATATGTTGAAACCTAATCACCAATGTCATAGTGTTAGGTGGGGCCTTTGGGAGGTTATTAGGTGATTAGGTTATCAGGTTCCACCCTCATGAAAGGGATTAGTGGCCTTATATAAGAGTGTCCACAGAGCTGTCTTCCCCCTTCCACTATATGAGGACACAGCTAGAAGGCACCATCTATGAATGAAAGCAAGCTCTCACCGGAAAGAGAATCTGACAGTACCTTAATCTTGGACTTCCCAGCCTCTAGAGCTGTGAGGAATAGATTTCTCTTGCTTATAAGCTACCTAGTTTAGAATATTTTGTTATAGAAGCCCAAACAGTCTAAGACACTCTTCAGAGTCCGTGGCACGTGGCAGAATTCTGAACATTGGAGGAATAAAAGAAACAATTTTCAATTGTCAGGATAGAAAACCAAAACCAAAGCAAAACCAATGGCCAACACCCTAGTGCAGTGTTCCTCCCCTACAATTCCATTCTTCTTAATTGCCAATCCTTGACCATGGAGTAGTGCTTTCAGAGCCTCCTAAACTCCCTTAAACCATTTGCTTTTGAACTCCACTCATCAGCCTCTTGTCAGCCACCACCAGTAGGAACGCGAAGGCCTTAATTGATCAGGCACGGCAGTAGCCTTGAGAACTTGATTCAGGTATTGACTTCTGAGGAGCCAGTTTCACTCCGGCCTCCACAGCGAGGAGCGGCTGAACATCAAAACTATTAACCTCTGGCCTGAGCAGTTGGCAAGGCAGCCCAGCAGCAGTAATTAGGAAGTCAATCGGAATCGCCTGTCTCACTTACACTGGCATGTCAATCAATAGCAGCGGTGACAGGTTCATTAGGCTCAGGCCATGCAAGCCTAGCCTGTAACAACCTCATAAAATACACCAACGACTCAGGGCAGAGAGAAATCTGCCTGAAGGACTAGAGTGGATGACAATATGTATTGATTAGGGCTCCAGCAATTTATGAAGTGCTACTTGTTGGCCAACCTTTCTGACTCAGTGCTAAATTTTCCCAAGTAGTTGCAAGATGAAACCAAATATTACCCTTTAAAAAAATGAAAGCAAGCTGTTGTCTGACAGGGCATTTTTTACATTAGTTACTCCTAGCAAATAATCTATCGGGGCAAAACTTCAATAGTTACTTAAGGCTGAAGCGATATCTTTGTCTCTGTGACCATCAGACTTTGAAAGAAGACATCCATCTGCAGAAGAAAAAATATGATTTGACGTGTGATTAGGCAAGACTCTACCTTCAGAGAGACAGGGTGATTTAGACATTCATTTCTACTTGGCGTTTTTAATGGCTCGTCTGGCTTGCTTCGGGCGGGGGTGGGGATGGCTGACACCTGGGTTTTCAGAGCTAATTTAAGAGCTCTATAGACTGAGGGTGGGGAGGGGGTGCGAAAGGATTCCTCTGGCTCCTTCCCTCCCTCATGGCTGACACTGCTTGACCATATTTGCTGGAGACCTTGCTTGCCTCTAAAGCCTGCTGAATAACGGGGCAGTTATTCTGAGACTCATCCAGTCTGTCCTTGAAAACAACACAAGGAGGGAGTGACATGTTCACGGCTCAACCAGACTTACGTGTCACCTCACTATTAGTCCTGGGAAATAGCCAGAGGTGTGTGGCTAGCCAAATGTCTCCTAAGATTGCTTCTGTCTTCGGTGGTCAAAGGCACACACATCCACACCTATGCGTTCATTATCAGAAAAAGGCTTGAGACTGCTTTACATTTGAAAAGACTCCGCAAATTAATGACATGCCCAAAGCTGGTCCCTGTTTGGACTGTCCCCAAAGGAGTGTGCACACTGAAGACAGAGCTGGTGGTCAGAGTCAGATTAGAAGGGCTGAATTCAGTCCCTGTTTTGTTGCAATTAGCTGTCACCTTGAGAAAGACCCCCTACCTCACTGAGTTTGCTTTCTTCATCAATAAAATGGTATAAAAATGTCACTGTTTCTATCCAACATGGTTATTGGAAATCACAGATGAAATAATGGAACAGAAACTTTTTTTTGTAAAGTACTGTGTAAGTATAAAATTAGGTGTATAGAGAGAATATCAACTGTGTTCATCCCATCTGCCAAGTAGAAGGGGAGTTTCCAAATCGTGACATGGAAGTTGAGATGTTCTCTCCTAATATCTTAAGGACATGCCCACATCAATCAATCCACAAACATTTATTGAGCTTTGTAAGATACTATGGTTGATCTTTACCTCCCTCTCCTCTGGTTTCAGTTACAGGAACTCAGTAACAATGCAGAGAGGGAAAACACTGGTTTTTCCCAACCAAGTTCCAAGGCACAAATCTTTATGTAAAACCAGTCCTCAAGCAGGATTCTCTTGTCTCCTAGGTTCCAGGAAACTAGCTTATTTGTTCCCGTCTCCCAATCCTGCCCCACTGTGGGCTTCACTTCCTCTCTGGGGTTTCTTTTCTTTCTTTCAAGAAGTGGTTGCTATTTTCCCAGTCACCATCTTTGCATCCTCTTCAACAAACACAGAAATGGGAATTTAATTGCGAGTCACCAAGAAAACAACAAAATAGCACAACAGCAACAACAACAACAACACGAAAACAAACAACAAAATTCAAATGACATGTCCTAGCTGAAGTTGTCCCTCATCTGTTTGGATCTGTTCAGAGGGGCCAGGCCAGGCTTTTCATTGCCTCCTCCTGACCACTCTCTTCCTGGGCCTATGAATTCTCAGGTTCTTGCCTCGCAGATCTGCCCTCTCAGTTCTGAGTAGATTCAATGCTCAGATTGAGGCTAGTGGTGGAATCAGTTTGGAATAGCTGCTAGGGCTAGAGAGATTCTTAGTCTTTTCTGAACCCTGCTGTCCAACTTAATATTTGTGCAGTCCCCCCAAGACTCTTCCTCTGGCCCCATAATTATAATCCCTGAAAAAGATATCCCCCATTCTCCGGGCTGTTTTTTTGTTGGTTGGTTGGTTGGTTGGTTGTTGGTTTAGTTGTATTTAAAGTATATTAACAAGCTAGTTGTTAGGACTGCTTCTACCTGTAGGTGAAACTTGGCTTTTTGGACCCATGGGCATAAATGGGCTTCTGGACCTGGTCTTTCTAGGAACCATGTGGTCTGATGGGGGAGAGGGAGTGTGCCATCTTCCCCAGGCCTATCTATGTGACCTGGGGCTCTTAACCAGCTCTAACAGATAGCTGCCTCTTCTGCTTTCAATGTCTCTCTCATGTTCCTATTTCTGGTCTGAGAGGCCTTTTGTTTAGAGCTCTCTGGACAAGCAGATAATAATTAACATATTTTGAGCCCAAACCCTGCCTGTTTAGGGTTTACCAGCTGTTCATCTCCCAAGGTTTATCTTCTGCTTTATCACTTAGGGCAGGCTCTGCCTTCTCTCCCTGAGGAACCCCTTCCAAATCCCCAAATGGAGGCAAGCCTTTACCATCTGAAAACATGAAGCAATAAAAGACAATTTTCACCAGCGGAAAAGCAGCCCCAGTTGTGCTCTGCAAGCCTATTTTTAACCTTTCAAAGCCTTTCCATACCCTTGTCCTCATCGCTTCTTTGTTTCCCTATGAGGTATGGATGGTAACATGTTAGTCCAGGGAAAAAAGACAATGGGAATCGATGTCCCAGCAGGGCCACTGTGAGAGTAGCAGAGGAGGCCATCTGGACATTCAAAAGAGGCCTGTTCTGACCTATACCCCTCAACTTCCCTCACTTCTGATGGGCCTCAGTTTTGACCTCAGTGAAATAGAGCAATGCCTTTATTTTTAAATATCATAGAGTCTCCAAAATTATAAAACCATGAAAAATAAAGAAATGTTTAGCCTGGGTACTACCATTTAAGTTATTTTGCTGTTTATATTTGTACACCATAAGAGCAACATTTCAAGAAAAAAGTTTTATGTTCTTATTTGTCCATGTACCCCAGTCCCCAGCACAAATCTGGGACACAAAGGCAAACCTTGTATGAACTGGTCTTTATTTATAAGGGAAAAGGGAAAAAGTGGGGGGTACATTTTTATTTTTTTAAAAGGTCATACTATAGTGACTCTGTCTCCTCCCAGCTTCTTACAATGGCATCGTTTGTCCTGTGGCTCAGGGTTTTTTGTTTTTTGTTTTGGTGGTGGTGGTTGTTGTTTGAGACAGAGTTTTGCTCTTGTTGCCCAGGCTGGAGTGTAGTGGCGCGATCTAGGCTCACTGCAACCTGCAACCTCCACCTCCTGGGTTCAAGCAATTCTCCTGCCTCAGCCTCCTGAGTAGCTGCGATTACAGGCATGCACCACCACACCTGGCTACTTTTTTTGTATTTTTTGTATAGATGCGTTTTCACCATGTTGGCCAGATTGGTCTCAAACTTCTGACTTCAGGTGATCTACCCTCCTTGGCCTCCCAAAGTGCTGAGATTACAGGTGTGAGCCACAGCACCCAGCCGTGGCTCAGGTGTAATTTGGAAGATAAGATGAGTCACGCCTTGGGAGAGTCACCCTCTTTTCCACTAGAGTCACCACCCTCAGTCCTCTAGGCCACGTGTTCCTGCCAATCCATTGCAATGTACACATGGGCATCTGCAAGGTGCCAGAGGTGTGTGTTTTGGGGGATTGGAGAGGGACAGGAGTGGCCCTCTCAGCCTGAGAGAACCAAGCACCCTCCTGCCTGGCACTGTGAGTGTCCCCATCTCACCAATAATCCTACATATCTGCTCTGGCAGGGGCAGCTTGAAAGCCTGCAAGATGCTAGCTTTTTAATGCTGGTTTGCAGCAAGGCCTGCAGGAGAAATCCTTATGCTCCAAGACAGCGCAACCAGCCAATAACAACTTTCCTTGCACCTGTGCCTGTTGCAACCATTTTTATCATTTTGCCACGCTCGATTGACCGATGGATTTTTTTTCCAGCTTTGCACTTTTTTATTACTATTATTTTTATCTTCATCATTACCTCCATTCCTCTGATGGCATTTAGATATGAACCGCCTATGAACCTTCAAGCCCGATTGTGCCATGACAAAAATATTGTCGTTTACATTCTGTGCCAAAGTATTATATAAAAACACATCAACGAAAAGGAAATTCAGGAAGCTGGGAGTAAAGATATATAGTCAGCAAACTATATAACTTCTGGCATATTACTGCTTAATCCTAACATAATTATTCTCATCCTTTTATTTGATTAACTTCTAATGGTTCCTCTTGGTGTGAAAGGTCCCACTCTGATCATTTGATTTTAGTGTCTGCTATAATTACCGATAATGTTCTTTGCAAGACAATTTAATGATAACCGCATAATGGCCTATATGAAGAAAGCTGCAGGGTTTCAAAGCTTTTGAGTAATATAAAATACATTAGACTAACACAAGCTATCAACATGACAGGGAATGTTTGATTTACACTCAGGACTATGTTATAGCGTTGTGGAATTTTTTTCTTTTCCTTTTCCTTTTTCTTTTCTTTTTTTTTTTTTTTTTTCTTTTTGCAACCATTTACAATAAATGACAGAACAGTTGGACAATCTGCAACTTGCTGATTGCAAAAAATGTATCGCAATGTTTGGAGTGGTGCAGCGGCAGCTAGGGGAGCTCTGGGAGAATGGTGTCCTTGGAGCAGGGCTGGGACAAGAGTCATGGGCCTGGCTCCCTGAGGACAGCGAACAGATAGCCTTCTCCTGGGTGGATCAGCCCAAAAGGTAAACCCAGTTCTCTTTGCTCTTCTCCTTGCTTGTTGTAGATCCCAACAATTGAGATTCTCTCTGCCAGTCATATTCACCAGGTTAATGATTAGCTATTGGCTCTGCTTGGGTAGCCAAAGTTTCAATCAGTTAACTATTTTTAGGATCAAAATAATAATTAGTTTGTTTTCAGTTACTTTGTCTCTCCTTCCAAAATAAGCAAATGAGTGATTACATGGAAAAGCCAGCCTAAAACAAAAGAGCAATTTTGTCCAAGCCCTGACGGCCTGCAAAGTCGACACTGTCCTCTTGCCAGCCCCTCTCTTGGCCAGTGCCCTCGGCAGTCAACGTTCCAGATTTGGGAGCCTGGCATGTGTGCCTCTTTTGTTTGAAATAAAGTGATCACTCACCACTCTGGCCAAATGCAGCCTAATTGATGGTGTGAGTGGATGGAGAAAATTTCCTGTCAGAAAAAAAGGTTAACCGTGGACATATTATAGCCAGGGTCTCTGATTCCAGGATAATGGCATTTGGACAAAAGTAGGGCCCGTCCTTTTTATAGCACTTTATGCCCCATTAGTATTACTGCAAGTCCCAGGACCTGCCTGTTCGGGCACTTAATCAAAAGCAATGGGTTGAAAATCATGTCCCAGCTCTGCTCATATTTGATTCATTCCTTCTAGATAGGAAGAAGTAAAAAACACATTACTAGCATCCAAACAGCACATGCATTATGCGCTAAGCAGTTGAGAAGGCTATCATTGGGTTTTATCCCTTTGGGTACTTGGATGGACAAGTACTTTCCTATTCATCCATTCACTGGCGGAGGCAGTCATATTTCATTTTTTTTTCTTCCGCTGACAGACAATCTGTTAGTTTTCCACAGATCTCTCTTTTAAAGACACATTGATGTCACTTATTTTAATTGTAGGCTTCAGGCAGCAAAGCCCAGAAATGTACACTCATGTACACACACACACACACACACACACACACACACACACACAACTGGAAAAACTACTTGGATGTAGCTCCTCCGAGAGTCAAATCTAATAATAGAAGAGGAACATTTCTTAGGGGAAGAATTAATTTATACACTTAATTACTCGGGATCCACTTCAAGCTCTCCGTCTTCACGGTCTTTCTTTTGGAGAGAGTTTTTAACTAAACACAGAGTGTTCTGACAGACCCTGAGGACAGTCTGCCTCATTTAGACAGAGGAGCCCAGCGTCTTCCACTCCTGTGCTGGTAGCCCATGCCTCAACCCTCAGGGAGGAGATGAGGGCATCAGCCATGGATCGAGGCCGCGCCAGTGTTCGTAATGATTGGGACCTGGGTGAGAGAAGCTTCAGCTCAGTGAGCTGCTGTCTCTCACTCCCATGCTCTCTGGGGCTTCCAAGTGGATTTTCTGCTGGATGGCTTCGCCCCTGCATAACTGGGAAAAATGAAACCTTTTTTCTATCTGTTCAAAATGGGGGCAATGGCCAGGCTCCTCATCATTCAGAAGGCCTCTGTCTGAGGAATGGGCTTTTTGTTTGTTTGTTTGTTTGTTTTAAACAATTTGTTTAATTTGCCAATATCTTGCTAAAGACTGGAAGAAGGACATAGTCAGTTATAAAATTGCACAGTATTTGGAAAGGTTTACCGCCACTAGATTAATGTGAGGCAGGAGAATTATAATCTGTTTCTGACATCATCAAAAACTGGATTAGATATTGGTGTACTATGGAGCCAAACAGGTCAGGGAGGCCGCCCCTACAGCCTTATGGGTTGGTTTAACAGACTGGGAACCTGAACACTAGGGTTCCCAAAGTGAATTCCAGCTGGGTGCAGGAGGAGCAACTTTCTGTTCCCTGAGAAGATGCTGATGTAGGCCTGCAATTGTCCACACTGGGGAGGATAGGAGCTTTGAAAATGTGGCCAAATGGAATAGACAGACACTTAGGGAGAGGGGAAGATGTGATCCTTGGCCCCTGATTTGGAATGGGGACCTGTTTAGCCTCCTGGTTTGTGGTTATCCCATAAGCCTCCTGCATATCCCTCCCCTGTGTCAACATTTAGAGTTCAGCCATTGTTTATTAATAAGCCCTGTTAAATGCACACCTGATATCTGAGAGAGAGAAAACAACACAAAATTAACATGTCATCACATTAAGATGAATTTAGGTTCAACCTTTTAGTGCCTTTATAGACTATTTTACTTAAATTATGATATCATGGGCTAGGCACAGTGGCTCCCGCCTGTGATCCCAGCACTTTCAGAGGCCAAGGCAGGCGGATCACCTGAGGTCAACAGTTCGAGACCAGTCTGGCCAACATGGTGAAACCCCATCTCTACTAAAAATACAAAAATTAGCTGGGCGTGGTGGCGGGTGCCTGTAATTCCATCTACTTGGGAAGCTGAGGAAGGAGAATCGCTTGAACCTGGGAGGCAGAGGTTGCAGTGAGCCGAGATGGCCATTGCACTCTAGCCTGGGCAGCAAGAGTGAAACTCCATCTCAAAAAAAAAAAAAAATTATGATATCATGCTGAAAAATATCTTTCTTAGGATCTTATATCCCATTATATATCTATATAAACTATATATAAATACAGGGATAATTATTTTTAAACCTCAAGAAAATCTAGAAGAAAATTAAATTGACCATTTATCAAGCCTCAGGAGAGGGACGAAAATGATTTTTCTAAGCTTAGAAGCAATATAAAAACCCTCAGAGGAAAAGAGTGACAGATTTGACTATATAGAAGAACAAAACACTTCTGTATGTTAAAAAAAAAAAGGCAACCAAGAGTTTGAAAAAATGTTAGTAGCTACTATGACAAAGAGTTAAAATCTTTGTTATTTAAAATGATTATACTAATTTACAAGAAAATATGAAGTTCCAATAATAATAAGCTAAGAACATCAACATAATTTATAGAAAACACAACCAGCAAACAAAAATATTGAAAAATGTTCAGCTTTACTGGACACCAAATAAATGTAAATTTAAAAAGTGTAAATTTAAAGAAATAATCGTTTTGTGTATTTTTTTTAAAATCTTTTTTAATGAAAATTGCTAATATTAACAAGAGTGTCCCGAATATTTATTGAATATTCCTAGTGATCTCATAAAAAGATAATACCCTTTCAGAAAGCAATCCACAGTCATAAAAAATGTTCATACCCTTTGACCCAGGAATCCTACTTCTGGAACTCTAACCTATGGAGCTATTCTAAAAGATAAAAAATAAAAAACAAAAAACTAACATGTCAATGTTTTTATTGCAGTGTGGTTTATAGCAACAAAAATCAGAAACAACCCAACACCAACAAGAAGTGCTTGTCTCACATCCATTCAGTGGAATATTAGTCAATCTTAAAATGATGGCCATGTGGAAAGGGCTCCATTTACTATTAGATGAAGACATAGTATACAAAATTGGATGTAAACTTGGATTTCCAGTGAAAAACATGCACATATGAAAAAATAGAAACACATCAAAAATACTTTGAGATCACTGTGCATCTACCAGAATGAATGCAATTTTTAAAAACAAAGAAACAAACTGACCCCACCAAGTACTCACAAGTTTGTGAGCAACTGGATCCCCCATGCATTGCTGGTGGGATGATGCTACTACGACGAAGTGGTGCAGCCACTTCAGAAAGCAACTGGCAGTTTCCTATCAAGCTAAACATAAACTTACCATATGACCTAGCAATCTCACTCCTATTTACCCAAGAGACATGAAAGAGAATGTTATCAAAGAGAATATTCACATGTATGCCAAAAGACTGTATGTGTATGTGTAAAGCTGCTTATAGCACCTTAATCATAATTGCCAAAAAAATGAAAACAACTCAATGTTCATCCACTGAGGAGTGGATAATCAAACGGTGGTACATCCATACAGTGGAATATTAGTCAGCAATAAAAAGGAATGAACTACTGATACATGCATCATAGATAAACTCCAAAAGCATTATGCTAAGTGAAAGAAACCAGACATAAGAGGCTACATACTACATTATTCTAAATATTTATATGACATTTTGGAAAATGCAAAATTATAGAGACAGAGGACAGATAAGGGGTTGTCAGGAGCTTTATGTGGAGAAAGGAGATTGACTGCAAAGGAACAAAAAGAAAACATTTTTGATTGACGAGGCTGTTCTGTCTCTTGATTGTGGTGTTGGCTACATGACTGTGTGAATTTATTAAAATTCATAGAACTGTATTCCTCAAAAAAGGTGATGTTTTTCTGTATATAAGCTACACCTCCTAACCTGGCCATCATACCCCAGAAAGCTATCCATAGTTCTGGTGAAACAGTAAGATTATTATGGGTGATTCTTTTCTCCATTTTTCAGATTTTCTGGCATAATTTTGAAAAACAAATTATATAAATATATTATTAATGTGTATATAATCTGTATATCTGTTGCTGTTATAAGGGAGGAATAATCCATGAGTAGGGGAACATTTGTCTAAATATGTATAATACTTCTATTCAAAGAGCCACTGACCAGAAGCTAGCCATGTGAAAATCCTTTGCAAAATAAAATCTCAGACCCAGGAGGCTACTCTCCCATTGGCTCTACCTCTCTTTGGATTTTTTAAAGAGCTCTACTTTTCACCTGACCTGACTCTAGCTCTCAAATTAGGTAATAAGTAGTAAAGGAACTGTATGCATTTCATTGGGAAAAAAAGACTTAAAAGTGGAATTTATCTCAGATATGCAAGGTTGGTTTAACATATGAAAATATATCAATGTTGTATACCATATTGATAGAATAAAGGACCAAACCTACATGCTTATCTCAATAGAAATAGAAGATGCATTTGACCAAAAAAATCAACACCCTTTCATGATAGAAACACGCAATATACTTAGAACTTCCTCAACCTGATAAACAGCGTCTACAAAACACTCACAGTTAACGTCCTATTTAATGGTAAAAAACTGAAAGGTCTTCCTCTAAGATCAGGAATACAGTAAAAATATCCACTCTTGCCAATTCTATTCCACATTATACTAGAGGTTCTAGCTGGTGCAATTAGGCAAGGAAAAGAAGTAAAAGGTATCAGATTAAAAAGAAATAATTAAAATTATCTTTGTTTGCATATGATATCATCTTGTACATAGATAAAAGAAACCACAAAAACCCCTACGAGAACTAATAAAAGAGTTCAGTAAAGTTGTAGAATACAAAATCAATATATAAAAATAAATTCTGTTTCTACACACTGACAATAAACAGTCAAAAAATGATACTAAGAAAACAATTCCATTTGCAATAGCACCAAAAAGAATAAAATACCCAGGAATAAATTTAACCAAAAAAAGTGAAAGACAAATGTAGAAAATTAAAGAAGATCTGAATCAATGGGAAGATCCAATATTCATGGATCAGGAGACTTCTTTTTAAGATGTGAGTATTCTCCAAATTTATCTACAGATACAGCACAGTCTCCATCCAAATACTAGCTATATTTTTGCATGAATCAACAAGCTGATTCTAAAACTTATATGGAAATGCAAGGGACCCAGAATAACCAAAACATTCATGAAAAAGAACAAAGTTGGAGAACCCATACTTTCTAATTTCAAAACATATTACAAGCTACGATAATCAAGACTGTAATACTAGCCCATTGCTGCATGTATCAATGGAATAAAATTGAGAGTTCAGAAATCAGCCTTTACATTTATGTTCAATTGATTTTCTTTTATATATATATATTTATTATAGTTTAAGTTCTAGGGTACATGTGCACAACGTTCAGGTTTGTTACATATGTATACATGTGCCTTGTTGGTGTGCTGCCTCCATTAACTCGTCATTTACATTAGGTATATCTCCTAATGCTATTCCTCTCCCCTCCCCCCACCCGACAACAGGCCCCAGTGTGTGATGTTCCCCTTCCTGTGTCCAAGTGTTCTCATTGTTCAATTCCCACCTATGAGTGAGACCATGTGGTGTTTGTTTTGTCCTTGCGATGGTTTGCGGAGAATGATAGTTTCCAACTTCATCCATATCCCTACAAAGGACGTGAACTCATCACTTTTTATGGCTGCATAGTATTCCATGGTGTATATGTGCCACATTTTCTTAATCCAGTCTATCATTGTTGGACATTTGGGTTGGTGCCAAGTCTTTGCTATTGTGAATAGTGCCACAATAAACATATGTGTGCACGTGTCTTTACAGCAGCGTGATTTATAATCCTTTGGGTATGTACCCAGTAATGGGATGGCTGGTCAAGTGGTATTTCTAGTTCTAGATCCCTGAGGAATCGCCACACTGTCTTCCACAATGGTTGAACTAGTTTACAGTCCCACCAACAGTGTAAAAGTGTTCCTATTTCTCCACATCCTCTCCAGCACCTGTTGTTTCCTGACTTTTAATGATCGCCATTCTAACTGGTGTGAGTTGGTATCTCATTGTGGTTTTGATTTGCATTTCTCTGATGGCCAGTGATGATGAGCATTTTTTCATGTGTCTGTTGGCTGCATAAATGTCTTCTTTTGAGAAGCGTCTGTTCATATCCTTTGCCCATTTGTTGATGGGGTTGTTTTTTTCTTGTAAATTTGATTGAGTTCTTTGTAGATTCTGGATTTAGCCCTTTGTCAGATGAGTAGATTGCAAAAATTTTCTCCATTCTGTAGGTTGCCTGTTTACTCTGATGGTAGTTTCTTTTGCTGTGCAGAAGCTCTTTAGTTTAATTAGATCCCATTTGTCAATATTGGCTTTTGTTGCCATTGCTTTTGGTGTTTTAGACATGAAGTCCTTGCCCATGCCTATGTCCTGAATGGTATTGCCTAGGTTTTCTTCTAGGGTTTTCATGGTTTTAGGTCTAACATTTAAGTCTTTAATCCATCTTGAATTAATTTTTGCATAAGGTGTAAGGAAGGGATCCAGTTTCAGCTTTCTACATATGGCTAGCCAGTTGTCCCAGCACTATTTTTAATTTTTACTTTAATCAATTTATTTATTTAATTTTGAGACGGGGTCTCACTCCTGTCACCCAGGCTGGAGTGCAGTGGCATGATATCAGCTCACTGCAAGCTCTGCTTCTGGAGCTCAGGTGATCCTCCCACCTCAGCCTCCCAAGTAGTTGAGACCATAGGCGTGTGCCATCATGCTTGGCTAATTTTTTGTATTTTTAATAGAGACGGAATTTCACCATGTTGCGCAGGCTTGTCTTGAACTCTTGGGCTCAAGCGATCTGCCTGCTTCAACATCCCAAAGTGCTGGGATTACAGGTGTGTACCACTGTGTCAGGCCATTCAGCACCATTTTTTAAAAGGCTATTCTTTCCCCATTGAATTATCTTGCCACCCCTAATTGGCAAT
This sequence comes from Macaca thibetana thibetana, assembly GCF_024542745.1. Lineage (NCBI taxonomy): Eukaryota > Metazoa > Chordata > Mammalia > Primates > Cercopithecidae > Macaca > Macaca thibetana. The sequence goes on along the minus strand of NC_065595.1, from coordinate 33,161,594 downwards.
CAGGCAGGAAAAAGAAATAAAGTGTATTCAATTTGGAGAAGAGGAAGTCAAATTGTCCCTGTTTGCAGATGACATGATTGTATATCTAGAAAACCCCGTCGTCTCAGCCCAAAATCTCTTTAAGCTGGTAAGCAACTTCAGCAAAGTCTCAGGATACAAAATCAATGTGCAAAAATCACAAGCATTCTTATACACCAGTAACAGACAAACAGAGAGCCAAGTCATGAGTGAACTCCCATTCACAACTGCTTCAGAGAGAATAAAATACCTAGGAATCCAACTTACAAGGGATGTGAAGGACCTCTTCAAGGAGAACTACAAACCACTGCTCAACAAGCGAAAGAATGAATTTAGTCCCCTACCTCACATCATAGGCAAAAATCAGCTCAAAAGGGATGAAAGGCCTAAATGTTAGAGCTAACTATTAACATAAAATTCTTAGAAGGAAATATAGGTGTAAATCTTTAAGACCCTGTATTAGTCAATGGCTTTTTAGCTATAACTCCAAAAGTCCAACAATGAAAGAAAAAATAGATACATTGGACTTCATTAAAATTGAAAACTTTGTGCTTCAAAGGACACCATCATGAAAGTAAAAATACAACCCACAGAATGAAAGAAAATATTGACAGATTATGTATTTCATAAGGAATTTGATTCCATAATATATATAAAGAACTCTTACAACACAACAATAAAAGTATAAATAATCAAATTTTAAAGTGGACAAAGGATCTGAATAGACATTTATCCAAAGAAGATATACAAATAGTAAATAAACATGACAAGATGAGTATCATTAGTCATTAGGAAAATGCAAGTCAAACTACAATGAGGTCTAACTTCACATCCACTAAATAGCTCTAATAAAAGCAATGGATAATAACAATTATTGGTGAAAATGTGGAGAAATTGGGAATCCTCGTACATTGCTGGTGGGAATGTAAAATAGCACAGACACTTTGGAAAAGTTGGACAGTTCTTCAAAGATTAAATGTAGAGTTACAATATGACCTAGCAATTCCACTCAAAGAGAACTGAAAACATATGTCCACACAAAACTTATACATGAATGTTTACAGCAGCATTATTTATAATAGCTAAAAATTAGAAACAACCCAAACTCTATCAATTGATGAGTGGATAAATGAAATTTAGTATATGCACACAAAGGAATATTATTTGGCAATAAAAAGGGAATATGGTTCTGACACATGCTGCAACATGGATGAACCTTGAAAACATTATGCAAAGTGGAAGACGCTGCTCACAAAGACCACATATTATGTGATTGCATTTATATAAAATATTCAAAATAGGTAAATGTATAGAGACAAAAAGTAGACAAGTGGTTGCCAGGAACTGAGGTGAGTGGCAAAAGGAATAATTCTGTGGGTACAGGGTTTCGTTTTGGAGTGATGGAAATATTCTGAAATCAGATGGCAGTGATAGTTGCACCACTTGAACATACTAAAAACCAGTGAATTCTACACTTTAAAGGGGTGATTTTTATGATAAATGAATCATACCAATCAAAAAAAGAATGAATATAAAAGACAAGAAAGGAACTAGGGTAGTTGCTTGGGGTCTTTGGCGCAAAGTGTATCTAAAGATCTGACAGCCTGTGTACTAAAGAATCAGCATCAACTTCAGAGTTTTCTAGCCATTGGACTTCCCTGGGAACAATAGAGAGGTCATGGGATGGGCATTGTCCAGGCTGCCACTGGTTGGCGAGTTTAGACTAGCTTTGGCTGACCTCCTAATCTCTGTTGCCTAAAGCAAACTGTTCCTCTGTATTTCAGGCCATTCACAGGCACACATCACTGGCTGTGCCTATATTGCAAATATTTGGGCACCCATTTTTTTCTCTTTGATTATAAAGTCTTTAAGTGGAAAGAGTATGCCCCAATGGGTCAACACAGTCACTTGGACATGGTAGATGTGTCTAAATGTTAAGTGGTGAAAACCATAAAGTAGGTGCAATTTCTATTGGTGTATCTTCCTTCCATAGCTCTTTCTCAGGGGCTCCAGGGGTTCCTCAACCTGCTCCTTGACATGTCGCTGGTAACCTGAGGGTCCCAGATGTGGAGTAACGCTGCAGGGAGGGGCTCAGTTTAAACCAGTGTATTTTCCTCCCTGGCATAGTGCCTCCTTACTTTGGATGACTGCATCCCACATCATATCGAAGATTACAAATGAACTCATTGGTACATGAATACATGGAATCTCATTTATATTTAACTATCTGAGTTGAGTTGTGGTTGAATAGTTGGAAAACAATACACTCTGCAAACATTTGATTAAAGTTTAATTAATTTTGATTTTGCAATTTTCTTATTTTAGAGCCCCCCTTTTTTTTTCAAGTTTGCAAAAATAATTTTACAGGCTCTTGCAAAGCACTTCATTCAGCCCAAGGCATCATGTTGCCCAAGGCAGCATATTGGATGAGAGTCCCTGCTTTGTAGGCACTGTTGGGGAACAGATGGAGAGGCATTTGGGGGAACATGGAGTCGCTCCTGGGCCATAGAATTTCTCCTCTAAGGTGGTTTGCCTGCTGCACCCAGGTTTTGACTGGGCCTGTCCCTTTAAGTGGGAAACAGCCCCTTGGCCCAACACCTCAGAGACCTCCCCTCCTCCCAGTGCCCATTCCATTGCCTGTCTCAGGGCCCAGTGCTGCCCAGCAGTGGCATAGAAGTGGGACAAACAGGTGTTGACAAAGATTAGGAGAGATCGATGAACACGGACGCAGATTCATTCCCAACTGCTGAACTAATCAGTTGGTTTTCACAAGCACTTTATTCCCCCGTCATATCAGCCACAAATACCTGCTTTAACGCTTGGGATCAGTCCTGCGCCAGCTAAATTGATTATATTATTTGGTTTGCTTTAGGAGGAGAAATGGAAAAGACCTTTGCTCTCCCCTATTAAAAAAAAAAAAGCTAAAGCAAAAACAAGTAAAATAACAATTGCAGGTTCTGACAGAGTAGAAGAAAGAGCCTGCCCACTGCGTTCAGGTAATACTTTTGAGAAATTAAACGACCATATAATCTTGGGTCTTGGTCTCCAATCCATTGGTCCATGATAGCAAGAGGCCCAGAGAGAAGACAAGGGTTTTCTAGACCTCAGGAGCACAAGTAGAAGGAAGTGAATCCCTGGGCTAGAAAGTGGCTTTGCTTAGAAAGAGGGGAAACAGGCAGGGCACGGTGGCTCACACCTGTAATCCCAGCACTTTGGGAGGCTGAGGCGGGCGAATCACAAGGTCAGGAGTTCGAGACCAGCCTGGCCAATGTGGTGAAACCCTGTCTCTACTAAAAATACAAAAATTACCTGGGCATGGTGGCAGGTGCCTGTAGTCCCAACTACTTGGGAGGCTGAGGCAGGATAATCGCTTGAACCTGGGAGGCAGAGGTTGCAGTGAGCCGAGATGGTGCCACTGCACTCCAGCCTGGGTGACAGAGCGAGACTCCGTCTCAAAAAAAAAAAAAAAGAAAGAAAAAAAAGAAAGAGGGGGAAACACTGGAAAGATAAACAGGCTCCAAAGGGAGAGAAATAGAACACATGAACTTGGGAATAATCATCCAGGAGTATAACACAAGGATTTCCAGTGAGCAGCAGCAGTGGCATCATGGAGGAACTGGTCCATTCAGAGACATAGGTGCAGGTTACCTGGTCTTGGGGGCTGTGATGGAGGCTTTCCTTCCTTAGGAACTTACAGGACGGTACCCTTTTATTCTAAAACCACCCAGCTGGAGGGAAGCAGTGAAAACAAGCAGTCTGGTCTCCTTTATTTATACAAAGGAGAAATTTAGGATCAGAGAGGAAAGAGACTTAGGCCACATGGCTGAGTACCAACAGAGCCAGGACTACAATTCAGATCTCTTCAATCCCATCCAGGGCTCTTGCCATATGATCATTCATGATTCAGGGCCAGGGTGACTCCACAAGGCCATGTCAGCCCATATAGCCAAGGGTAGTGAGCCATCTGTCTCTTCTCACCTGGAGACACTCTCTCTGGTCCTAGGTAACCAGCCATTGATTGTAGCACCCTGGAGGACCCCCAAGAAGGGAAGGGCAAGATATGAACTAAAATACCAAAGTGTTAACATCAGAGGCCTGTCTGCTCAGGCCCTGACAGGGAGTTGATGGGGTTCAGGACACACTACCTCAAAATATGACACCTCAGGATTTGAGAAAACTGCAGAGGCAGGAAGGCCTTTCTAACCTTCTTCCTTAAGGCAGGCCATAAAAGAAATGCCTCCTCCAAAGTAGGTCATAAGACCCCCATCTGAGAGGCCACTCTCCCTGTATCTAAAGAAAAGAAATATCCTAATATCTGAAGACACAAGGATGCAGAGAAGAAGCTGAACAAGTAGGCCTTGCTAAATTCCTTCTAGTTTATTACCATAAGATCATACCCCCTTCATCCAATCACACTTCTACACGACTGGCTGCTGTTCATCAAACCTAAGTACAGTCATGGGCTGAGTAATGACTTTTCAATCAATGATGAACCACATATACAATAGTGACCCTGTAAGATTATAATGGAGCAGCCCTAGAGAGGTGTACCATTTAAAAATCTACTATATTTTTACTGTGCCTTTTCTATGTTTAGACACACAGATGCTTACCAGTGTGTTACAATTGTCTACAGTATTTAGCAAAGCAACTTGCTGTACAGGGTTGTAGCCTGCGAGCAATAGGCCTACCCTATATTCTAGGTGTGGAGTAGGCTGTAACATCCAGGTTTGTGTAACTACACTCTATGATGTTTGCACAACGATGAAATCACCTGACAGTGCATTTCTCGGAACATAGCCCCATCCTTGAGTGATGCATGACTGTATAAAAATACACAGGGTTTCCTTGTTTCTTTGGGTCTTCATTTCTGAAGGCTCCCATGCCATGTAAAATTTACATTAAATAGATATGTATGCTTTTCTCTTGTTAGTCTGTGTTTTGTTATAGAGGCCTCAGTCATAAACCTAGCGATGGGTGAAAAGATGTATTTTTTCTCCCCTACAGAACCCACAAAGGCTTCTGAGAAAGGGCAGGTGTACCAGGGCAGAAAAACAGGAGTGTGACACCAGTGCATAAGGGGCAGGCTGCCCTCGCGACTCATCTGAGAGCCTCATGAGCCGGCCCACCCTCTCCAAGGTCCATTTGAGGAGCAGGAATTCTGTGGTCTAGTCTCAGAGGCAGACCAGTCTCTGCCCTCCAGCAGTGACTGTGAGTCTCTGGACCTCAACTGCTCACCTTTGACATGAGTGAGCAAGAGTAGACAATATCTCCCAGCTCTAGAGCAGCATGGGTCTCTCTGGTTTTAGGGGTTTTCTTTCCTTATCTTCAAATGAAGGACACCAAATTCTCTCTTGACCACCACTTCTCTGTAGCTGTATCCTGCCTTCCTTTCTTCGTAGGAAAACTTTGTAGGAGTCGTTGAAGCCTGTGTCTCCACCTCCTCACCCCATATTCTCTCTTCAGTCCCACCTCACCACTGAGACTATTCTTGCCAGAGTCACAAGTTACTTTCACTGTCCAAACCCAAAGTCCTTGCTCTGTTCTTACCTTTCCTGACTTTTCAGTGGCATTTAAAATATAATCACTTCTTCCTTCTTTAAACATCTGTTTTTCTTGGCTTCCCAAATATCACACTCTCCAGGTCTTCCTGCTGTCTCCCCTGTCACCTTGCTATGCTAACTCCTCCTCTTCTTTCACACTGACTCCAAAGATTAGGGTACTTTGGGACTCAGTCCTTGGCCCTCTTCTCTTCTTTATCCACTTTCTCTCACTCAGTTTGATGGCTTTAAGTACCTACTGTACTTAATGGCTACTGAATCTATATCTGCAGTGGGAGAATTCACCTCAGACTCTTCCGCTCTTGCATCTGAATCTCTCTTCCTTCCTTCCTTCCTTCCTTCCTTCCTTCCTTCCTTCCTTCCTTCCTTCCTTCCTTCCTTCCTTCCTTTCCTTCTTTCTTTCTTTCTCTCTCTCTTTCTTTCTCTCTTTCTCTCTCTCTTTCTTTCTTTCGGAGTCTCACTCTGTAGCCCAGGCTGTAGAGCAGTGGCACAACCTCAGCTCTCTGCAACCTCCACCTCCCGGGTCCGAGTTCAAGCAATTCTCCCTCCCTCAGCCTCTCGAGTAGCTGGGATTACAGGCACATGCCACCATGCCCAGCTAATTTTTGTATTTTTAGTAGACATGGGCTTTCACCATGTTGGCCAGGTTGGTCTTGAACTCCTGATCTCGTGATCTGCCCGCCTCAGCCTCCCAAAGTGCTGGGATAACAGGCATGAGTCACTGTGCCCGGCCCCTGCTTTCTAGATGAGTAGCTAGCGGTCATCTTGAATTTTACATGGGCCAAAGGAGAACCCTTGATTTTCTCCCTTAAGCTGCTCCCCAGTCCTCCTCATCTCAATATATAACATTACTGTCCACTCCGTGGTTCACACCAAAAACCTAGAAGTTGTGTTTAATTCCTCACTCTCCCTCATCCCCACATCCTGACCCACAGCAAGGCCTCTGGGCTCTAACTCCAAGTTCATCCAGCGCTAGTCTACTCTCAGCCTCCACCTCCACCTCAATGCCCTCAGACTGGACTTCCTGCTTCCTCTTGCCCCTCCAATCCATTTTCCCACAGCTGCAAATCAGATCAAGTCACTTCTCTGCTTAACAACATGGTGTCCCTTAACTCTTAGAATAAAATCCACACTCCTTACTGTGGTTTTCAATGGGCGACCTGAACCAGCCCCTGCCTCCATCTTTGACTTCGTCTTCCACTTAGGCCAAACAATTTTTGACCTGGGTCTTTGACCATTCTTCCAGACTTTCACATGGTGGGCTTTTCTTTAGAGTTATATTCTCTGAAATGCCTTCCCTGGCCATCAAACTAAAATTGTCTTTTGCATCTTCCTAAGTCTCTGCATATCACTTGTGATTATCTGGCATTTTTTATGTTTATTCATATGTTCACTTATTGTCTCTATCCCCCTTACTAGAATATAAGCTCCCAGGAGGCAGGGACCTTGTCTATATAATTTTCTGCCATATCCCTAATATCTAGATTAGCATCTGGCATGTGGAAAGTGGGTATTTAGTTTGTTCAATGAATGAATAAATGAATGCATGATTATCTCTGGGTGTGGAGTTTGGGAATCCCTATTTAAAATACATTCAGCAACTAAAGTCAAGAACTAGTATGCATAAGATTTAATGTATTTCCCAGGTAGGATGAAGCAAGATTTTCCATTTGTAAAGATTATGGAGGACAATGCTTATCCTACAGGAATAAATCTCCAATAGTCCAATTGCAAGTCCCGTGACTTATGTTGAAAAGATATGGGTCTAGGGCTCTTTGCCTGTGTGTTCTTGAGGCACAGAAGATGGTTATGTTTGCTTCCCCATGTTACTGGCCCTGCCCTTAGCTCAACAGCTGGGAGATAAAGTGCCTCCTGTCTTCCTTGAAAGGAATCAATAGTAAGAATGAGTACTTAGCTCTCTCCAAAAGGTCAGCTTGACACCTGATTTCTCAGGCTGCTCTCTTGATCCCTCCTCCCCATTAATGGGGAAGCCTTCTCCTGCCTGGCAGACAACTTTCTAAGAACAAATTTGTAATCCGAGTCTGAGAAATATTATGGAGATTAAGACAGTATCTCAGGGTTCATTTGGTTTGGCCCCTTGAAGAATGGGGCATAGGTGCAGAGCAAAGGTCAGCATGTACCCAGCACATGTGAGCATGTGTACAAGAAGAGAGTGTAGGTAAAGATGTGTGTTTTTTGTTTTTTTTTTTTTTTTTTTTTTTGTTTTGTTTTTTTTTTTTTTTTTTTTTCGTTTTTTTTTTTTTTTTTTTTTTGAGACAGAGTCTCGCTCTGCCGCCCAGGCTGGAGTGCAGTGGCCCGATCTCAGCTCACTGCAAGCTCCGCCTCCCGGGTTCACGCCATTCTCCTGCCTCAGCCTCCCGAGTAGCTGGGACTACAGGCGCCCGCCACCTCGCCCGGCTAGTTTTTTGTATTTTTTAGTAGAGACGGGGTTTCACCGGGTTAGCCAGGATGGTCTCGATCTCCTGACCTTGTGATCCGCCCGTCTCGGCCTCCCAAAGTGCTGGGATTACAGGCTTGAGCCACCGCGCCCGGCCAAACATGTGTGTTACCAGTGAAACATGCCACAAATGGGAAGGATTCTCTCTGCATGGACATACATGGCACTATATGTAGCCCATGTGCCTAGTGGTGGGTATGCCGAGGCATGAGCAGATAACTGTTGGTGCATGTGTTGACATGTGTGACACAAAGTGCATTTGCATGTGTACTAGTCAATGCTTTGCCAGAGTCTGTGACCAAGTAACCATGTGACTCCAAGCAGTCACTTAATTTTCCTCATCTGTAAACTGGTACAGCTAACCAAGCCTATGCATTTTGCTTGTTTGTTGCTGGGAATAAATGAGATCATGGAAGGAACATTCTTTTTACAGGAAAGCTACCAACATGTTACTTATGTTGCAAATCTGTTTGCATGTAACCTCGGGCCACACACGTGCCTGTAGCTACCCACAGTCGCCGCCCCTCCCCTCCCCTCAGCCTTTCAGTACAGAGATGCCCCGTTTAAGAAAACCTAATATACAAAAGCAGAAGTCCCAAGCACAAGCGAGACAATTAACCTGCGGGGCGAGGTTACCAAGGGCGGGCTGGGATCCTGTGGTTTGGAAAACATCTGGGACCCCTGGTCCAGCGCCCAACCCCCATCCTGTACATCCCACCTCTTGTAAAGCTGCGGGGAGGAGGTGGATTATCTTCTTCTTCTTTTTTTTTTTTTTTTTAATGAATAGGACGGGCTGTGGGCGCCTGGCAGGCCCCATCTGTCCGCTGCCCCAACTCAATTTGATTCCCATTCACCCGCCTTTGTTTGCCTCCTTTTTTTGATCAGCAATGTTGTGGGGGGTGGGAGTGCAAAGGCTTAATGTTCTCGATGGCGCGGTGGAGCCCCGACCCCTCCCGGTCCCCCGCCCCCTTGGCCGCCGCGGCCCAGCGTTCTTGGAGGTGAGGGTCCCAGGGCCGCCGACCGGCCCCCAACCGCGCGGAGCCCAGGATAGCAGGGAGCAGAGGCGCTGGCGGTTAGCCGGCCGAGGGGAAGATGCTGGTTTTTTCGGGTCGTAGGGCCTGGTTGGCTGCTGCCCCCAGGATGGGATCAAAATGCACCTACCAGTGACAGGGGCCTCTCTACTGCGCGGGGAGAGGGAGGCGCCCACAATGGAGGTTAATGGGAGCCAGCCGGATTTCCAAGTGGTTGGGAACTGCACATCTGGAGGTGGCACCTCCGCGAACCATTTCACTCCCTTTTAAATAGAAAAGATAATAGAGCAGCCCCAATTTGAAAAATCACCCATAATCCCACAGCCTGAATGAGGAAAATTCCATTTTGGAATTTTCTTATGATCTTTGGTGGCCAGTTTCGTTGGGTGTTTTCTGTTCGTTTGTTTTTCGGGGTTTTTGTTGTTGTTGTTTTGGTTTGTTTTACAAATTGCCATCCTGAGTGAAAGGGACCTAGGGAACTTCCGAAGGGGCTTGGCAAAGTGTTACCAGCGCCTTTTACAGATGGAGTGCCCAGAGAGGAAAGAGCCTAGGCCCCCAGACTTCTGGCTCAGGGTTGGCATTTCAGCTAGGATCAAGATTATGGAAGACTGAGGGAGTCAACTAGCTACCCTCCAAGGACTCTCCAGTAGTTTGCCAAAGTCTAGAGGCACAGGTACCAGCTCAACAGGAAAGAAATTAACTCCCAGCATCCTCTGGGGAGCTGAGGATCTAAAATCAGATAACAGCAGTAAAGATTAGTCCAGAGCCCTCCACTGTGTGGGCCATGCCAGTGAGAGGCAGGAAGGCTCAGTTTAAGATTTTCTTTGATAAATAGGGCTGTGCTCTCTGGTATTTTGGGGAGAACCCATTTCTGCTTGGCAGGGGACACTAGAATGTGACTCTGCGTCTCAATGTGCAGTTTTTTATGGGTCACAGTTGGCATGGGCTGCAGCTGAAAACTCTAGGCTTCCTGGTTATCCAACCACCATCTTCCAGGAACTTTTGTCTTCAAGGAGTTCATATCCTCAAAGAAATGGAATATCTAGCCCCATAACTATAGGAGATGGTAGAAAGTTTTGGAGCCCTAACAGGTACAGGTAATGGGCCACGGAAATAGGAGATGGTCACAGGGAAGGTTTGATGAAGGAGGAGACTGAGCTGGGTTTAGGTGGAGGAGATGGGTCCCTGGGAAGGGAGCGTGGAGACACTTTTGCAGAGAGGTGAGTCAAAGCGGAAGCTGGGACAAAGTCAAGTATGTATTGTGGACAGTAATTGGAAAAAGGTCCACGATCAGGTGCCAAGGTGATGGGGCAGGTGACCTGGGTTGGGGGCAGCACCAGTAGGAGACCTGAAGTAAGGGATATGAGCATTGGCTGCAAGAGGGTTGGTGATCCATTTGGTTACCCAGCATTATCAGGAGCCTGAAAGGAAAAATGTCTTTTCACAGGAAGACAGCATTTTTCACATACTTATGGGTGTATGTGATTGATAAATATACAAATGCATTATCACACTCTTAAAAGATTTGATCATTCTCAAATTTCTCTGTTGATCGATGCTACTCTCAAGCGGAGTTCTTGAAATTTACATGAAAAGGCATCCCTCCACATGCAAAGGTCCTTAGTGTTTCTGGAGAATGTCCTCTGAGCCTTGCCTGTGCTCAGAGGAGAGAGAAAAAGGATGTTCATACCTCCAGGAGATAAGACTCAAAGACACTAACAACAGAAAAAATGTCATGAGGGAAAGAATGACCAGGTGCCAAACCCAGTAAAATCTAGGGGCCAAATGACAGCATTTTAGGCATTCAGAGGAGAAATTTCTGTGGGTAGGTTAGCGGGATGGGGTTTATGAGCAAGATAGGATTTGATTAATCCTTAAAGGATATGTGGTAATTGGATAGGTAGATGAGCAAATGGCATATGTGCTTCTAGTTAATTATTTATTTGTGTTCATCTGCTTTTTTTATTTTCTGAAATTAAAAATGTGGAAATATAAAGAGAATAATACAACAGTGGCTGGTGTATCCACCACCCAGAAGTGACAGTTATTAATATTGTGTCAAATCTCCATCATTGTGTTGAGTAAAAGAAATGCAGTTGTTTGGGTGGAATTGACTTCCCTTTTTTTCTCTCCCCACTTCCTGCCTCGCCAATCCCTTCTGTGTCCCATGACCAGGCTACCATTATCATGGATTTGGTGTATAACCTTGCAGTCCATTTAATATGCTTTTACAATAGACTGTGTGCCTACAAACAAATACTAGCAGTGTCTGTGTGTATGTTTAAATGAATGTAAATGGTGTCATATTGAACATAATGCTCCGCAAGTTTGTTTTTGTTTATTTATTTTGTATGGAATTGTGTGTTGGTGAAATAGTGTTCGTTTTACTTGCGATGTGGCATTCTGTCACATGAAAACAGCATAGTTTCTTCTGCAATAATACTGTTGCAGTGAACACCTTCTACATGACTCCTTGCACACATATATGAGAGTATAAGAGGAATTATGCTATGCTAGGGAATGCATAGTTTTAGATTTATGATTATATTAATTTGCATTACTCATCATGGTTGATTTTAATTAGATAATTTCTTTTAAAAACTCAATGAGTGTGAAATGGAATATATTTATGCTTCTGTATACACCTCTGTTTACAAAGCGTACTGCACCAAAGCAGCCTACTTTAATCAGAGATACAAACATATCACGGTTTTGCTGAGCTGGCTTTTGTATCAGAAATATAAACCCACTTTCATTTACTAATGTTTACAAGAAGAAGAACTTTAAATTGTTGACCTTGGAGAAGGAGGATAAATGAAAGAATAATTCTTGAATGGGCGACTTGTGTCTGAGCTATGGATAGAATCTGTTCATTAGATTTTGGTTATTGTAAAAATGTGTGATACCACAGACCAACCTTCTTTTTAACTCTGGGCCTTGGCATACATGTGTGTGTGTGTGTGTGTGTGTGTTTATAATTTGCCAGCCTCATCCTTATTGAAAGTCTTTGTATCCAACACACACACATACTACACAACTGTGTCATTCACTGATAGTGAAGGTCAGAGAATAGCTGGAGCATCTCAACAAAACCATCAGATAGCTTAGTTCCAATGGGCACAATACATGCAAATAGTAGTTATGGTGCCACCTTTATGCTTTCCTGAGTTTGGTGCTTTGTGAATGTTGTCTTCTGACTCACCTATCATGTGAGTTTCACTACTGAAATCCCTACTATGCATTAGAACTTTCAAAATCACAGAAGGAGCAAGATAATAAACTGTTACCTTCTTTCTGTCTGAGTATAAATTCACTTGTCATTTCTCTGTAAAGAAGATATTAATAGTTTCTATAAAATAGGACATGGGGTAATTTTCTGAGCTGGGCAGTGGGCGGGGGAGGGCAGGTGGGAGGTAGTTCCAGAGCTGGGTGTCTGGAGTTGGATAGGTATGGGCACTGAGCTTGGGAAACCCAGGCTGAGGATGAATGTTGCTTGTGGCTTGCAGCAGAGGGGTAGTGCTCAGAGGCAAAGGAGGGGCACACTTAAAGGGCTTTCCCTTAAAGGGATGAGTGTAGAACACTGCTCCAGGCAACATGGGTGGACAAGCCCTGAATTCATTCTCCTAAGTGAAAGAAAAAAAAATCAGGCATAGTTTAGATCTCCACTACCCACTGTTCTCTGTGGTGCACACATAATTTTAAAACAATTAAAACAGCTGGGTGGAAACTTGAATAGCAGTAGAGGGCATATAACTGGTGAGATTGTTTTACTTAAGTTTGCAAACCATCCATCCTGTCAGAGGGAAGTCTTTGCCGAAATCATACTCTTCATGGCATCTGAGGCACGTTCTTCTCTTTCAAAGTATTTCCACATCCATTATCTCAGTTGATCCTCACAATACCCGGGTGAGGTGAGTTGGAAAGATATTGAGGCCCCATTTGCCAGAGGTTAAATGGCTTTACTGAGGTCTTATATTTTAGCAGCAGGGCCAGCCTAGAGTCTGGTCCTCTGGATGCCAGTGTCTCACACACACACACACCCCCATGCACCCGCATGCACACTCACACACACACACACAAAATTAGAATTTTATAGCATTTTTTCACAAGGCTTCTCTTTAACTTAATTGCAAATCCTTGAGGCCAAGGACTGTGTTTTACACCTCTGTGAATCCTCCATTTAAAAAATAGTTACTTGTCCAATTGAGTCTATTCCTTCCTTTCCAGGGTTGCCAAGGCTCTTGTGAATTTCCAGAAACTCCCTGTCAGAGGTGGAGGACTTTTCAGGATCAAACAAACTTATAAGGCAAAGCCTCATAATTGCCACTCATCAGCCTAGTTCAGACTTCGAAAACTGGCCTGCTTACCGTGTGCCGATACAAATGTGAATGGATTAGCTGCCATTTTCCAAACACCTATCACATGCTACTCACTGCTGTAACAGCTGCCCCCAGAGGGTCATTTGGCTCTCGCCATAGTCCTGCATTGGAGGTGTTGCTATCCCAGCGACATGAGCAGGCTTCAAGGACCTGCTGCCAGCTTTCCTGGCCTCCCTGCCTCTTCTCTTCTGCAGCAGCCTCCCGGGCCTTTCACCTGTTCATCAGGCCATCCTGCTTCCCCATACCCCTGCCCTCTTCACTTCTGTTGTACATGCCCCACTTTGCCAGTGTCTGTCTTTGGTACCCAGAAATTAGCATGAAATTAGAAAGGAGCAAAGCCAAAATGCAGCCAACTAACCAGTGGCCAAACGAACCAGTAGCCAAAACCAGTGGTTGGAGAAACAGACCAAACTCAAGAACCACTGGGAGACCAAGGCAGGGCAGGACTGAACAATGCTCTGAATACCCAGAGAAGGCAAAGCCAGAGCCACTGCATGGAGGAGGAGGCCTGGAGATGGGCTCTAAGGATGGGAAGAATTCAGATAAAAAGAAAAGGAGGAGCAGAAGGCTCCCAGGCTGCTAGCCTGCCTACCCTCATTTTCCTTTCTCTGCTTCCAACCTTGAAACCCTCCAGACCTGTCTGGGCCTGGGGCAAGAGGCGGAATCTCTGGCGATCCTCGGATCCTCGATCCTCGGGTGCCTTCTCTTCTCCGTGTAGTCGTCTTTGTCCTCAGCCGCCAGAGATGAGAAATTTAGCGGCAGGTCACTCTTTCTGTTTCCCTGTTCTTTCCCTTTTCTTTCAAAAGCGAGAAAGAGAAGGGAGATGGGGGTGGGAGGGGGTACAGGGGCTTCCTGCACAGCCCAGGCTGACTGGCTCCGGGAAGGATAAATGACGCGGGTTTCCGCGCCGCTGGTGTTGCACAACTTGTCTGTGCTGGCTTGAGACCCCAGTGATCCCCTTCTAATTGAAATCACTTTCCCCTGACCTCCCCTGTAAGCGTGGGAGCTTGTTGCTCTCTGCGCCAACACACGGGCTGCGGAGGTCGGGGGGGGGGAAATCCTGGCTGGGTACCAGAGCTGCGCGCACACCGCATCCATCTTCTAGCCGCCCGCGCTCTTGGCCGCGCCGGCTGCCCCACCAGGGTGGGCGTCGGGGCGGCCCCCTGGAAGGCGGCCCCGCTGGGTCACCGGCTGCTTGGAAGCTCGCAGCGGGGCTGGCACTGCCCCCTAGGGGGCATTTTGGACATTTCGTGGGGGGCTTGTTGATTGGCACTACAGCTGGGAGTGCTACTGCGCGTTGGGTGGGGATAAGCCTGGGATCAGGGACATCCTGCCCCGTGCCGGACAAGCCCTCATTTGCCCAGCACGACTAGCAGGGCTGCAGAGATGAACAACCTGCTTACAATTATCTGAGCTGAGTCTCTGTTTCACATATAAATCAAAGTATTTTTGTACCGTTATAATATACTCTGGTGTTTCCAAGAAGGCAACTACCACGTAAATCAAAGGAGACAGGGCTCTTTTTCCAGTTCATCTCGTTAAGAGATGTTTACCATTTAGGCACATTGCAATTACTTGAGCAATGGCGATATAACGCATTTCTCTGTGTCTGTCATCTATCTATCTATCTATCGATCGATCGATCGATCGATTGATCGATGGATCCATTGTATGGGGAAAAAGGTATTAACCTTTCCTCACAAGGTCCATGGCTGACACCTCATACAAAAAAATGCATTAACAAGAGAAAAGCATAATAAATTTATTTAACCAGAGTTTTAGATAGCACACGAGCGTTCAGAAATGAAGACCCAAAGACCCAGGGAAAACTGTATATTCTTATGCTTAGGTTTGAAGAAGAACGGACAGTCATGTAGAAATGTTATTGGACAAAAAGGGGTATAATTTAATGGTATAACTGAGAGGAACTCAGCCTATTTGTTCAGATTCTTCTTGGCCTCTCCGTGCAGCATTCCTTTCCTCTAGGTGTGGGCCAGACACCTGTCACATGTATGTCTTAAGACCTATTTTCAGGGGAGGTAGACAGAGAATTCCTTTATTGCCAACTTTCACACAAAAAGGTGGGAGAAGGTCAGGGAATGACTTTGTTTCAGTGATTTTTCTTAATTGCCAAGGTGCTATATTTTGGGGATATTATGTTCTGAGCCCTAACATTATCTGCCTATCTACCCATCTATATACATATATATACACATACATAGACATATGTGGATAAATATGTATACTTACATATACATATATACATGCTACACACACCTGTGTGTGTCTTAAATACGAACTTACTTATTCTGAGTAGGTATGAGACTCACTGTCTTCTAGTGTAAATATACTTGAATTTACATACAGAAATGCACACTATTTTATTATTAATTGCTTTCATTTTATTTCTGTTTATAATTATACTAAGAAATTGTGTTGATTTTTTGAAAGGGGTTTAAGGTCTTTTAGAGTTGAGAACCATTGTTGTTGCCTTTCTGAGTCTCAGGGTCCTCAAAAGAACCAAAGTGGGGACAATAAGATGTTAAAAAATAGCAAAAATGTCACACAAAATTATATCCATATAACTCAGAGCCCAAGATGCCGCTGCAGTGAGAAACTTTGCTGATCACAGTCCCTAGGAGGCCCCAGGTCCCAAAGTGGAGGGAGATAGAGCCCGGAAGATAGGAGACCTCTTGGGTACAGGTTGGGGGTGCATGACTGTGAGCCCAGGTTGGAAGACCAAAGGCCATGTGCAGTTTTCCAAGTGTGTTATATGCAATGAACGGAGGTTTATATGAATAGATGATATATATTGCATAGATATTGCATATATCCAAGTGTGTTATATGCAATGAATGGAGAGATTTTTTCCTCTTTTAAATGATCAAACAGTTAACAAAAAAAAGAGAGAGAGAGAGACAGAGGGGGAAAGAAACCTTCCCTAAGCACTTAGTGACCACACTTAGTGACCACCTACTATGCACCAAAACTCTGTCATCTGTTCTGCAAACCATATCTTTCTTAATTCTTGCTTCTACCCAGTGAGGTAGGTATTATTATGGCTACCACAGATGAAGTGGCTGGGGCTTATTCAGTAAACAAAATTTGAACTGAATCTATTTGACTACAAAGTCAGTAGGACATACTGGCCCTAAAAAATTGCCAGTGGGCTTGTTTTTATTTTTACAGATTGCTGATTTAATTAAGCTCTTCTGTCTTAGTCAGCAAGTTTAGTCTATGATACTTGTCTGAGCCTAACTCCTTAGATGGTAAAGGCAACACAAATGGAAATTTAAACATAGAATTCAACCAATATAAAAATATTTACATAATTTTGAAAGAAATAAAACAGTCTCTGTACAAGTCACAAACATACCACTTTCTTGGATGGGGGAATTTATATCATAATATTTCAATTTCCCCCAAAATTACTAAATACAAAATTGTTAATTACTAATACTATACATAAATATAATGAAATTATAATTGGAATTCAAATGGATTTTTACAGTATTAAGTTATCTAAAAATTGATATAAATGTCTGAGAAAAGCCAAGAAAAACTTTTAAAGAACAGTTTGGGGAGGGTAACTTGATTTCTTACTAAATATAAAAATATAATTTATAAGGCATGGGACTGACATAGGAATAGAAAGGAAAACCCAGAAAGATCTCAGTGGACAAAGATGGTCTGTTTAATAAATGTATTAATAATCCATTTAGAAGAAAATAGAGTTGAGTTCCCTACCTCATATCAAATTTTTAAAAATCCATCTGGAGTAAGTGTTTAAATGTAAAGTAAATAAAACCATAAACTTATTATAAGAAAATCACCCACACACATACACACATATGAAATTGATAGATAGATAGATAGATAGATAGATAGATAGATAGATAGATCTCCCAAGGGTATAGTTGAGGGAAAGAAATGGTTTTTGCCAAGTCAGAAAACTTAGAATGTATAAAGAAAATGATAGGTGTATTCAATTATGTAAAAGTTAATATAATATTAGAATGGTGAAGGATGCAATAAAGATAGGAAAATAATAGCTTGAGGAACATAGTTTCAATGCAGATGATTGATAAAATGTTAATATCTGAGATATACCAAAAGATTCAAACATATTAATTTAAAATGGCAAACAATAAACAGGAAAATGAGCAAAGGATATGAACAAAGGGTTTAGAGAGGATCAAATTCAAATGTCAATACATATATGAAAAGATGTTTGGCTTCTCTAGCAGTCAGATAAATACAAATCGAAGTAACAATGAGACATCATTTCCACCACAAATTTGGTAAGTTAAAAAGAGTGATAATCCCTCTCACTGACAGAAATGTTGGGGAAAAGTTTTCTCTTATATATGATTAGGGGAAATGTAAGTCATTATATGTTTTTAGAAAGCAATTGCTCAATGATTATGGTAAATGGGAGTTACATAGACCCTTCAACCTAGCAATCTCACTCCTAGGAATTTGTTCTTTAAAAACAGAATTCCAGTAAGAAAGTATCTGTTCAAGGCCAAGGATGTTCACATCAGCATTGTTTAAAACTGCACAAATTTGGAAACAAAATAAATCCCATCAACAGAGGAATAATTGAATAAATGGTGGGACATTTATACCATGAAATATTGCACAGCTCTTAAAAAGACTGCATTAGATATAACTTCCTGTTAACTTTGAGGGGTATTATGATATATTTTTAAGTGAGAAAAGCCAAATGCAGAGAAAGGTATATATATATAACCCATTTTGTAGTGATGACCTTCCATAAAGTACATACATATATTTATGTATGAAAATGACTATATTAGCATAAAAATATTATGGAAAGTTTCAAAACAAGTGATGCCAGCAAACACGAGAGAGGAATGATGGGGGTGAGGTATGGTGTGTGTGTGTTCAGGGAATCAGAGAGGTTAAAAAAGATAAAATCAATATGAATTTATGTAAAAGTATATGTATATGTGTATAACTATACATGGAGAGAGAAATTTGAAAGAATATTCACTAAATATTAATGATGTATTCATGGATTGAATATTGATCTCTACCAGTTATCCCCAAATTAATCTGTAGATTCAATACAATCCTAGTAAAAATCTCAGCAGGTTTTTATGTGCATCCAAATGTATACATGCATATGTGTAAATTGACAAGCTAATTATAAAACGTATTAAAAATGCAAAGGGCAAAGAATGGCTAAGACATTCTTGAAAAAGAAAAACAGATGCATAGAGGAGGGCAGAAGGGTATCTTGCACTATTGAATATGAAGACTTAAAAAGTATTTGTATATTTATTTATTTATTTATTTATTTGAGACAGTGTCTTGCTCAGTCACCCAGGCTGGAGTGTAGTGGTATGATCATGGCTCACTGCAGCCTCAGCTTGCTGGACTCCAGTGATCCTCCCACCTCAACTTCCCAAGTACCTGGGACCACATGCACAGGTGCATGCCACCACACCCAGCTAATTTTTTTTTTTTTGTAGAGACAAGGTTCTGTCATGGTGGCCAGGCTGGTTTTGAACCCCTGAGCTCAAACGATCCACTGGCCTCAGCCTCCCAAAGTGCTGGGATTACAGGCATGACCCACCTCACCCAGCCAGTACTTAAGACTTATGAAGCTACAAAAACTAAGACAATACAACATTGGTGCAAAGACAGATGAATACCACAAAGTGGTTGAATCAGTGTCCAGAAACAGGCATGTGGAAACTTTATTTATGACAAAGGCGAACTGAAGGGAAGGGCTTCTTTTCAATAAATGATATTAAGTCTATTGAATATCTGAATGTAGAAAAATGAAATTTTACTCCTACCTCACACCATACAGAAAAATGAATTCCAAGTGGATTTTGGCTGTCAATGTTAAAGGTGGATCAATAAAGCTTCTAGAAGATAATATAGGAGAATTTTTTTCTCAAACATGGAATAGGAAAATATTTCTTAAATCTGATACAAAACCCACTAGTCATAAAGGAAAAAAATTAATACGTTGGGCTACATTAAAATTAAGAACCTCAGTTCATCGAAAGAAATCACCAAAAGAAGAAATTTGCAATATGTAAAAAGTAACAAAGAATTCACACCCAGAATGCACAAAGAACTAGGAATCAGTAAGCAAAGACCAACAACCTAATAGAAAAATGGCAAGAGAGCTGAACAAGAATTTTGCAAAAGAGGATATACTAATGGCCAATAAACATATGAAAATGTGCTCAATTGTATTAGTAATTTAAAAATTTCATGAGATATACATCCCCTCTGAATGGCTAAAATGAAGAACTGTAGGTAAGGATGCAGAAAGGAAAGAGTGCTCAAAAACTGCTGGTGGTAATATAAATTGATGTAATCACTTTGGAAATCTACTACTGCCTGATTAAATGTTTAATGTACGTATACATGATGAAGGAGCAATTCTATTACTAGATGTTCACTTAGAGTTTGGGCACACGTGAAGTAAAAATCATGTACAAGAATGTTCGTAGAAGCAACTTGTAATAATCCCAAACCAAAAACACAAATGCCCAACAATAGTAGAATGGATAAATAAATAATAATATAGCCCTACAATGACATATTTACGGAAGTGAAAATGAACAAATGACAGCTATATACCTCAACATGAATGAATCTCCATATAATCTTTAGCAAAAAAAAAAGCTAAACATGAAGAAACAATCTGAATTATTTCGTTTATATAAAGGTGAGCAAGTAAAACTAATTTATGGCGTTAAAGCCAGGACAGGCCGGGCGCAGTGGCTCACGCCTGTAATCCTAGCATTTTGGGAGGCCGAGGCGGGTGGATCATGAGGTCAGGAGTTTGAGACGAGCCTGGCCAATATGGTGAATCCCGAACTCTACTAAAAATACAAAAAATTAGCTGGGCACGGCGGCACAAGCCTTTAATCAGCTACTCGGGAGGCTGAGGCAGGAGAATCACTTGAACCTAGTAGGCGGAGGTTGCAGTGAGCCGAGATTGTGCCATTGCACTGTAGCCTGGGTGACCAAGCGAGACTCTGTCACACACACACACACACACACACACACACACACACACACACGAACACTCACAAAGCCAGGACAGTAATAACGACTGAGGAGGACTGGCAGAGGCACTGGGAGGTGGCAGGAGGACTCGTAGGGAGCTGCTCACATTCTCTTTCTTGTCCTGGGCGGTAGATACTTGGGTATTCATTTTTTAATAATTCTTTGGGCTGCACATGTATGATTTATGCAACCTTCCATATTTGTGTTATACTTCACTAAACCAATAAAAATAATTTTAATGGCATTTACCTTAGGTGATGAGATTTCAGGTACCTTTTACTTTCTTTTTTTTTTTTTTTTTTTTTTTTGCTTTACTTTCTTGAATTATTTACAATACACATGTGTTGTTTAATATGATCCAAAAAATCATAAAACAATTTATATACAAAAATAGAGTCAGACATATTTCGGAAACATAAATATGTTCATTTAACTAGTTGAACTAAAGCTAGATAGTCTTTCACAAAATTAGTTTTTTAAAAAAGATCATAAATTGCCATGTGCACAGCTTTCCTCCCTGCTGGGTCATTGAATCCAGTTTGATCTTGAGAGGTCACACTCCCAGACCTCTGCTCCTGCCATGAGTGGACTCTATAGCACCCAGGCTAAGCCACACAAGCATAGGGTCACAGGTTATGGAAGGAGCCTCAGCAGAAAACCAAGAGAACTTGGCTCAAGTGCTAGCTCTTCCAGAAGCTTCCAGCAGTGGAGCATCAGGTTGGTAACATCACCTTTAGAACAACAATACTGATCTAATCATATCAAAAGTTTCCCTCAAATCTGAAATTCTATGACTGTGTATCTTAGTGATGCGGGGTAGATTTGGGATTGTTGGAGGGAAGTGCATTGGGCAATGTCAACATCTATCCTATCCGACATCTACCATGTGGCAGGTGCCAGAGTGGGCACCAGGGATACACCAGTAATTTAAACACACAAAGATCCCACCCACAGGAAGTTTACACTTCAGGGTGGGAGACAGGCAACAGATAGATAAATAAATGCATATGTAACAGATTGAGAGTATGTCCTGTGCTAAATTCTAGCTAAGAGGGCGGGATAAAAACCAAAAATTCCCTATAAGACTTGGCAGCAGGAAGGTAAAACTGGGGACCTGGACAAGAACAGTTTTTTTTTTTTTAATACTTTAAGTTCTAGGGTACATGTGCACAATGTGCAGGTTTGATATATAGGTATACATGTGCCATGTTGGTTTGCTGCACCCATCAACTCATTATTTACATTAAGTATTTCTTCTAATGCTATCCCTCCCCCAGCCCCCCACTCACTGACAGGCCCCAGTGTGTGATGTTCTCCGCCCTGTGTCCAAGTGATCTCATTGTTCAGTTCCCACCTATGAGTGAGAACATGCAGTGTTTGGTTTTCTGTCCTTGTGATAGTTTCCTGAGAATGAAGGTTTCCAGCTTCATCCATGTCCCTGCAAAGGACATGAACTCATCCTTTTTAGGGCTGCATAGTATTCCATGGTGCATATGTGCCACATTTTCTTAAACCAGTCTATCATTGATGGACATTTAGGTTAATTCCAAGTCTTTGCTATTGTGAATAGTGTCACAATAAACATACATGTGCATGTGGCTTTATAGTAGCATGACTTATAATTCTTTGGGTGTACACTCAGTAATGGGATTGTGGGGTCAAATGGTAATTCTAGTTCTACATCCTTAAGGAATCGCCACACTGTCTTCCACAATGGTTGAACTAATTTACACTCCCACAAACAGTGTAAAAGCATTCCTATTTCTCCACATCCTCTCCAGCATCTGTTGTTTCCTGACATTTTAATGATTGCCATTCTAACTGGCATGAGATGGTATCTCACTGTGGTTTTGATTTGCATTTCTCTGATGGCCAGTGATGACAAGCATTTTTTCATGTATCTGTTGGCTGCATAAATGTCTTCTTTTGAGAAGTGTCTGTTCATATCCTTTGCCCACTTTTTGATGGGGTTGTTTGTTTTTTTCTTGTAAATTTGTTTAAGTTCTTTGTAAATTCTGGATATTAGCTCTTTGTCAGATGGGTAGATGGCAAAAATTTTCTCCCATTCTGTAGATTGCCTGTTCACTCTGATGGTAGTTTCTTTTGCCATGCAGAAGCTCTTTAGTTTAATTAGATCCGATTTGTCTATTTTGGCTTTTGTTGCCATTGCTTTTGGTGTTTTAGTCATGAAGTCCTTGCCAATGTCTATGTCCTGAATGGTATTGACTAGGTTTTCTTCTAGGGTTTTTATGGTTTTAGGTTGAACATTTAAGTCTTTAATCCATTTTGAATTAATTTTTGTATAGGTGTAAGGAAGGGATCCAGTTTCAGCTTTCTACATATGGCTAACCAGTCTTCCCAGCACCATTTATTAAATAGGGAATCCTTTCCCCATTTCTTGTTTTTGTCAGGTTTGTCAAAGATCAGCTGGTTGTAGATGTGTGGTGTTATTTCTGAGGCCTCTGTTCTGTTCCATTGGTCTATCTCTCTGTTTTGGTACCAGTACCATGCTGTTTTGGTTACTGGAGCCTTGTAGTATAGTTTGAAGTCAGGTAGTGTGATGCCTCCAGCTTTATTCTTTTTCTTAGGATTGTATTGGCAATGCGGGCTGTTTTTCGGTTCCATATGAACTTTAAAGTCGTTTTTTCCAATTCTGTGAAGAAAGTCATTGGTAGCTTGATGGGGATGGCATTGAATCTATAAATTACTTTGGGCACCATGGCCATTTTCACAATATTGATTTTTCCTATTCATGAGCCTGGAATATTCTTCCATTTATTTGTGTCCTCTTTTATTTCCTTGAGCAGTGGTTTGTAGTTCTCCTTGAAGAGGTCCTTCACATCCCTTGTAAGTTGGATTCCTAGGTATTTTATTCTCTTTGTAACAATTGTGAATGGGAGTTCACTCATGATTTGGCTCTCTGTTTGTCTGTTAATGGTGTATAGGAATGCTTGTGATTTTTGCACATTGATTTTGTATCCTGAGACTTTGCTGAAGTTGCTTAACAGCTTAAGGAGATTTTGGGCTGAGACGATGGGGTTTTCTAGAAATACAATCATGTCAGCTGCAAACAGGGACAATTTGACTTCCTTTTTTCCTACTTGAATACCCTTTATTTCTTTCTCTTGCCTGATTGCCCTGGCCAGAACTTCCAACACTGTGTTGAATAGGAGTGGTGAGAGAGGGCATCCCTGTCTTGTGCCAGTTTTCAAAGGGAATGCTTCCAGTTTTTGCCCATTCAGTATGATACTGGCTGTGGGTTTGTCATAAATAGCTCTTATTATTTTGAGATATGTTTCATCAATACCTAGTTTATTGAGAGTTTTTAGCATGACGGGCTGTTGAATTTTGTCAAAGGCCTTTTCTGTATCTATTGAGATAATCATGTGGTTTTTGTCATTGGTTCTGTTTATGTGATGGATTATGTTTATTGATTTGCATATGTTGAACTGGCCTTGCATCCCAGAGATGAAGCTGACTTGATCATGGTGGATAAGCTTTTTGATGTGTTGCTGGATTCAGTTTGCCAGTATTTTATTGAGGATTTTCGCATCGATGTTCCATAAGAGCAGTTTTAAGGCAATGTGAGGACAGAAGCCTACTGGGGTGCACAGTGGAAAACACAGTGGGTAGGGAAGTGGTCATGGTCCACGTAGATAGTTCAGAAGCTTTTCTAGAAAGAAAACAGAAATATCAGGTGGAGGCTGGAGAGGAAGGCAACATTAAGAAAACAGTGTTTTCTGGCCGGGCGTGGTGGCTCACGCTTGTAATCCCAGCACTTTAGGAGGTCAAGGTGGGTGGATCACCTGAGGTCAGGAGTTTCAGACAACCTGACCAACATGGGGAAACTCCGTTTCTACTAAAAATACAAAATTAGCCAGGCATGGTGGCACATGCCTGTAATCCCAGCTACTCAGGAGGTTGAAGCAGGAGAATCACTTGAACCTGGGAGGCAGAGGTTGTGGTGAGTCGAGATCACACCACTGCACTCCAGCCTGTGCAACAAGAGCGAAACTCCATCAAGGAAGGAAGGAAGGAAGGAAGGAAGGAAGGAAGGAAGGAAGGAAGGAAGGAAGGAAGGAAGGAAGGAAGGAAGGAAGGGGAAAGGAAGAAAGGAAATGGAGTTTTGTTTGTTTTGTTTTTAGGGACAAAACTAGAGCTCTTGGTGTATCAATGTGTTGATGCGGATGATCCAGGACAGAGGAGACGTTAATGACCAGCAGACTACACAGAAACAGAGGCCTGAGCAGAAGACAGGACATTGAATCCAGCACATGAGTAGAGGGACAGCATTAATGGGGGAGGCAGTTCTTCCACTAAGACAGGAGGAAAGAGAGAAGATGGCACAGGTGTAGGTCAGACTGAAGATTAGGTGGAGGAAGGACAAGGGAATTCCCAACATCTGCTTCTCTTTTCTCCTTTGTGTATAAGATGAGTTCAACAACTGAGAAGGGATACGGGATATTTGAGATATAAATATATGGGCTATATGGGATATAAAGGAGAAGGTAAGTATACTTAAAGAGAAATAGAATTGCTGGGCAGTGTTAGGTTGACGTTTGTAATAATGAAATCTCAGTAAATACTGTAATGAACTTGGAGGCCAGCAATTTCTTTCCTGAGTAATGGAGATAGTAAGACCCAGGTCCTCCTCATACCCTATGACTCTGTGAGTAACGTCTCAATCCTTTCTGGAAAATGCTTTAAAACCCATGACCTTATTATTTATGGTGCCAATAAGTCTTGCAGC
Organism: Macaca thibetana thibetana; assembly: GCF_024542745.1. Taxonomy (NCBI): domain Eukaryota; kingdom Metazoa; phylum Chordata; class Mammalia; order Primates; family Cercopithecidae; genus Macaca; species Macaca thibetana. Next base: position 33,136,338 of record NC_065595.1, on the reverse strand, counting down.
TAAGAAGAAGCTTGAGGAACTATAAGATCTAATACAACTGGTCAAAATATCAGAGCAATCTCAGATGAGTTGTGTGGGGTTTATCCACTCACCCACAAATCCACCTATCCATCCATCCCATTCCATTCAATGGACCTCTTCTCAATCATGTACTGGATGCTAAAATAACAGCATTCTCATTCTTCGATGATTAGTTATTTGGCAATTCAGTGAATAAATTTGTTCAACAAGTGTTTGTTAAGCATCCACTATTTTGAGCTCAGCCCTTTGCTGAGGATTGTGAAGAACACACAAATCCAAAATGAATTCTTTCCATTCTCAAGTAGCTTATAATGTAGATAGGAAGGCCATTCAGTCTCACATTGTAATAATTCAGTGTAGAATACAGGTGCTAAATCATGTGCAGAGATCAGGAGCTATGAGGAGGGAGCTCTGAGAAGGAAGCTCTGCGTACACAAGCACAGCTCTGGCAGGGAGGCAGGGTTTAAGCTAGGCCTGATCATCTCAGCTTGTATCTTTAGAGAGGGGAAAAAAAATATTCCAAACTTGAAGAAATAGTGCAGTATTAGAGTGCAATCATAAACATAAAACATTAACATGTAATTCCCTTATGCTTTTGAAAAATTACTTCATAAACGCAAAGTAAAATATTTTTCCCTTTTTATTACCTGACAATTACATATTAAGAATTTCTTTTTATGTTTAAAAACATATGCAAGCTGGGGAAGGCAGACGCCAAAATGTAATTGCTTTCCTTCTATAAGAATCAGATGTCATTTTCTTCCAACTCAACTCTGAAAAGAGATAGGAAAAAGCAAATTGTTGTATACATTAAATTTGGAAACATCTGATAGCTTTCCTCAATTAAACTATTTAAATGGAAAAAGATTGCTGTACAGCTCTATCATATCCCACTGAATAAAACCTCAGCTGAGGCAAATTGGCAGTGGCAGGTACCAAATGCATCGGCAATAATGAGATTGGACAACCCAGTGGAGGTCATTGGTAATTGTTATTATATGCAATATTGCACTGTCAGAAGAAGAAAAAAACAACTCTATAGCAGGCAAAGCCAATGCCAGGGACTGCATGAGTTGGGAGTACTTGTGACCACCCAGCCAGGATGACTTAAGGAGTGTCAGGAGAGCTGGAACCCCAAGACTCGAGTCCACTCTTCCTGAGGGCTCTTTCATGGCTGGCTGTGCATCTCAGCATATGGGGGGCAAACCACAGCACATTCTATCAGCAGAGATCTGCTTATCGGGCAGCTGAGAGCAAGGTCTCAGGGGGTAGCACTGGGGTAGAGGAGACGGGGAGGAGACAGGGAAAAGTGGGACCCTGAGAAGGGACGTGGAACAGAAGTCAAGACAAGGTTTTTGTATTTGTTGTGTGTTGTGGTTTTGTTCTGAGCTGACCCTGATTCAAGCTATAGAAAGTTTATTTGCACCACACCCCTACCTCAACCAACTTTCCAGATATGCAGGAAAAGAGAATAAGAATTCGCTTGTGTTTCAAGGTTTCAAGTCTCCTTCTCAAAGTTCCAAACTTGGGAAAGAAGGGGTGGGAGTTTGTTTGGGCTGCCTCAGACCTAAGCAAGCCTGCCTGCCTGCCTGCCTGCATACAACCTCTCCTGAGCCCTGGGCCCTGAGTGTTGCTCTGGGACAGTCCAGATGAAGAGTAAAATCAGTTGCTGCATAGTCCTGTGCAAATGACAGCCATACACCAACTTGTCTGCAGTGCAGTGATGGGTACACAAAAATGTATTTGACTGCCATTTAACCACTTACCAGACAGTTTCGTGTCCAACAGGCTTCAGCAGGTGCATCAGTGACCATTGCACTGACTTATTCCTTAGATTCAATCATGAGGTCACTTTGAAACAGAATGTGACCATTTACAAGGGCCAAGAGCCCCAAATGACTGTGATGCTGCAGTACCTTGTTAAAGAAGGAAGGAATGGGGAGACCCCTCATGGCCCAGGCCGCTGATATCATGAAGCTCTCTGAATACAGTTAGAGTAACTCTATCAGAATCGTTGCCAACGTGCAATTGCCTCCTGCTCTCAGACATCTTAGAGAGTATTCTTTGGTGCTGAGCATGTGTCTCAGTCAATTGGGGCTGCTGTAACAAAATACCATAGATTGGGTGGCTTAAACAACAGACATTTATTTCTCGTAGTTCTGGAGGCTGGAAGTCCAAGATCAAGATACAGTGTCTGGTGAGTGCCCTCTTCTTGGTTTGAAGATGTCCCCATTCTTGTTGTTTCTCCACATGGCAGAGAGGTTGGGGTGGGAGGGGGAGAGAGAGAGAGAGAGAGAGTGTGAGTGAGTTCTGGTATCTTCCTTTTCTTAAAGGGCACTGATTCCATCACAGGGCTCAACTCTCATTACCTCATCTAAACGTAATCACCACCTCCCTAAGGTCCTGTCTCCAAAACACCATCACCTTAGGGGTTAGGACTTCAACATATGGATTTTGGGGAAATACAAACATTTAGCCCATAGCATCATGCTTTCTGAATTTGTCTTAAAGAAAGCAACAGGTAGGTAAATAACCCTATTGGGAAAAAACCACAAAAACAAAACCAACTAAAAGCTGAAGGGAAGATCAGGATCAGGATGGTATCCTAATCCAACCTGGAGGAACACTCCTTCTGAGCTGCAGGGGTTCTTGGGCATCACCTGGTCCCATATCCCACTCCAGGTGGAGACCCCGCGAGATGGGGCTTCCAAGACTTGACTGTGCTAGGGAATCTGCTGGGGAGCATTGTGCAAACTACTCGGATATCCAGGCTCACCTCTTCCTATTGAGTCAGATTTCTGGGTTGGTGTTCAGAGAGCTGTATTATAAACAAGTTTTCTGGAGAATTCTGGAGCAGGTCCTCCACAAACAAGACCCATATGTGGGAAACACTGCATCCCTGACAGTCATTGCTGGAAGAATCCCCCAAACAGGGAGTGCACAGATCACAAGGAAGCCTGATCTATTGTAAGTCATGTTTAATTGCCACGAAGTTCTTTATGTTGAATAGTATCTGATCCTCTGCCAATTCTGCCCAAAGCTTTAGCTCTTATCCACTTGATCAGAAAGGATGTATGTGTTTAATCACGAGTTGTCTATCTCTTCTTCAAATGATTACTCTGCAGCATATCCCAGCAGAAAAAGTCCACTTCCACCGAGCTGACAACCCAGTGGGAGAATCTAGGTGTGCCCTGAGGCAGGTGCTGCATTCATATACATTCATTTGGATGAAAAGAGTTCATTCATTCATTCTCATTGAGCACCTATTCCCTGCACTGAGAACTGGTGGTACGCAGAGGAATCAGAGCAAGCACAGACTCTGCCCTTGAGGAGATGACGATAGAGGAAGGAAGCCACACACTTATGTAACACTTGCCCACCCACCCAGGTGATTTGAGTAAAGGAACAAGGAGGGAGATTCAGATGGGGTGGGGCTGATCAGGGGTGGCTGCCTGGCAGAGGTGGTATTTGAACTGGGCTTGATGGCTGAGTTGGATGTAAAGAGGTGGTGTTACCAGTGAAGGGAGCAAGGTAAAGCAAGGGTGTCTATGGGAAGAGCAAGGAGTACAGCAGATGGCACAGAGAAGCTTCTGTACATGCTCAGGTTTAGTCTTCTTGGTGAGGAAATGGCCCTTCTCCTCTGGCTGTAGCATCAAGCCCTGGATATTAGTGTTGAGAAATGCACCTGGTGCAGCCCTTTACCCTTAAACAGGCATCGCTATCTTTATTTCAAAGTCAGCTTAAGGTTGTTTATGCCTAAAGAGATCCCTTTGGTAATGGGTCTGCCTAGTCCTACTTAATATTCATCCACTGTGAGACCACAGGGCCCCTCTTCTGGACCAGGCCTGCACACAGGGGTCAATGAAAAAGCCTGATCCTGGCAGCTCTCCTTGCCTTGGGTCAGACAGCCCGGTGGCCAGCCCCCCAGTGTTTACGGGGCATCTATTGGCTGCCAGCAGTGAGAAAGTCTGGGTTCTTTCCTGCAACAACTCTGATTGACTAAAAGAGAAAGGAATGTTCTGGAAAGACAACAGGTAGCTAAAAAGGCTTGAAGTGGGGGGTGCGGAAATGGTTAGGGAACAAAAGGTGGCACAGCTCAGCAAAAATCAAGCCAGCAGGACAGTCTGCTTGGAACCCTGTGACCTGTGTGGTCATCACCACCCTCTGCTGAACCCTTGGCTCTGCCACAGCCACTGAGAACGACCCATGGTTTAGCCCCTCTAGAGCCCAAGTCCTGGCTGTTAGAGGCATTGGATTGGCCAGGTGTAGGTCACATCTCTCATCAGAGGTACCAGAGGAGTACACGGCCAACCAGGAGGGACAAGAGTCACTCGCATCCACAGAGTTAGATTAAAGCACAGGTGAATGCCCAGGACAAGGGTCCAGGTATGAGAATGAATGATGGAGAGAGGAAGGGTGAAAAGAAGTCAGCAATGGGAGAGAAAGCTCTTGCCAACTGGACAGGAGAGGCTGCGAGTCATGTGCTGGGGCGGGCTGGGGCAGGCTGGGCCAGGGCCTTCCTACTGGGTCAGGACAACTTAACAGACTCCCCAAACTCAGACTGAAGGAAGGGGTAGTCCCTGAGAAAAGGGGTAAATGGGGAGACTAAGGGAATGATGCCCACCTGCCACCTCAAGTAGCCTGAGGATTCACCTTGAAGGAGGAAGAGATTCAAATATATAAAGGAGGACAATATTGCTATTCATGGCCATCATTGCCTCCCAAGGAGAATGGACCCTGCTTAAGGAAAGGTCCTTTGGTTTCACTAAGTGTCTTAATGCATTTGGACATGCAAACTAGGTTTGGGACTAGGACCTAGAGAAGTAGGAATACCAGAGAGAGAGAAACTTGGAAGGCAACATGGAGGGAGGAGGAGAGTGTAGCGAGAGGGGCCAGAGTCTTGAAGTGGCCAGTGACAACTCCTTCTGGAGGGGTGGTGAAGAATGGGGAATTAGATGCAAGACTGTCTATAGTTCCAGCTACTCAGGAGGCTGAGATGGGAGAATCACCTGAGCCTAGGAGGTCAAGGCTGCAGTGAGCTGAGATCACACCACTGCACTCTAGCCTGGGCAACTGGAGTGGGACTTCGTCTCAAAAAAAAAAAGTTTGCCACATGCAACCTGCCTGTCTCTCTACACCTCCAGTGTAGCTGCTGCACACATGGATGCCTGGTAAGGTGGGCTGTTATTTTGGGATATGTCTTGTACAGGCATCTGCATAATGAAAAAGGAACTGTGTCCCTCATCTGCTTATATGCCTAGCCTCCTAAGGGCAGCTCCCTGGGAAGATGAGATGATCTAGACACTGAACTAATTCAGGGCAATGGGAACTTCTGGCCCCAGATGCCCATGGTGTGATATATGCACTTTCACAGCATGTGGGCAGGGTGCAGCCACTCCAGAACTTCCAGCCCTGGGAGATCCCCCACTGTCTGTGGGTTTTGGATGTGTAGGCTGGAGAGAGGAGAGCATGAGCAGAAAAGGGAGTGCACCTGGTGAGTTTAGACTAAACTTGTTGGCTGTGACCAGGTCCCAACCTGGAAGTGGTGACCAAGAAGGGTGAACTCAGAGGTCTGAACATTGAAGGCTGGGCTACAGTGTCCAAACACTCTGTTAGGTTTCTTATTCCCTATTTTAAAAGATAAACTTGGGCACACTGAAATTGTAATGAGTTTATTTGAGCAGACAGTGATTCATGAATTGGGCAGCACCAGACTCCAGATGATTGGGCTTCACCCAGGGGACAGGAAGGGAAACATTTATAAGGTGTTCACAGAAGCAAGAGAAAGAAAATATACTTGATAGGTTAATGTGGAAAGCTTCTAGTTAGAGGTTAGTTTGGTGGTTTCTAATTGGTTAAGCTTAAGTTTTGTTTTACTGTTTACATTGAGTTGGGCTTTGTTTCGCTTACCTAGGAATCCACGGCATTAGTACAGTCTCAGCCTAATGACTTCTATTAGTTTTTTAAAACACCTACTTGGCCACAAACCCCACCCTACTTTTTGTGTTAGCTGTAAGTAGTAATAATAGTAGCAAAAATTTGCATAGCACTTCCTGAGTTCCAGGCATCATTCAAAGCACTTTACATGTATTTATTCACTTAATATAATCGTCCCTATAGCTCTTTGAGGAGGATTCTAACATTATCTTCATTTTGCAGATATAGAAACTGAGGCACAGTGAGGCTCATTTTTCTTATCTCCCCTGGCAAGTGTGGGGCCTCTGTTACGGTACTTTATGTCTTTTCTGTGTGTGCGTGCATTACAGTGCATTAGGGTATATCTCTGATAATGACAGCCACGTACACTGGTGCTGTACAGCAGAACATACATACATGCTGTTACTGTTCATGCCTCATTTCCCCTTTCAAGGGGAAAACACTATCTTTTCATCTTTGCATCCCCAAAGCACCTTGCACAGTGCTGGGTGTATTTAGCAGAAGGTATCCAGTCAACTTTGTAGAATGGTGAACTAAAGATTTCTAAGCAGGCAGTGATGTGGTGAACAGTATTTTTGGAGGGTTTGCCAACTAGCAGGGTGGATTGAAAGAGGAGAGGCTAAAAACAGGACCCCACAAAGTTCTGAACTGTGCCCCATGGCAAGGACAGTGATCTGTTTGGAGAACCTGTGGCCATCTGGGGTTTACCTCTTTGCCCTGCAGGTACACCTCTGTCTGAGCTCTTGGTCTGGGATTTTTTTGTCTTCCTGTTTTCCAGATTTGCCCAACAATATTCCCTGCCTGAAAGAAGCCTTCCATATAATTTGTGAACTGGCAAGACACTCAGCTTTTGGCAGACTATAAAACTGTCTGAAGTTTTAGTTCTCAATCCTAACATTTGATTCATTTAATTAAGGGCTGAGGACATTACGAGTACCTCTCAACTACCAAAGGGCAAATTTGAAACAACTCACAAACACAATTAACCTTGGCCCCAAAGATTAAAAAAAAAAGCAGGCACAGTGTGGTATTTCACTATTTATAATCACCAGTTAACAAAGTATGCAATTAAGTCAAATGCTGATGTAGCAATACAAGCCCAGTGCCAGGGGTTTGTCCTTGCCTGGTCCTTGCATGTGACCGTATGTGGCTTTGGACCAGTGGTCTCCAGGTGGAGGGCCACATTAGAATCTCTAGGGGCTTGGGGGTGGAGGAAAGGTTTGAAAACAACCATAAATAAATAAAATAACCATAAATAAAACAATCATAAATAAAACATATATGTTTGAAAACAATCATAAATAAAATAAAACATAAATAAAATAATTTTATTTTATTTGGGGGATATTCTTAAAACCTAATTTCTTTTTTTGAGACAGAGTTTTGCTCTTTTGCCCAGGCCGGAGTGAAGTGGTGTGATCTCGGCTCACTGCAGCCTCCGTCCCCCTAGTTCAAGTGATTCCACTGCCTCAGCCTCTTGAGTAGCTGGGATTACAGGTGCCTGCCACCATCACCAGCTAATTTTTGTATTTTTAGTAGAAATGGGGTTTCTCCATGTTGGTCAGGCTGGTCTCGAACTCCTGACCTCAGGTGATCCACCCACCTTGGCCTCCCAACAGGCATGAGCCACCACGCCAGCTAAAACCTAATTTCTAAAAATGTAAACTACAGAAATTAATGCTCGAGAAAAATCTTTCTGAATGATGGCAAATTGCTGAAGACAGAAATTCCCAAGATAGAGAAGATGCCCTTCTCCCCCAGGGATCTTATAAAATTCTCTGGGGGACACATGAGAATGTCAAAATATCAAAGGAGAGTATGAATGAAGAAAAGGTTGTAAAACACTGCTATTCCCACACCTTAATCTCACACTGCCCTTGGAGATGAGGGCCTCTCCCATGGGGGTTGTCACGGGAACCCTTTCTAGAAGTAACAATATTCTTAATAAATACATTTAACCCTCCCTCTCTCCCTCCCTTCCTTATTTCCCTCCTTCCTTCCTTCCTCCCTTCCATCTTTCTTTCCTTCTTTCCATCCCACTTGCATATTTATACTCTATCTTATTCCAAAAAGGATGTGAGATGGATAAATCCCTTTGGATAATATCTAAGAGGAAGCTCGCCAGGAAACACTGGGATCCATCAACGTCCTGGTTAACAAATTACTTTTTACTATGATTAGTCAGTCACTGAGCTGGATGTGAAAGTACAGGATGAATGAAACAAGATATCTGTCCTCAGGGAACAAAATCAGCCTAAACAGAACAAAAGCAGGAAGAAGGACCCTACACTTTGGATTACAGCTGCCTGTAATCCAAAGTGCAAAGTACTAAGTAAGTAGATTTTATCAACCAGGGTGCTTTTGGTTGCAAGTAACAGTAAACGTAACTCAAAGTGGGAATTTATAATCTCCCATAATAGGAAGTCCTGAGGCCAGGCAGCTCCAGGCACAGTGTGAACCCACTTTTGTCCTCTTTCTTGGCCCCCTGCCCCTCACCCATGTGCCAGGGTTTTGATCCTCAAGCTGGCTGCAGGCTGGCTACAGCAGCTCCAGGCATCACTTCCCAGCAACGTCCAGGAAAAGAAGCAGGCACATCACTGCCTGCCAGGTGGGACCTCTGTTTATCAGTGAGGAAACCTGCTTCAGAAGTCCCCAAGCATGGCTTGTTGGCCTGATATGGGCATGTAGGGTCCTACATGCATCCCTGAACCAGCTTCTAACTGAAGAGAATGTAATAAGCAGAACTAGCTTAGACCAACCAAGACTTACCTCTAAGTCCCAGGGGGAGGAGTGGCCACCTGAACAAAATAGACATGCACCCAGAGAAGTCAGGGAGTATGGATGAAATGCTGGAAAGTACCAGCAACGCTGTTCCACCAACCCACAGAGCAGGAACATGGAATTCTCCCTGCCAGGCACAGCAGGGGAGGTGATATGATTTGACCTGTCCAAGAGCACGTGTTCTGACTTCTTTTTGGGGGCAGGGAATAGGACATTCCTTCTAAGTGGAGGAAATAGCACGAGTAACCCCGTGGGGAGCTGCTTTGCACAGAAACAGAATATTCTGTGTCTGTAGCACAGGTGTGCATTGGGTGGATGCAAACAGGAGAAACCTGAATGATGGATTAGGATCAGTGGAGAAAGGCCTGGCCACGAGGCAACAAGCAGCCATTATTTTAACCCAGAGGTTCATACAAAGCAAGGTATTATTGGCATGGTTTCTCACTCAGTTAATGGAGGCGTTACTATAGAAAGACTGGTTCCAGAAAATATTTTAAGATGCTGTGACCAAAAATCTGTCCTTGGGGGCCTGCTGGAGGGATGTGGCTAGCCTCAGAGGGACATTTTTGGCAGGGGCATTGAGTCTGATGGGTACTGGTAGTTTATCAGAATTCTTTTTTTTTTTTTTTAAAGAAAATATTTATTTATTTATTTATTTATTTATTTTATTATTATTATTATACTTTAAGTTCTAGGGTACATGTGCATAATGTGCAGGTTTGTTACATATGTATACTTGTGCCATGTTGGTGTGCTGCACCTATCAACTCGTCAGCACCCATCAACTCGTCATTTACATCAGGTATAACTCCCAGTGCAATCCCTCCCCCTTCCCCCCTCCCCATGATAGGCCTCGGTGTGTGATGTTCCCCTTCCCGAGTCCAAGTGATCTCATTGTTCAGTTCCCACCTATGAGTGAGAACATGTGGTGTTTGGTTTTCTGTTCTTGCGATAGTTTGCTGAGAATGATGGTTTCCAGCTGCATCCATGTCCCTACAAAGGACACAAACTCATCCTTTTTTACAGCTGCATAGTATTCCATGGTGTATATGTGCCACATTTTCTTAATCCAATCTGTCACTGATGGACATTTGGGTTGATTCCAAGTCTTTGCTATTGTGAATAGTGCCACAAGAAACATACGTGTACATGTGTCTTTATAGCAGCATGATTTATAATCCTTTGGGTATATACCCAGTAATGGGATGACTGGGTCATATGGTACTTCTAGTTCTAGATCCTTGAGGAATTGCCATACTGTTTTCCACAATGGTTGAACTAGTTTACAATCCCACCAACAGTGTAAAAGTGTTCCTATTTCTCCAGCACCTGTTGTTTCCTGACTTTTTAATGATTGCCATTCTAACTGGCATGAGATGGTATCTCATTGTGGTTTTGATTTGCATTTCCCTGATGGCCAGTGATGATGAGCATTTTTTCATGTGTCTGTTGGCTGTATGAATGTCTTCTTTTGAGAACTGTCTGTTCATGTCCTTTGCCCACTTTTCGATGGGGTTGTTTGTTTTTTTCTTGTAAATTTGTTTGAGTTCTTTGTAGGTTCTGGATATTAGCCTTTTGTCAGATGAGTAGATTGCAACAATTTTCTCCCATTCTGTAGGTTGCCTGTTCACTCTGATGGTAGTTTCTTTTGCTGTGCAGAAGCTCTTTAGTTTAATTAGATCCCATTTGTCAATTTTGGCTTTTGTTGCGGTTGCTTTTGGTGTTTTAGACATGAAGTCCTTGCCCATGCCTATGTCCTGAACAGTATTACCTAGTTTTTCTTCTAGGGTTTTTATGGTATTAGGTCTAACATTTATGTCTCTAATCCATCTTGAATTAATTTTCGTATAAGGAGTAAGGAAAGGATCCAGTTTCAGCTTTCTACTTATGGCTAGCCAATTTTCCCAGCACCATTTTTTAAATAGGGAATCCTTTCCCCATTTCTTGTTTCTCTCAGGTTTGTCAAAGATCAGATAGCTGTAGATGTGTGGTATTATTTCTGAGGACTCTGTTCTGTTCCATTGGTCTATATCTCTGTTTTGGTACCAGTACCATGCTGTTTTGGTTACTGTAGCCTTGTAGTATAGTTTGAAGTCAGGTAGCGTGATGCCTCCAGCTTTGTTCTTTTGACTTAGGATTGTCTTGGCAATGCGGGCTCTTTTTTGGTTCCATTTGAACTTTAAAGCAGTTTTTTCCTATTCTGTGAAGAAAGTAATTGGTAGCTTGATGAGGATGGCACTGAATCTATAAATTACCTTGGGCAGTATGGCCATTTTCATGATATTGATTCTTCCTAATCCATGAGCATGGTATGTTTTTCCATTTGTTTGTGTCCTCTTTTATTTCACTGAGCAGTGGTTTGTAGTTCTCCTTGAAGAGGTCCTTTACATCCCTAGGTTGTAAAGGAATTGTAAGTTGGATTCCTAGGTATTTTATTCTCTTTGAAGCAATTGTGAATGGAAGTTCATTCATGATTTGGCTCTCTGTTTGTCTGTTACTGGTGTATAAGAATGCTTGTGATTTTTGCACATTAATTTTGTATCCTGAGACTTTGCTGAAGTTTCTTATCAGATTAAGGAGATTTTGGGCTGAGACAATGGGGTTTTCTAAATATACAATCATGTCATCTGCAAACAGGGACAATTTGACTTCTTCTTTTCCTAACTGAATACCTTTTATTTCTTTCTCTTGCCTGATTGCCCTAGCCACAACTTCCAACACTCTGTTGAATAGGAGTGGTGAGAGAGGGCATCCCTGTCTTGTGCCAGTTTTCAAAGGGAATGCTTCCAGTTTTTGCCCATTCAGTATGATATTGGCTGTGGGTTTGTCATAAATAGCTCTTATTATTTTGAGGTACATTCCATCAATACCGAATTTATTGAGCGTTTTTAGCATGAAGGGCTGTTTAATTTTGTCAAAGGCCTTATCTGCATCTATTGAGATAATCATGAGGTTTTTGTCTTTGGTTCTGTTTATATGCTGGATTACGTTTATTGATTTGTGAATGTTGAACCAGCCTTGCATCCCAGAGATGAAGCCCACTTGATCATGGTGGATAAGCTTTTTGATGTGCTGCTGGATCCGGTTTGCCAGTATTTTATTGAGGATTTTTGCATCGATGTTCATCAGGGATATTGGTCTAAAATTCTTTTTGTGTGTGTGTCTCTGCCAGGCTTTGGTATCAGGATGATGTTGGCTTCATAAAATGAGTTAGGGAGGATTCCCTCTTTTTCTATTGATTGGAATAATTTCAGAAGGAATGGTACCAGCTCCTCCTTGTACCTCTAGTAGAATTCAGCTGTGAATCCATCTGGTCCTGGACTTTTCTTGGTTGGTAGGCTATTAATTATTGCCTCAATTTCAGAGCCTGCTATTGGTCTGTTCAGGGATTCAGCTTCTTCCTGGTTTAGTCTTGGGAGAGTGTAAGTGTCCAGGAAATTATCCATTTCTTCTAGATTTTCTAGTTTACTTGCATAGAGGTGTTTATAGTATTCTCTGATGGTAGTTTGTATTTCTGTGGGGTTGGTGGTGATATCCCCTTTATCATTTTTTATTGCATCTATTTGATTCTTCTCTATTTTCTTCTTTATTAGTCTTGCTAGTGGTCTATCAATTTTGTTGATCTTTTCCAAAAACCAACTCCTGGATTCATTGATTTTTTGGAGGGTTTTTTGTGTCTCTATCTCCTTCAGTTCTGCTCTGATCTTAGTTATTACTTGCCTTCTGCTAGCTTTTGAATGTGTTTGCTCTTGCTTCTCTAGTTCTGTTAATTGTGATGTTAGAGTGTCAATTTTAGATCTTTCCTGCTTTCTCTTGTGGGCATTTAGTGCTATAAATTTCCCTCTACACACTGCTTTAAATGTGTCCCAGAGATTCTGGTATGTTGTATCTTTGTTCTCATTGGTTTCAAAGAACATCTTTATTCCTGCCTTCATTTCGTTATGTACCCAGTAGTCATTCAGCAGCAGGTTATCAGTTTCCATGTAGTTGAGCAGTTTTGATTGAGTTTCTTAGTCCTGAGTTCTAGTTTGATTGCACTGTGGTCTGAGAGACAGTTTGTTATAATTTCTGTTTTTGTACATTTGCTGAGGAGTGCTTTACTTCCAATTACGTGGTCAATTTTGGAATAAGTGAGATGTGGTGCTGAGAAGAATGTATATTCTGTTGATTTGGGGTGGAGAGTTCTGTAGATGTCTATTAGGTCTGCTTGCTGCAGAGATGAGTTCAATTCCTGGATATCCTTGTTAACTTTCTGTCTTGTTGATCTGTCTAATGTTGACAGTGGGGTGTTGAAGTCTCCCATTATTATTGTATGGGAGTCTAAGTCTCTTTGTAAGTCTCTAAGGACTTGCTTTATGAATCTGGGTGCTCCTGTATTGGGTACATATATATTTAGGATAGTTAGCTCTTCCTGTTGAATTGATCCCTTTACCATTATGTAATGGCCTCCTTTGTCTCTTTTGATCTTTGATGGTTTAAAGTCTGTTTTATCAGAGACTAGTATTGCAACCCCTGCTTTTTTTTGTTCTCTATTTGCTTGGTAGATCTTCCTCCATCCCTTTATTTTGAGCCTACGTATGTCTCTGCATGTGAGATGGGTCTCCTGAATACAGCAAACTGATGGGTCTTGACTATCCAGTTTGCCGGTCTGTGTCTTTTAATTGGAGCATTTAGTCCATTTACATTTAAGGTTAATATTGTTATGTGTGAACTTGATCCTGCCATTATGATATTAACTGGTTATTTTGCTCGTTAGTTGATGCAGTTTCTTCCTAGCCTCGATGGTCTTTACATTTTGGCATGTTTTTGCAATGGCTGGTACTGGTTGTTCCTTTCCATGTTTAGTGCTTCCTTCAGGGTCTCTTGTAAGGCAGGCCTGGTGGTGACAAAATCTCTAAGCATTTGCTTATCTGTAAAGGATTTTATTTCTCCTTCACTTATGAAACTTAGTTTGGCTGGATATGAAATTCTGGGTTTAAAATTCTTTTCTTTAAGAATGTTGAATATTGGCCCCCACTCTCTTCTGGCTTGTAGAGTTTCTGCCGAGAGATCTGCTGTTAGTCTGATGGGCTTCCCTTTGTGGGTAACCCGACCTTTCTCTCTGGCTGCCCTTAAGATTTTTTCCTTCATTTCAACTTTGGTGAATCTGGCAATTATGTGTCTTGGAGTTGCTCTTCTCGAGGAGTATCTTTATGGCATTCTCTGTATTTCCTGAATTTGAATGTTGGCCTGCCTTACTAGGTTGGGGAAGTTCTCCTGGATGATATCCTGCAGAGTGTTTTCCAACTTGGTTCCATTTTCCCCCTCACTTTCAGGCACCCCAATCAGACATAGATTTGGTCTTTTTACATAATCCCATACTTCTTGCAGGCTTTGTTCATTTCTTTTTCTTCTTTTTTCTTTAGATTTCTCTTCTTGCTTCATTTCATTCGTTTGATCCTCAATCGCTGATACTCTTTCTTCCAGTTGATCGAGTCGGTTACTGAAGCTTGTGTATTTGTCACGTATTTCTCGTGTCATGGTTTTCATCTCTGTCAGTTTGTTTATGACCATCTCTGCATTAATTATTCTAGTTATCAATTCTTCCACTCCTTTTTCAAGATTTTTAGTTTCTTTGCGCTGGGTACGTAATTCCTCCTTTAGCTCTGAGAAGTTTGATGGACTGAAGGCTTCTTCTCTCATCTCGTCAAAGTCATGCTCTGTCCAGCTTTGATCTGTTGCTGGTGATGAGCTGTGTTCCTTTGGAGGGAGAGATGCACTCTTATTTTTTGAATTTCCAGCTTTTCTGACCTGCTTTTTCCCCATCTTTGTGGTTTTATCTGCCTCTGGTCTTTGATGATGGTGACGTTCTGATGGGGTTTTGGTGTGGGTGTCCTTCCTGTTTGTTAGTTTTCCTTCTAACAGTCAGGACCCTCAGCTGTAGGTCTGTTGGATATTGCTTGAGGTCCAC